>NW_013952488.1:281065-282893 GCF_001266775.1 Austrofundulus limnaeus | reverse complement strand
ATATATATCAGTACAACATTTCAAATTTTTCTGAACAATATTGTTAATGATCGTTTCCTTCCATGTTTCTTGATTTCCTCAACAAAACTCAGATAGTTATCATCTAGGAAGCTGCTCTGTGGGAACGTCACATTTTCTCCATCAGTCACGATAAAGGAAAATACCAAACTTTGAAGGAATATTTCTGATATTTTGCTTTGGTGGGGCTGTGGGAACTGGGGGTGGTGAGAGTGCTGCGGCACCCTCTTGTGGATAAAAAAGGATAAAAGAATGAATAATGAAACAGATGTGTAGTATGTGTATTTACACTTTTCTTTTATATTGTTAAATTCTAAAAATCTTTAAAATTAATTMACTAATTTAAAATCTTAAATCTTCAAAAAGATTTGTTGAAATCTCTGGCCCAAACAAATCTGACTTGACCCGGCCCGAGCCCATGAGAGTTGTCTGAGCTCAATCCAGCCTGACTAATTAACTCTATTTACAGGCCTGAGCCCAAACCTGATATTTTATTGTAATGAAGCTTTTAGTGTTTTTGTTTTTAGGTCACCGTTAAGGGTTTTTAAATCAAATCAGTTTGGACCTAAAACAGTGTGCTACGCTTAACTTCTGCACCTTCAACAGGGTAAACTACCTAATCCTTTATTTAGATTATAAAAGAATATGGTAGATTAACAACTTTAGATCGTACATTATCATTAAGTGCTGTATGTATTGTAGGCTTATTAACAAAGTATTTTGAGTTGCGTTCAGCTGTAAATGTAAACTTTAACCAAGCAGCGAGCTAATTTTGGTTGAAAACTCTTTTTATTAACCTGGAGTGATGTCATCARGAATTCCAGCCKCAAGCTTTYAAATACCAAATGTTATTTGAAGGGATTTTCCAGTGCTACAACAGAGAAAATAAATACATTTCAAAGTAAATGATTTGAGTTAAAAGCACATTTCAGAAGAGACACCTGTAAAAATGCTTTTATCCAAAAGAATGTTAGGAAGATGATATTTTAGATGCTTGGGTGACTAAATGGCATTTTTATAGACACATTTTTTTTTACAGAAATCTCAAATAAAGCTAAAATTAGCATTTTTTATCACCTGAGCTCATTCTGACTCATCTTGTCAGCACAGGTCACATCTGTAAGTTTATATTCCAAGTCTTTTATGAGTGAGATTATCCTTTTTGATTCGTAGAAAGGCTACAAACAGTTATTATCTTACYTGTTATAGTTAGCTCTTCAGAGCAACAATCGAACCAGAATTAAATGTTTTTCTCCAGAATGAAAAAGGGCTTTTTAAAACAGTTGGATCAACAGGTCAGAAATAATCTCTTCTAACTTTAACATCGGAACAAATCTGTCTGTGTCGTGCAGGAAATCCTGGATTCAATTTATTAGATTTAAGAAAAAATAAAAATAAAAAAAACCAAAGCTCCTCCGGTTCTGTTCATCCTGTGTTTTAGGGAACTTCCTGAATGTTTTTCCTGGTGTTTTTGCATGTTTGTGATGAACACAGAGATGTCAGGATGAAAAACTTTCTGATATGCTATCAGGGAACATTATGGTTTTTTTTAGTGGGAACAGGGAACCGGATGGCCTCAGGCGTGGACAGACATCTCTGTTATTCTCACATGGGCATTCAGTCCTATTTCCAGCTCAATTCCAAAAAAAAAAAAAAAACAGTTTTATTGTTCCTGAACCACCGGTTTGACTTCAGTGACCATTTTCAGAGAGTAATTATTGGATGTCCAAATTTTTAGAGTCAATCCTATTCAGGATGGCAACAATGGCTTTAACTAAATTCTTGGCATAAAATAAACACTGTCTAAGGC
>NW_013952488.1:278130-279482 GCF_001266775.1 Austrofundulus limnaeus | reverse complement strand
CAAATATTAGTCTGCATCTTGTCTTTTTACTGCCCTCTAGTGGTCAATTTTATGTGACAGTTCTGATAAGATTTTATTTCCTTTGTGTGAAATAAAAAAATGATTAGATAAATAGGGTCCAAGCCTGGTCCCCAACAGCTACTGGCCTACATGTTTTAATTGTTGTCCTGCTCTTCAGCAAGTCTTCAAGTTTTGAACCAGCTGTTAGCCACCCTCTTTCAGATTAGGTGAGTCAAAAACAAAACAAAACATGCAGGACAGTGGCCTTCAAGAACCAGGATCAACTCGGGCACCACTGATTTAGATTGTGGCTTAACCACAAAATTTGCAAACAACTATCATATTATAAAAAAGAAAGGAAATACAGTATGAGCCAAATATCTTTATTTTTTAATTTATTTTGAGTATTACTTCTGGGCACAGACAGCTTGTGTGGGATTTTTATTTTCARCTAGTGTTTAGGCTCAGTTATAATGTATAAAAAATAACATTTTATTTAGAAACTAACCATGAAGAAATGCTGATTTAAAACAAAATGTTGTCTTGTTCTGTGCTGAGTGTTACTTCTCAGCAGATTGTGGTTAACCATCATCTTTTTTGTCTTTCATCATGCTTTGTTGCACAGTCCTCTATCTGAAACTCTGATGTGTTTATCCAATTCGTTATCTTTCTTCATTTAATGCMGTACTAGTGGATTACTAACCTATAATAAATTACCAACAATTGTGTTTGACCAATTAGACAAAAAGCAAAAAACAGCTTAAAATAGATTGTTTCAAATGAAAGATGAAATCTGGCCTTTTGTTTTCTTTGAGTGTTAATTTTGTGCCCTCTACCACGTAAAGTAACTCATTTAAGACTTAGACCTGTAACCCATAGAACAGAAAAGCAGTACGGCCCACAAACTGTTCTCTAAATCTGTTTTTTTAAGGTTGCTGATCAGATGGGTCATACTTACAATTGTAGTTATTTTTATTTTATCCATTGGGTTTTAATTTTGTCGTTGTCAATTTATATATGTACAGTATGTGTACTTTTTCAGTAGAATAAAAAAGTCTTGTCATCAGCATATAAAATACAAAAGTTTATTAAGTTTATTAATTAAAAGTTTTGACACAGTGACCAAATCATTTACATACAAAATAAACAATTTTGTTCCAAGCACAGAACCCTGAGGAACTGCACAACTAATATGTTTTGTACATCAACATTCGGGGACTACAGATTGAAATTGTCGGACTAAATCTATGGGCTAACAATCTTTAATTTCATTAACTGCACCTCTACCACTGAACTTTTATTCCTTCTTCAAATGTTAAATATTTAGCCACAATAAATCCCAAATATATATA
>NW_013952488.1:261044-269057 GCF_001266775.1 Austrofundulus limnaeus | reverse complement strand
CTTTTTAAATGGAATTACTGAAATAAATCTAATTTTTCATGATACTCTAATTTTATGACCAGCACCTGTATAGAATTTGAAACAAACCAGTCAGCAATAAAATCAAATTTAAAAGTACGTCAAATCTCACACAACCTTTCATGCTAACGTTTTAAACTGAGATTATCTTGTTTTGAAAACTGACAGCCCTGCCATCATACTGCTTGTAAAAAATCTAACCTCAGATCAGTTTATTCCAGCAGGACTCAAGCAGAACAAAGTGGTTAGGATGGTTGGTTTGTGGTGGTAAATGTGCCGCTGTCTGATGTTTCCTCGTCCTACTCACCCCCCCTCCACACACACACACACACAGCAGAATTTCCATTTTACTCTTTCCAGCAAACCTCAGTTCACTCAGATGATGTCATGTTTCTAYATTTCCTTTAGTTTTCAATAAAGTTAAACAATCTAAATAAGGAGCTGTTTTTACATTCAGACATTTAAGACAACAGACTTAAAGAAATAATAATTTTTTTGGCTTTCTCAACTTGTCAGCAGATTGTTTTCCTCATTAAACAAACTGCACACATATGATGTGACATTTATAAAGCTCAATATAATTTTAGTTTTTTTTTTTTACCTTGCTGGTTTTTACACAATCGGCTTTATGCATCGTACCACCGCCTCTGATACAAACCACAGGTTTCCGTTTGAGTTGGCACATGGTGACTTTATGCTGAAGTCAGCCTTCGGGGGATTTTTTTTAAACTTTTTTTTACCACTCTCATACCTGTACAGGAAAAGAAAATGTTATGTCTTCATGACTTTGTGAAACCAGACATGACAAATCATTTGTCCATAAGTTATAAATGCCTAATAACTTGTTGCTTATTGGTATGACTTGAGTAGAAAACAGTTAGTAATACCGTACCCTGAATGACAAAAGTACTAATTGACTTAACGGTTATACAAAAGTTTTTCTTCAACAACCTTGAAATGATCGTTAGTAAYATGTAGAAAGAAAAGTAAAGTAAAATGTTTGTTCGTTAGTTGGTCTGCAAAGGTTCAGGTCATTTGCTTTAACGATAAACATGAACTAAACTAACTGCTGAAGCTTCAATACAAACTATACATTTGCACTGAACCAGTTTACAGCGACTGAATAAATACAGTATGTTACATTAGTCTGTACTGKTAGCAAGATGGCCRGCACAGAGAATCAGTCTGAGTWAAAAAAAAAAAARGCAAGAACTTGATGAATTTTAAATAAATTGAGCTAAAATATAATGTGGTATTAGTTGAGATTGATCCCAAACTTACYGTGAACTTTGGTGTTAATCCGATACCAAGTAAATACAGGACTAATATCGCTGATACGTCACTTTTTAATTGAAATGTATTGTTCATTGAATAATTTTATGATTTAATTAGTCAATTATGATATAACACATAATAAACATTTTAGGAAAAAATGTTTTCTATTAACTACAGCAATATAAAATGCAACAGTATAAAAATAAGAAAAATAATTCCTCTTTTATCTTCTACTTTGTACAATTTAAGAAAAATAAAGTCATCAGTACAAAAATGAGACAAAATATCAAGAACGTAACAAAAATAAAAGTATAAATGTCACCAACAGAGCATAAAATACTTTCTATTGATACTATCGAYATTTAGATGGATACGCACACCCCTAGCTCTAACTGATCACACTAGATTGAACTAGATGTATTTGAATGAAACTCTACATCCAGAACTGATTTGTTTTACCTTCTTTTGGTAAAGGTCCATAGCAGAAAAAAAAAGTAAAAACAAAATAAGAGAAAGAATAAAAATAAACATGACATATTCACTGAGTCACAAATAAATGATGATCCCAATGTTTCCACAATCTTGAGAAAAATCTCACTGTACTAAAAACAGGATTTACTAAAACTGCAGTTACATTATTGCATGACACAGATAACCTAGACATGCATTTATACATGAGGTTGCTGAGCACAGCTGCACATGTGGGGACAGCATTCTGTACAAACACGTGGCTAGCACTGCTCCATCTAGGCACTCTGAGTAGTAGCCTCATGCCATCATTGTATGCCACAAAAAGTTTAGAGATATAGATGAGTCCAACCAGGAAGTTTTTTATGAATTTTGTAGGCCCTGTTGTAGAGCCTAACTATGGGCTCTAAGRTTTCATTTGTTGTAAGAGACCAAACAGGTAAACAGTACGACATGGTTGAGAGTATAATGGCATGAAAATAGATATTTGAAACAGAAGATGTCAGGTTGGATCAAATTTTTTGAATAAACGTATAATTTCTGTTTCAAACTTAGTGGTTAAGACTTGTACATGATGGTCACCCGGGTGGCTTTGCTTATCAATWATAGTCCGCTTGCAAAAAAGCACAATGTAAATCTCACCTAACAAAAACAAAACAAATTAAAGTCTGCTTTTGGTCCAGACCAAACATGAGGACCAAATGGCTTTCCTGGTGTGGCTACTCAAAGATTACAAGTGAAGGAAACAGCTGTAGTTTTTTTTTTTTTTAGATTGAATGCTGACACTGAAGAGTGGGAAATCTCGATCTATTAAGTAGATAATAACTTAACAATAAAAACTTTTTGCTCCACCTGAGCAACGTAGAAATGGAAATTTATGTTGTGGTTTTTCTGATAAGGGGGCTAACCATTCGCCACATCCTCCTACATTCGTCCCTTCACTTTCTGTCACCTCAGTCTGCAAACCTCTTCGTCAGCATTCAAGCTGAATACTTCTTGAAAGGATGTGTTATTTTCTCTTTTTTATGTTTTTCTCCTCGCTCAACATAAAACACTGTATTGCCTATTAGAGCGTGTTGCACACTAAACTGATAAAATAACTAAAAAACATTCAACCCAAACCACAACACAATCCATTTAAGGAATGATTCATTTGTAGTGCAGCAGGTTTCAAATAAAACTTCTGACATTTCTCCAACACCAGCTGAAACCATAAGGAACACGTATAAGCAGAAACAGGTAGAGAAGCTGCAATAAGCCACAGTGCATCTGCACAAATGTGCAAAAATGCTCATGCATAAACACACACACACACACACACATTTGAATAAAGGAACTGAAGCAGCGATGAGATGTTTTCTGTCTCACCACAGCATCTTGTCCCCCCTCCTCCCCTCTGCCTCCTGCTTTTTGAGAAGCAGTGACCACATGACCGCAGGTTGTTTGCAGGTAAGACAGTTACAGATCACGGTCTCTGTTTCGTCATGGAACAGGTTTGCCCACACACGCACACGCACACGCACACACACACACACACACACACACACACACACACACACACACACACACACACACACACACACACACACACACACACACACACACACACACACACACACACACGGGAAGCAGCACAATAAAAGTGGAAGGCTGTGCAGAGAGCAAACAGGGCAGAGGACTGAAGACACCCGGTTGGACAAGCGAGCAGCTCTGACAGACAACAGACGAGAAGATGATGATGATGATGAAGAGCCCCGTCACTATGGCCACCTGCCTCTTGCTTTTCTCATCTCTTGCCATTTTGGTCAAAGAAAGTAAGCTCAGTGTAGAATACTACTTTTATTTTTTTAATAATTAAATATATCTTGTTTTGTTATCCACACTGAAATCCATATAGATAACAAAACTGTAGCGCACTTTAGTGAATATTACAAATAAGAAAAAATTAAAGTTGTAAGTAGTACAGGGTAAAAAACAAAGTTGATTTAAGTATGTTGTATAAAAAAACATTAAAAACAACTTGTGTGATGATTTTTGTGTTGATTTTTAACCTAATTTCTGTCTTCGTTATAGTTTCAGGCAGCCACAATCCAAACTTGTGCTGCTTTGGGTTTTCCTCTACACCTCTGATTACGAGCCAAGTGGTGAGAGTCCACAAAACAGAACCCCTGTGTCCGATGGARGGTGTGATGTAAGTGTCTCCTCACTTTTCTGCTTAGTTCAGAATCAWATTTGTGCTCTCACATCTAAATCTTTGAATAAATACATGCCAYAAAGAAGTAAAAGTAAAGTATGCGTGCAGATAGATTTACTTGAATTTCTGGTTTCTGTTTCAGCTTTGTGAAGAAGAAAGGCAAGAAACTGGAGAGGGTATGTGTGGAGCCGTCTCAGGAGTGGGTGAAGAACATCATGATGGAGAAGGAGAACCAGAAACCTGTGAGAACTCGTGGGAGGCCCTGACGAAAGGTCCGCCGAAGAGATCCATTATAAGCTTTCTATTTTTGTACTGAGAACRTTTTAAAATATTACAAATAAATGCAAAACTTTTGCAAATGATCCATCGTTTATTTTCTCATTTCCTCATTTTACACTCTTTTAACAAATCATGTGCTGACTGATTAAAACCAAAACAAAAAATTAAGAATTCAGGAAAAAAAATAATTATAATTACTTCCTGAAAGTTTAGTCAAAACCTATCCAGTGATTTGTGAGATAGTATTATTATTATTATGCTAACACTCTGAGCATTGAAGGATAAGTTCTCGATGTTTGTGTTGTGAGTGACTCTTAGCTACAGCCAAACCAAATTTAGCCCAATTTTTGTCAAATGAATTAAACCAGCCATTTTTTGTGTTTTCCACACGGGCGGAGCTAGACTTTTTTGCAAGGGGTGGTACAGGTGTTATGTAGGGGGGGAGGGGCATGTATAAACAAAGAAAACAATTTGAAAATTTAAAATGTCCACCATAAGTTTACATGGCTGTAATTTAGCCATTTCAAGACTAATTAAGCTAAAATTTTGTGTTGTGGTATCTGACAGCGATACCCAACAGATACTAAAATCAAATAAAGAATCCAAGATGTCCATCAAAGCTAAAGAAATGCCTAAAATCTATCGACATTTATATATATATTGCGCTGAAATTCGGTGAGGTGGAATTGTTGCTTTATATTAAATCAGTGGTTTAGAAAAGTTATTATTTTCTTCATGTTCCGTCTACACTAGATAATACAGCTTCATGGCAGATATTTACTTTGTGTTAGCTCTAACWGGCCATGTTTATCTCTAAATGAGACCCCCACCCCCACTTGTCAATCGATTGGGGGTGGCACTTGGGTCGGCCAATCAGGTGCCAGGGGTGGCACTTGCCATCCTGACCACCCCTCTGGCTCCGCCCCTGTTTCCACAGCAAGTTTCATTAAATTCGTCTAGTGATTCATGAGATATTTTGCAGATAGAACTGACTTCCTATAGTTAATGGCGAAATGTGAAATGACATTTTTCCACAAACTGTCATCATGCATGTCAGGATTGTTCATAAATTACACAGTTTTTCCCCCATTTTGCACGTAAACGTATGTATTAAGAAAACTCACAGATTTTTTTTTCCAAAATTCAGTTTCGAATTTATTTCATGTCTCAGAGCATGTAGGATGTAAAAAAAACACATAAATAAAATAAAATAACCATCTCCTAACCCACCCTCCTGCTATAAGTTCCCCACCTCTCCCTGCTCCTCTGTGCTGTTATCTCCGCCCCATTCTTTTCCCACGGCCGACAGTCTGCTTGAAGTCCCCGCTTCGTATTACATTGAGTAATATGGATTTTTTTAATGAAAATTATTGATTTTTGAGGGTTTAGCAACATATAAAAGTCAGAAGGGGTTTGACGTGTGTTAGCATTTATTACTTAAAATAGATGTAGGGGTTAAAAATACAGTCCAACCTGGAAAGACTCACAAGACAGACTGGAATTAGGAGGTTTATTGACATGACTGGACCACATGGTTACTGACATCAATGGCATTGGAGTTTGGCGCTCGACCCCGGCAGAGGACGAGAGCGCTGAGTGAAGCTGAAATCTCATACGAGATGCTTTGAGTTAGGGGAAGGAGATTTCATCCCCCTGGGGCCCGACACTGGTGGTGGAGGTCAAAAATAAATAATTCAAAGAGGAAGCCAGCAGGTTGTGTTGAATCAGTTCATCACAGACTCCCATCCTGAGCGACAGTGGAGAGGAAAAACTCCCTGATAACAGGATGAAACCTCCGGCAGAACCAGGCTCAGGGCAGGAGGCCTTCTGCCTCGACCAGCTGGGTTAGAGGACTGGAAAGAGGCATGCAACTGGATCAAGTGCACCCTCTTCAGAAGATAAAGGGTGGAGGAGGGGTGGTGGTAGGTTGAYGGTCAGCTGGCATGCAGACGGGGCGRTTGAGATGACTRGTATTTATGCACTGGTAGACAGGAGCTGATTGGATGAGGCTGGGATTGTGATTGCACACAGCTGAGCTTGAGATGTGGAGATCAGCGGGAGCAGGTGAGGCCATAGTCTTCCAGAGTTGAATTTTCGTTTAAACTCCATTTTATGAAGTAGAAGTATCAACTCAAGCGTTTTACTCAAATAAAAGTGTAAAAGTAATAGTTTTAAACTTACTTAAAGTATAAAAGTAAAAGTATAGAGGAAAAAAAGCCATTAAGGATAAAAGCTTAGAGTACAACCACCTCCACAAAAAGCACTTCTGTAAAAATAATGACTATAACATAATAAAATAATTTGGGATGCACCTGTTTCAGCTGCATACTTGTATATCTCTGTCACACTCATCTTCATGCTACAGGTGTGATAGATCGTACAAATCAACAGGCTGTCAGAATGGTATTTTATACTTCTCATCCAACCACAATTAAATTCACTTTATCCAGGAGGCAACACGCATATAAAGATCTGGAAAAAAATTAAGAGACCACTGCACTGTTTCCCTGTATTTGAATGAAAGCATTCAACCAAATATTGATTTCTGAACTCTTCCYGAGTTAAAACGTTGTTTCTAAATGAATATCACCTTGTTTTCTGTGCATTATTTGAGGTCTGAAAGCACTGAATCTTTGTCATCATTTTGATCATTTCTCATTTTCTGCAAAGAAATACTAAACTGTTTGGAATTTCAGAGACATGTTATCAGTAGTTCATAGAATAAAGTGACAATGTTCATTTTACTCAAACATTAAGAGTAAAATCATAGAAACTGATCATTTTAAAGTGGTCTCTTAATTTTTCCAGAGCTCTGGATAGTATTTATACTTGCATTTATTTCTGAACAATGGCAAGCCTGAATAAAAACAAGCTGAAATAAAATATAAATTAAATAATTTTTGCATTTTTTAAATGCAATAGTAGAAAGCAAAGATGATTGCCTGAAGATGTAAGTAAACAATTTTATGAAAAAGAAAATTTCTATATAAGTAAATAAAGTATTTTTAATTTATWACTTGACACCTTTGGTTACTACCATACCTGATTTTAGCTCATTCTTCAGCCATTTTGTGCTTTTTCAAGGGCATTTAGCCGTGGCGGCCATCTTGAATTGAGCTGAATTCAAAAGGGATTACTTCCTGTGAGTTTCATTAAAATGAACCTAGTGGTTTATGAGATGATTTGCTAACAAGACACACCAGCTCAAACAATTTATGCAAGATGTTTATCTTCTCTTCTATAGAATCAGAAATGTTTGTCTTCCATCTTGTTCAGATCAGAGGAAGCATCAAAGATGCTGTGGTTTCTGGTTAAAACCACAGGAAGCTCGGCACCACAGATAAATAACTCTTCAGCACAAAACTGCAAACCTTGATGTCAAAAACAAACAGGCTGAACTCCACAAACAAATATAAATAATACCAGTGTTGTATAAAGTACCTCAAAGTGATGTTTGAGTAAAAGTACAAGTGTCTTATCATAAAAATACGTTGGTAAAAGTTTAAGTCTTCTCTAAAAATATTACTTGAGTAAAAGTCTTAAAGTATCTGATATTTTTTGTACTTAAATTTC
Source organism: Austrofundulus limnaeus (assembly GCF_001266775.1). Lineage (NCBI taxonomy): Eukaryota > Metazoa > Chordata > Actinopteri > Cyprinodontiformes > Rivulidae > Austrofundulus > Austrofundulus limnaeus. The sequence continues at coordinate 261,250 of NW_013952488.1, read as the reverse complement.
TGACACAAAATCTACTTAAGTATAAAAAGTAACAGTACTGAGTAAAAGTGAGCAGTTAGATTTTCAAAATGACATTTATTGGGAGGTGACTTCTCCAAAAAATGTTTTTTCTAGCGGCGTGCAGCTAGGGTGTCAGAATACATTTACACTTCTCATCCAACCACAATTAAATTCACTCTATCCAGGAGACACAATTTATCAGGATA
>NW_013952488.1:258054-260982 GCF_001266775.1 Austrofundulus limnaeus | reverse complement strand
TGACTTTCTACTTCTTACCTTTTCAAAAAAAATGTAGTGAGTAGAAAGTACAGATAGTTGTGTAAAAATGTAATGAGTAAAAGTAAAAGTAAGCTGAAAAATAATTACTCAAGTAAAGTACAGATACCCAAAATTTCTACTTAAGTACAGTATTAAAATATTTGTACTTAATTACTTTACAACTCTGAATAATACATGTTGTGATCATTTAAAAATGAAGAGCATTTTGTGTTTGATGCACCAATGTGGCCAGCAGAGGGCGCTCTTCACTCTGCAGATTCTCCATGTTTCATATCCGTGTTTACAACCAGCTCTGTGTTGCTCTAAACGGGCCGAGTCAAAATGAGAAACAGTTTAATCTCACGTCCAAATGCCCTCCAGACAACAGCAACTCTCTGAGCTCCGGTTTCAAGGCTTTTGAMCCTGAGAGAACTTATGTACCAAGGATAAATTGTAAATAAAACCGTTTAAAGTACGTGTGACATGCATATCCTTCAGATACAAAAACTTAAAAACAACTTTATGTTTAAGAAACTTGGCACAATACACATGGTTTTACCCACTTTGTCACATAACTTGCATATGTTCTTGAGAAGTTTCAGCCAAAGTGAAACAGGAAGTGACRTCAAAGGGGAACTCTTTAGAAAAGAAACTCTGTMGTCTGTGTTCATTGAGACAAATTATTTGAACTCCAACTTTTCATCATCGCTCTCTCTCTGATGGTGACTCAAAAAAATCTAAAGAAACATCAGATTATTCTCTACAGTCTGTGTTGTTAGCTGTTATAGCCACAGACAGCTGTAAAAGTAACCTACTGTAAATGTATTCTGTGTATATATTGATATTACTTTACCTATCACAATTATGTAATTATTATCATGTATTATGAATGTCCATTATAAGTATGCCATTTTATAACAACACGTCTCACCTTTACAACAAAAAAAGTTGTTTGAAAATCCGATCAAAATTGACCAAGTTATGGTTATTTAAATAGTAAATACACCACACACATTCATGTTAAAAATGGGCGAGCTACCCGTCCCAAGATGGCCACCGTGTGAGGACATCGGTCCATTGGCCAAATGCGGGGACAACTTATCTAGTCTTTATATCTATGGTTGTAGCAGCGCTCTGTTTACATGCTGTCACTCCCCTTTGACATCACTTGGGACTGTTTTGGATAAATTAAAATTTACCTGTCATTCAAAGAACCTGCAAAGAAAAAAAAAAAGACAACAGCGACTGTTTTGTCTAAGAAAACTGGCAAAGTTTCAGGTTAAGTCAATGGTGATCTTATTTTATAAACCATATGTTGAGTCTGTGCTGACATTTTCTCTCCTCTGCTGGTTTGAAAATCTTAACATTAAGTCAAAAAATGCATTCAGCAGAGTTGTACACACAAGTAATCATAAGATCATAGGAGGTGAACAATGCTCACTTACAGAACTGTTKAACAGACAGATCACCAGGAAAACTAGAACTATTCTTGCTGACAGTTCTCATCCGTTACACACTGAGTTCCAGTTTCTGCCTTTTGGCCACTGGTTCAGACTTCTCTGTATAAAAAGTAACTGTTACAAGTATTCCTTCATCCCTATGGCTATTTCTGTTTTTAATGCAGGACAAAGTAGGAGACTTACCTCTGACTGTTGGGGCTCTTTGATACCAATGTTGGTAGTAACTGTTCATTGATTTATATTTGATGTGTTTTGGCGCACTGTATTGTACCTAATTTGTTAAAAAAAAATTTGTATATACTTGTTTTTTTAATTTTATTGTATTTGTTAATGTTTTTGTATTTATACGTACCATGCACTTGCTGCAACATTAATTACCCTTTTGGGACCAGAACAAATCTAAACCTTCCTGTAACTAAACATGTGAACATCTCAACAACTGTTTATCTCAGCAGCAAAAGCTTTTTCTTTTTTGCAATATTTTATTAATGATTTATTTCCAAAAATGCATTACTATTTATTACAAAAATTTGATTACACAGGCCCTTTAATGTTCAATAAAACCAACAACAAGCTCAACAAGTGACCTCACTTTATTYGACTCACTTTACATAAAAAGACCAGAAAAAGCTCCTTTCAGTGCTGAACGCCACCTCAAACTGACGTCAGTCCACTGACATCACTGAGAATACTTTAAATAGTTTCAGACCCAGATTGTTTTTTTTTTAATTATTTTTGTGTCCTCCTCCAAATGTGAAAACATGCACGGTTTTGAAGAGCAAGTCCTCCATCTGAGCTGAGGAAAGGAGCTTTATTGGCACCACATGTGACCCAATCGGTGGAGATGGTCTGATTAGACTCTGGAGGGCCCGCTGCATGGATTTACATAGTAATTAGAATGAAGACTGGAGAGAGATGGAGAGGCTCGAGTSCCTCTTCTGTGTGATGATGTTTTTCAAAAACAGCCAGCAAATTAAACAGAACAATAAGTGTTTCTCAGATGATAAGAAACAGAGCCAAAGCTCATTTGACTTCTGTCATCTCGAAAAAGCTCCTTTGTAAGGCTGAGAAGATCATTCTCGTTGATGTCATATTAAATTTATATAAAAGCCAGCCGCACGGCAGCGTGACCTACCTGTGGCAGAGGAAAATCAGGACAGAGCCCAAGCAAGCAGCTGGAGGTTTCACAGACGACAAGGGAGAAATAAATATTTAAAATGTAACAACAGCATGGGAGTAAAAATGTTCCATCACAAGTTGATGATCTTGTTTTAAAAAGTTGACAAAGTGCAGGAGTTGGGTTATATTGAACAAAAAGTATGTATACACTGCAAAAACTGTCCATCTTGCCAAGTTTTAAAATCTTATATCCAGCCAAAAAGTCTTTTTGATCTTGTTTTGAGACTGATTTACTAAACAAGAACTGATTGTGTAAGAATAATCATCTTGTTTTCAGAATGTGTAAGAT
>NW_013952488.1:254301-255389 GCF_001266775.1 Austrofundulus limnaeus | reverse complement strand
GTAAAAAGTTCCCAAATAAATAACTACTCAAGTAAAGTACAGATACTCAAAAAATGTACTTAATTACAGTAATAAAGTAAAAGTACTTTGTTACTGTCCACCACTGACCACTACCTGGTGGTGAGTTGGCTCCGTTGGTGGGGGAGGATGCAGGTCAGACCTGGCAGACCCAAACACATAGTGAAGGTCTGCTGGGAATGTCTGTCAGAGTCTCCCGTCACACTAAGCTTCAACTTTCTGCCGAGGTCACTGATGTGGTTAAAAAGCTCCTCAATGGCAGGGTGCCTGGGGGTGGATATTTGCCCTGAGTTCCTTAAGGCTCTGGAAGTTGTGGGGTTGTGTTGGTTGACGTGACTCCACAATATCATGTAGACATCGGGGGCAGTTCCCCTGGATTGGCAGACCAGGGTGGTGGTCGCCCTATTTACAAAGGGGGACCGCAAAGTGTTTTTCAGTTATAGGGGGTTCATACTTCTGAGCCTCCCTGGTAAGGTCTATTCCGGGGTTCTGGAACGGAGGGTCTGTTGGATAGTCGAATCTTGGATTCAGGAAGAGCAGTGTGGTTTTCGCCCTGGTCTTGGAAGAGCRGACCAGCTCTACACCCTCAGCAGGTTCCTGGAGGGTGCATGGGAGTTCGCCCAACCAGTCTACATGTGTTTTGTGGACTTGGAGAAGGCGTTCGACTGTGTCCCTCGGGGTACCCTCGGGTTGGGGGGGGGTACTCCGGGAGTATAGGGTACCAGGCCCATTGATACGAACTGTTAGGTCCCTGTACGACCGGTGCCAGAGCTTGGTCCGCATTGCCGGTAGTAAGTCTGACTCATTTCTGGTGAGAGTTGGACTCCACCAAGGTTTCCCTTTGTCACCGATTCTGTTCATAACTTAAGGACAGAATTTCTAGGCACAGCCGAGGTGTTGAGGGGATCCTTTTTGGTGACCTTAGGATCACGTCTCTGCTTTTTGCAGATGATGTGGTCCTGTTGGCTTCATCAGATCGTGACCTCCAGCTCTCACTGGAGCAGTTCGCAGCCGAGTGTGAAGTGGCTGGGATAAGGATCAGTGCCTCCAAATCCAAGACCATGGTCTTG
>NW_013952488.1:246306-248130 GCF_001266775.1 Austrofundulus limnaeus | reverse complement strand
GTAAGCCCCCCATTTCCCTGAAACCCACCCAGGAAGAGTAGCCCAACTACCTCTCCCTCCAGGCAGACCGCCAAGCCCACGGAACCCCAGACCATGGACTGACGGAGCCCCGAAGGCCACCAGAAACCGGGACCAACACCCCACCCTCCCAGAGCCACCCAGACCCCCAAAACTCGACCCCAGCCCCATAGCCGACCCACCTCCCAGACTGTCGACCCCCACCCCACTAGCTCCATGTCACGCCCCCAGCCAACCCCCGCCCCAGCCCATGAGAACCGCAGACTACCAGCGCACCACAGGCCCCCAGCCCAGAGCCGGGCACCAGGGCACACACCGGCCCAGGGCCTGGCAACCCGCCCGACAGAGCCCAAGCCCCCACGCCCCACGAGAGCCACAGCCCAGGGGTGGCACGCCCTCAGAGTCCCAAGCCCCCCGCGCCCACCCCGGACCCGCCCCAGCACGGCCAAGCAACCGGACCAGCGACCCATGACCGCCGCTATAAACTACCCGAGGGCCCACATGCAGCCACCAGAAGACATCCCCCAGAATCACCAAGGCCCTCCCCAGAGCGAGAGCAGCGTCACCCCAGCTCCGGAACCCCCGGCGGCCAGTCCCCAAGAACCCCACAAACCCCCCAGACCCCAATACACCCCCCACCAGTCTCAATGCCCCAAGAGGTCCGATCCCAAACCCCCCACCCTCACTATGTAATGAAACTAACCAAAGGAGCCCAAACAGATTTATCTGATGTGGTGGCAGAGGCTGTTTCAAGACTATAATGATCTAACAGAAGATTTCTATACTGATTAATGCTAAGATCATTTTTATTTTTCCAATTTAAGAGTATGATTTTCTTTGCAATGCATGAGGCAGTGGAAATCATGTGAGAAGTGTTTTTCTCTATAGTGACATCACCTAAGATAGCCAATAAGCAAACAGAYGGAGAGGATGGAATATAACAATTCCCTGGACTGCTATGGGTAAGTGAAGATTTGTCGAAGTGTTTGAATTGTTATATTCCACCCTCTCCGTCTGCCTTTCTTCTGTCAAATAAAAGAGATACAGATACATTTAGATTTGTGGATTTTATAAACACTGAAATGTAAACCATTCTTTTTGGCTTGAGCAACACTAAAACCAAAATTGGACTTCTTGTCCAATTTTGGACAAGATTTTTTGGTTTATTTGGTTYATTTTTGGTTAACAAGATTATTTTGGTCCAATATAGGCATTCATAATKAGTGTTAACATGTTCCCCCCCAACATACACATCATATTTCCACACATAAACTCTGAACAATGACTTAAGCTACAAATTAGAAAATCCGAGACCCTGAATTGACAAAAGCTGCTGTGGCAGTGAAGTGCAAGCAATACGCTTGATTTCCTGAAGGTCCCTGCTGCTTTAATCCCCATGTTAAAAGGACCTTTGTTCATTAAAAGCTGAATTAAAAGCTGCGACACACTTGAAGGGTAATTCATGTGGTGCTATGAGCAACCGGGAGGGAGAAAGAGGAACAGAAACATGAAAGCCCAGCGAGAGTCAGTCGGTCAAAAGATGAAGATGAAAGAGGGAAGAGAAAGGAGTTTGTGCTTGTTGCAGTCGTTGTGGTGATCCAGTCATAAGTGAGGGATACAATAGGAGCACATACACACACACATAAATAAGCAGTGTGATGTCAGCTTTTCCTGACAGATGGGATGGACATAAATGAAGTCATGTGACAACTATAGTGGGTGTTTGTGTGTGTTTATAGTGTTAAATGGATGGAAAGAGTCAAAAGGAAGATTGGTACACACACACACACACACACACACACACAC
>NW_013952488.1:240680-245386 GCF_001266775.1 Austrofundulus limnaeus | reverse complement strand
CACACACACACACACACACACACACACACACACACACACACACACTCATAACTGTTAGGTTATTATCACGCTTGCAGGGTGATTAAACTGTAAATCACCTGTGTTCCTCTGGTGCTCTGAACCCAAATGCAGCTTCAGAACAAGCACTGCATTACTGTTTCTGTCATGTTGTCATGGTAGTCAGGAGCATAACACACACACACACACACACACACACTCACTGCATGCCTTCGGCTCAACAATCCACCAGTGATGGTAGTTCAGCTGTCCAGATTTCTCAGAGTCCTGTGCTGTCAGACACATGATAAGGCTGCTCTGCATTACAAGGTAAAAGCTCTTTGTGTTGCAGCTGCTGTGTCTCTCAAAGATATTAAAGAAAACTGGGAATTAAAAAGTGAAATTACAGGAGAAAGGGGAAAAGAAAAAGAAAGCTGCAGATCAATATCTTCCGTGTAATTACCTACAGCTTCCTGGGTTGCCAGGAAACCAAACAGAGAGGCGAGGGAGAGCACGGKGGGGAGAGAAAAATAAAAAATCAGGAAGATGAGCTGGACCGAGGGGGCTCAGGCAGAAACTGATGTCAGGGCTGATATCTGGGCCGGTGTGTCTTGCTTCTGTTCAAACAAGAGGTCAGGATGATAGGAGGAGGAGGAGGTGAAGAAAAAAAGAGGGAATGAAAGAAAATAGGAGATGGAAACATATATGTAGGAGAGTGGCTGCGTGAATAATTACTGAGGTATTGACATTGGCTGCCTCTTCATCTCCCTCCACGATTTTTTGTCATCCATCCCCTCCGACCACTCTGCGTCCCTCATCATCCCTCCCTCCTCCTGCCTTTATACCTCCCATCACCTTCTGCTTTTACCTCTTCTTTTCTCTGTCTGGGAGTGATTTTTATGTTTTTTTTTTATTCTTACAGATTTAAACATAGCAACCATCTCGGCTCCCTTGTTGTCTCCTGCTCATTTGTGGAAATGGACGCAAAACACTAATTTAGAAAGCAATCAACATTGAGCTGTAGGTGCATTAACTCCATGGACTCGCTGAGATGCTTCTAAGTGCAGCTTGTTGAATGTGACCTCAGTGAAGTGAAACAGCAGATGAAGAGGGCTGTGTCTTTAAATGGGGGAGGTGGGAGAGAATGAGCAAGGGAGAGAGAAGGAGGGGAGGGAGATGTAGTAGAAAAAGAGGAGTTGTGTTCAAGCTCTCGTCTTTTGTAGAGAGGTGTTTGTGTGTGGAATAGGCAGGATTTGGTTTTATTCAGAAAGAAGAAGGCATAAAAAGAAAAGGATGCACATCTTTCCTGGATTATTCTGATTCTTATTATTCTGCTCAAACAATTTCAGGAGGAATTAACCCACATTCAGGATTCCTTTAAGAGCATGATGGACATGGCATCAGAAATCACTGACCTCTGACGTGATCGACTAGAAAGACTCGGAGAGACATAAACAGGGGATCTTTCTCCTGCGTTTTTGAGACTTTCTTTTTTGCAGAACTTGGTGGAACTTTTCATAGAAATTTCAACATCATAAGGATAAATGATTTCCTGAGCATTTACTTTATTATTTAACAGCATAAACAGACATGGTTTCTACAAAGATTTATGTTTACTTTTTACTTTAAGCTACTTTTACAGGCAGCTGTTGCCACTTGTTGCAAGAGCAATTTTTTTCCCCACTTCTGCTGCGTCTCGCTTCAGATTTTCTTGCCTGCTTCCAAGCAGCTATTTCAGCTTTAAAACAAAAGTAACAGAGCGGAAGGCAGATGGCACAGAAAGAAGGTGGAAGTGAGCAGGGGCGTGTGAAGGTGGAGGACAGTTTGGGGGCCAAAGCCATGGCCGGGGGCCCCATGGCAGGTGGAGGAGTGGTGGTGGAGGTTAGAGAGAAGAAGGGACCTCTGCGGGCCGCAATACCCACAATGCCTTTCCCTTTGGCTGTCATCTGTCTTTTCCTGAACACATTCATACCTGGGCTTGGTAAGTTTTTTTTTTTAAACTAAAATAAAAATGCTGGCTTTGGTGAAGGATGCTACCTCTACATGTCTTTTTAGGTTACATGTTTTTATGTGTTTTACCTGGTTAAATAAATAGGAAATAAGACAATGAGACACCCTCTTTATCATTACATCTAAAAATCTAAGGCCCCAATTTTTTTTTCATCCTACTGGTGAAATGTTGCAGAAAAAAACTACAACTACTCAAGTATGCATTAAAAAACGTGGGAAATGGGAATAATAATAAAAAAGACAATTGACTCCATACGGTGACAATGATTTAAAAAAATGCATGGACATGAAATAGTTAATGGGTGGTCACAAGATAATTTTGAGCAGCCAAATTAGGTGTTTTTTTTTGTGAAAGACACACATTGTTGGAGTCATGTTATGTGATTACACTGGTTTTGTGTTTAACTGTTCAAAGGTACCCCACACTTTTTATTATTATTATTTTTTGTTTGATTTTTGTTCTAAGAATACATTAGAAAGCGTTGTTTTAGAACAGTGGTCCCCAAACTACGGCCCGCGGGCCGAATCCGGCCCGCCTCCCCATTTGGTCCGGCCCCCAGAACAATACCAGAGAGCATTTAGGGTTTTTTTTTCATATATGTRTATTTATATTTGATTATAAAGTCTGACTTTTGCAATAAAATGTTCCTTAGTTATGAACTATTTTCATTATTAACTATTATTAGTTAGTAACTATTTCATACATACACGCATATAACGTGACATTCTGTTCCCCTATCTGGCAACCCCCAGAAAAAAAATCCTAAACCCGCCCCTCTCGAAGAGAGAACAAAATAATGGTGAAAAGATTAGGTAAGAGAAAATTTGATTCAGAATGCAGGGCATTTAAGCTGCAGTGGACAAATGATTATTATTATTTTTGTTCATCTATAAAGAGGCAGTAGCGGTATTCAAAGAATACAATCTACGACACTATGAATCCCGTCACAAAGACAAGTATGATAGCTTGCAAGGCCGAATGTGAGCAAACAAACTGTCAAAGCTAAAAAGTGGACTGTTAGCTCAGYAGAATACACACTGTGAAGAACCCAGAGAGGGTTATTTGATTGTGCTTTCTGGAAAACAAWAATTTTTTACATTTAGGCACTCCTGCAATAGTCACACTTTTTTTGTTACAAACTGACTCCGGCCCCCCACCAGAGAAGGGAAAAGTTATGCGGCCCTTACAGGAAAAAGTTTGGGGACCCCTGTTCTAGAAGAACATTGTTTCCGTGTGGACAACGCCTCGGTTTGTATTGAGTAACCTTTTTACAGATGAAAAAAATCAGTCTCAATTTGGGTCAGTTTGACTAAACTTTTCATTTGTTTGACCCTGAACACAATTTCAAGGCGCTACTTTACACGGCCACAGGACAAAACCTAGTTGTGGTGACTTTGACTCGCAAGTAGAAGCTCTCAAGTGATTGTTTCACTGTGTGCAGAACCAGATGCAGCTTACCTAATGTAATTATGTGTTTTTTTTCTTTCCCGGTCACCTTTAGCTCTAAAGTACCTGTGCTTCATCCTCCACACAGTTAGATGTTTGTGTTTGTGTGTCAAATTATGTAACAACATCTGGTAACTAGTGACACACAAGTAGAAACCCACACACACTCAGGACAAACCTTGTACATAAGGTGATGCGCAGTGTGATCTGTTCAAGCCTGAATGAATTATAGCCTTTGTTGTGTTGGCTAAAGTCAATTTTCTGTGATGGCCATCATAAATTGGGTTAACTCCAAATGTTAATGAGTTGCAGATCCACCTCCTCTCATCTTTCTGTGTTTCACCGTGAGATATTTTGCAAACAGACAAATGAGTTTGATGCCATTAGTCAATGCAATGATGTGTAGTTCTCAGAGTATATGTTGGGAATGACTCTTGGTTACTAACACACTAAATTTTAGCTCAAGATCTGTAAAAATCAGCTGACTCAAAGCTACTTTGTTGTTTGCTTAGTTGTGTCAGCCATCTTGAATAAGGTTGCCTCCTAAAGTTAATTAGTTGTAGATGTACATCCGGTGAGTTTAATTTAAATTCAACTACTTCATGACATATTTTGCTAACAGACACACACAGTGTTAGTCTGGCCCTTGCCTTCCTACGCAGTTCCGCTCAATTCTACTTTCCCTTCACTGCTTCATCTGACCTTTCTGACTTGGATTTCTCCGGTAGGATTTCGACCGGGCCAATCAGCAAACAGAAGGAGGAGTTGTGAACGACGATGTTGATTTTCTGCGCTGTTTTGATCTTCTTGTAGTTTATCAATGACAGAGGAGGAAGTGAATGAAGCCAGTCTGTGTTGACAAGGCTTCCAAATTAAATTAAATTTGTCTCACAAAGCAGCTCTCATTTTCAGCTGTCTTGTTCGGCTTGGTACTTGTCTCTTCCTAGTAGGGGATGGTTGTTTACAGCAACTTCTGGTTAGCTTCTTAGCTTAGCTTCCTTCATGGTCAAGCTGATACAAGCTTAGGCTGTGCCACAGGGTTCTATTGCGCAGTGATTTCCATCCAGCGATAACTGTACCCCTTGGTGTATGAGAGCATATTACAGGGGGTACATGGAAAAATTTTCCAGGTGTGTAAAAAAATAAATACAAATAGGACTGGGATATGTACGACCCATGATTTCCACAATGCGGAAAATGTGGATGGAGTCATGAAACTGTATATTTATGGGTGGAATATGCATATGCATAT
>NW_013952488.1:235835-240199 GCF_001266775.1 Austrofundulus limnaeus | reverse complement strand
GTATATACTGTATATACACACATATCTGAACATTGCAAAGATAGAATAACAACAAGTCAAAGTTAAATAGAATTGAAATACTTTTTACATTTTTTTTAAATAAGGAGTAGAAAATACAGATAAATGAATTAAAAAGTAAGGAGTAGAATTAAAACGTAGGCTGAAAAATAATTACTCCACTAAAGTATAAATAACCCAAATTTCTACTTAAGTAAAATATCAAAGTATTTGTACTTAGTTACTTGACACCTCTGCTGGCGCACTACATACAAACATTAGTGCTTGAGTAAATTGTTTCCAATTATTTTAAACTTCAACAGAGTACAAGCTGAGAGTCCAGACCCACGGTACGAAACAAAGCAAAGAACAAGGTTTTTACCAGGTTAACACAATGTGCGTAAAAATACTGTTGTCTTTGCTGGAAAGTGAGGAAACAGAAGCTAAAATACACAAAATTTTGTAAATGGAGAAACTATTGAGATGTGATGGTGAGTTTGAGACTTATTTGTTTTGTTTTGTTTTTTCATTTTGACTTCATTCTCATTTTATTTCCTGTCACCCACGTTCAGTAATCTGTTAATTCTAATCTATCTGCACTAAGGTCCGAATTACTGAGGACTCTGAAGTTTCACAAACAAAAGAAAAAGAAAGAAGGTCAATAAACACCAGTTTTCCCTTTCTGACGGGAACGTGCAGAAAGCCTCAAGACAACACTTCACCTCAAGGTGTCTGAGTGTGTCTGCAGTATGTGTGTGAGCGTGTGTGTGTGTGCGTGTCCGCCTGAATGCTTTGACATTTCATTGAATGGCTGCGGCTTGTTGCCATGACAACGATGACTAAAATGTGCCCACTTGTGTGTCATAGCCGTTTGGCTCTGATTGACTGAGGCTGAAAACAGCATTTTGTTCTATTCAGCCGGTAGACAAAATAATTTTCCTTTTTTTCCCCCCTTTTTTTTTAAATGTGTAATTGAATTTTGAGCAGAGCTGGAGCCGAGCATCACCAGCCCAACCCTCCTCAGGGGTGCTGCCAAGGGGGCAAGAGCCACCCCAAAAGTCTGTTCAGGCTTTTGGTTTTGGCACCCGTGCTTCACATCCTTATTTAGACTTTACAGACATTCATAACAAAAACACTTGACCTGTGTGATGACCTGTAGCTTAAGAAAACTTTAAGCAAATTTTCATGTAGAAAAAATTTAATAAAATCATCTTTGAGTAACGGTTGTATGCAGGGCCAGCCCATGGCATAGGCAGTGTAGGCAAACGCTAAGGGCGCCATCCATCTAAGGGTGCCTCAGATGAGTGTTGGAAAAAATTTGTTAATTTTTTTTTTTATCAAAGTATTGTTGATTCCATCTGTAGAATAATCTCTGGCTACTCAGTTTATGAAGATAACTTGTTCTGTAGGTTTCTCAGCTGCTTTGTCATGGCGTTACACACACATGGACAAAATTGTGGGTACCCCTTGTTTAATGAAAGTAAAACCCACAATGGTTACAAAAATAACTAGAATCTGACAAAAGTAAAAATAAATAAAAATTCTATGAAAATGAGCAAATGAAAGTCAGACATTGCTTTTCAAACATGCTTCAACAGAATTAAAAAATAAAATAAAACTCATAAAACAGGCCTGGACAGAAATGATGGTACCCCTAAAAGTAATGTCACCAAGATGCAGTAAGTACATATACTTTGTTACTGTACTTAAGTAGAAATTTTGGTTTTCTGTACTTTACTTGAGTAATTATTTTTCAGCATACTTTTTACTTTTACTCATTACATTTTCACACAATCATCTGTACTTTCTACTCCTTACATTTTAAAAAATGGTAAGATGTAGAAAGTCGTTACTCCTATTTTATTTTTAAAAAATTATCCTGATAAATTGTCTCCTGGATAGAGTGCATTAAATTGTGGTTGAATGAGAAGTATAAATATATACCATTCTGAAATTGTATAACTTTGTACACAGTCCATCACAGCTGCACACTGTTAGAAAAAATGTTTTTTGGAGAAGTCACCTCCCAATAAATGTCATTTTGGAAAATCTAATTGCTCACTTTTACTCAGTACTTTTACTTTTAATACTTAAGTAGATTTTGTGTCAAAAATGTAATTTTGATACTTAAGTACAAAAAATATCAGATGCTTTAAGACTTTTACTTAAGTAATATTTTTAAAGAAGACTAACTTTTACCAAAGTATTTGTATTTTTACTCAAGTACCACTTTGAGGTACTTTATATAACATTGCCAAGATGTGTCCACTAATTAGCACCACAGGTGTGTACAATCTTGTAATCAGTCAATTAGTGTATGTAGGCTACAGAAAGGAAACTAATCAGTGATTTGTTTCCCATCCAAGTCATCTCAACTTTGGCATGCTACTCCTCCTGCATTCTTTGTCCTATAGCTGCCATTGTAATTAATATCTGTAAATCTCCTGTGCTAAATGATGGCTATGCCTTTTGGTGCCTGTAAAACATATAGTTTTTGCAATATTAATGTTTAATAAATTATAATGGCAGTCAATGGAGCCTTGTATTGGTCCAATACTGCATCTACACAGTATGGTACTGCACCATAGTTTAATAATATTTAAACTCAGTAGTTCAGTGATTACAATATTAATGTGATTGTATTTTGATGTTTTACTGTAATACTGTGTTAATATTGTCCTATTGTAATACATTGCATTTTAGTGTCAAAGATTGCATTGGCAATGTGGCCTCTTTCTGCACACATACAAACCAACTCCTGGCAATCCCCTCTGCCACAGCTCCAGTGGTCTAATGGTTAATGCCGTAGGCTTTCATGTGGGAGATCTGGTTTCAAAACCCAGCTACAGTAACTTTAACAGAAAATCTCTACACACTTCGTATGGTCACAGAATAATCCTCATTACAAACACTTGCTGACTTGACAAGCACAAGCTGGTAAAGAAATCACATTTGAACTTGCTCACAGCTCATTCTGCAAGTCCACTGCTGTAGGCAAAGGCATGCTACATGGCAATGCACATGTGTTTTTACATCGTAAAAACCCATGTCTAGTTGTTATTCTATTGTCCAGTTCAATCACAACTTGCTTCAGTTCTCCTCGGATCCACACGGTCCTGGTGGTTTTCTAATGTAACTAGTGTGTCACCTTGATGGATGTGACTTTCTATCCAAGTCAAACACAACCCTGCATGGGCAAATAGGTGAAATAAAGGTACAGAACACTCAACATCCTCTGCCACAAATCCAAAAAAAAAAAAAAATCATAAGAATGAGTTGAGGCCACCTTTCCTCCACAGGTCGGAGGTTTTATGTGTTGCCACTTTATTGGATATATATCTCTTTTTAAAGTAAATTAAAAAACGCTGTTGTTACAATTTAAAATGGTGGGTTTGATTCCTGTGAAGAAGACCCTCATGATTGACCTTGCTCTCTGTCTGATCAAGGACCTGCAATCTGACGTCACATCCTCTGCCCTCAGCCAGGACATACTAGGAAGTGTTTTCTTTTCATTGTGTTAAAAAAACATTTTCATGTTCATTTGTTGTCTGGATAATTGACCTGTGGGATTTCAGGCTCCTTGGTGCACCTGAGCTTAGATTCCTTCCAGGCTGAAACGCCGGCTTTTCCCAAAACACCATCAGTCCAAGGAGCATCACAGGAGAACGAGCGGTAATGAATCAGCATCACGCTGCGCTCTGGGATACTTTCAACTGGCTGCGCTCGCGTTTCTGTGCCACCCCAGGCATGGCCGTGAAACGACACGTGGAGGAGCATGCTGAGCTATTTTTGGTTCGTGTTGATTTGCTCCTGAGACTTTGGCAAAACACACTGCACCCCAGAAAAAAAAAAGAATGTGAAGGTGAAAAGATTTTAATACAAAGCAGACCTGTTGGTCTTTAATTATTGAGGACTTTAAGAAGAAGAAATCAGCAAAGAGTGATGTCAGACTGAAGGTGGAATGAGAGTTTAAGGAGTCTGGACATATTTGGGACAATTTCCAGCTGAATTCATGGCAGAGAGGAGCAAGTGACTGTGACTTTAATAGTGAGTGGGTGTGCATGCTCATGGCGTTTCTTTCAGAGGGCCCTTTTGAACTTGCTTGTACATTTTTCTTCTCTTTCTCTTGGTGCTGCAATCCATCAGATTCATTGTGTTGTTTCCACCCGTCTGTTCCCATCATCCAACACTAACAAACTTATTTCCATCAGTGAGGGTCTGGACGGCTTTCAGCTCTCTGCTGTTATGTTCACAAACTCCACAAACATTGTCAGTGACGATTAATTAGCAAGTTTTTCAACATTTTTTGATTTGATTTTCACAATAAATCAGCTCAGTTAGTTTTGGATGTGAGCCTTGTGTCAGCT
>NW_013952488.1:233319-235625 GCF_001266775.1 Austrofundulus limnaeus | reverse complement strand
CACGCGAGGGAGTGTGGGCTTCAACTCTGGTCCCACTCCAGTTTCAACAGTTTTTATCAGCAACTAACTTTAGCAACAAAAATCCTGCACTGAGCAACACAACACAAAGTCCATGTCAGCACAAAATCCGCCCCTCAAAGAAATTGTGCTGAGAGACACTTTTCTGATCAAACATAAAATAGAAAAACTATAGTTTTACTTGAAAATAACTCAAAAGTTCATTAAATTTAAATTTTATGTTAAATATTATTAATACACTGCAAAAATTGTCCATCTCACCAAGTCTTACAATCTTATATCAAGCCAAAAAAAAATTTTAATCTTGTTTTGAGACCGATAGATTATTAATCTCGTTAGCCTGGAAATTTTTCCTTATTTCAAGAAGCCATACCAAGTGCAATTGCCCTACTGAACTGGCAGATTATTTCATTACTTTGAGTAGATTATAGGCTATAATTTAGTATTTTTAACTTATTTTTAGATGGCTAATTTTTCAGGTATGCAATAATAATCGACCAGTTACACTTTGTATCATATATGGAAAGTCTAACGGGTCAAATAAATGTAAAAATTTCACGCAAATTTGACGCTTATACGTGCACAAAATGCACCAAAAGTTAATGCGTAATTAACATGTAAACTACGTGTTACAACACGTAAACAAAGTGTAAAGTATGTCATTTGTTACGGTGCAAACAGCATCTGTTTGTGTCCCTTTTGAGCAACATCACTTCCTGTCAGATTTAGTCGAGTCTCTTCTAATTGGCTGCTTTAAGTTAAGGGCTAAACAACTGAACTGAGGAGTAAGATAAGCTAACTGTTCTGTTCTCCACTCATTTTTAATGCATGCAGAATGTTCTGTGTTTTTATGATATATGACATATTGTTAGCCAGTTCACAACTTTGATAAATATTTACTAATGAAGCAGAAAGAGCGAAGGTTATTCCAGCAGAGTAGGGTGCAAGGCGCCCAACTCTTTGCTAAAGTGATTTAGCCCTGAATCAGAAGCAGCCAATGAGAAGTGACACAACTCAAACTGGGACAAAAAGGGACATAAACAGGTCAGTTTGCACCTCGAACAAGGCAAAACAGCATGTTGTTGTCGTTTGTTGACAGGGAGTTAACACGCAATTTACACTTAAATTCCGTATTAAATTTTGAAGCGTAAACATATCACATTTACACATCGTTTGCGTATTGTATACGGGTCAAATTCATGTTTACTTGTCCCGACAGGCTTTCCATAGTCACATTATTTTCTAGTGTGTTACATTACTGTTTTAGACAAAATATTTCTTAACATTTCAAACATAAAATAGGTAAAAAGCAGACATAAAAAGCACAATAAAAATGTAGATTTGCAGTAAAATGAATGACACATGTAGGGGTATTAAACGCTAGAATTCTGAAATGGATAATTTATTCCTCGAGGCACCACATTCTTAATTCAATCAGATATTGACCCAGGAAAGAAATGAAAAACTGTAACTTTATTGTAATCAGTCTCAGAATAAATTTACCCAAATTGATTTATGAGTTCTTGTCTTATCAGAACCAGAATATCTTCATCAAGACACAAAAATGAGATTAGCTTATGTTGGCACATTCACCACGGGCCATTTATTTACAGATTAAATGTACTGTATTTACAACTATGTCATGTAATGAATGAATAATGACATGTTTGAACCAGGTAAAACTGAGAGAGTTTGTTATCATGAGTGAATTAACAAATGGACAGACAAATAAACAAACAAACATGTAAACAAAAATAAACACTGAGGAGTGAGTGAGACTAGGAGTGAGGTGAGATAAGCTGCTTAGCTGTGGTTTTTAACTGGGGGCTCCTAGTTAAATTAAGATCGAGAAAAACGTTTAGTTTACCAAACCTCCTACAAAGATAAATATCAAATTTACGTCTGAGCACCTTGTGTTTCACCAAGACAAGTGTTCACCTTTACCCTGTTGTTCTGCTGATGGCGGTACCAGGAGGAGCGTCGGCTGACTGAAGAATCTTCAGGTGATGTTTCCCAAACTGCTTCAGTGTGGTGGCCGTCAGACACTCGGGGTGTCTGTTCAGCTGCTGGTCCTTCAGTCAGAAAGGGGGTTCTCTCTCTGGTGATTCTGAGTCTGGTCTTTCACAGGTGGCTGTAAGACTTTGATTTGATCTTCACTTTGTAGGAAAAACGAACTAAAACGACAGATGAATTACCATTAGCTTATTTAACTACTATAAAATCAACACTCAGAGATTGAGTCGAAGTGTGACGAACGAGCTATTCGAACAATCAGCGGAGATGATGAA
>NW_013952488.1:229710-232416 GCF_001266775.1 Austrofundulus limnaeus | reverse complement strand
CTTGTTTTCATTAATTAAATACTTTTTCCATCTCACTCAGTCCTGCATCTGGGGTTCAAACCAACCTAGCCAACACATTACAATTCAAGCAGAATAGCCTATTGTCAACATAATTATGGAGTGTGATTTATTTTCAACTCAAAATATCTTCAAACTAACGAAATATAAAGTTATTAATGAAGAAAACCCGTCTGGATAACAGCAGACTGACTGTACATAAAATATACGACAGGTCTGGACCGCTTGTAAATTTTGTTCGTATCTGAAAAAAATCGTAGAATAAGAAAACATTGGTGAATGCCAYAAATTCTCCTAAATCACTCGTACGCACAATTTAAGAACAAATCTGTGCGTACGAACGGTTCTTGCATGAGGCCCAATGTCCTTAGTGGGCAAACAGTTAAAAAGAGAACACCGTAGCTTTGTTCTTTCTGTAAAAAGGAACAGGTAAATCGCATTTCTTTGATGTAAAACAGACAATTGTATAAAACATTCAACTTGGTTTCTTCTTTTTTTTTTCTCATTTAAACAAGCATGTGATTTCCTTTGTTCAAGTCACTGAAGTCTGTTAAAGGCATTTTGTTCCTACCCATCTTTGAAGAGGATCGAACAGTCTTGTGCTCATGGGGGTTGGAACAGGAATGTGACCACTCTATCTGATAACATTAAGGTGTCAGGAAGTCTGGTGGGGGTTGGTGTAAGATATGCACGCACAAAGGAAGGTTCACAATCCTTAAAAAGAAGTTTGAAATGAGTAGATTTGATTTCTTCCTTTAAACAGTCACAGAACAGTTATATCCATCAGAAGTTATTAATTGAAGGAGGAAGTAACACTTGTGTAATTTATGGAAATTATTGTTGGCTGTGGGCACCAGAATTTCATTACAAAACTTCAATGACAAACAAAGTGCTATTGGCAATATTTGTTTCTATTTCTCACTAAGACAATAACTTTCATTTAAAAAAGACACTGCAGGGACACTTTGAACAGCTGCTGGGTCGAAGCATTTTGTGTTGGATTTAGAAAAAAGAAAATCACTGATCCCTTGAGTTTCTGCCCCACCATTAGAGATGTAAAGTAGCTGCATGATCACATTACGTGGGTGGCAGAGGTCACGTGTCTCAGTGTGTCTTTGTGTGTCTCTGTGTGTCTGTGTGAGACAGAGTGAACTGCATCATCTGAGTCATGTTGACATCTTACCTCAGAGTTTGTGTCTCTGTAGGCAGAACGTTAGACACACTGATGCAGTCGTGGAATGACTACAAAACAAATACAAAACTGTACTCTTTTCAGCATGATTTGTTGAAGCTCCTGGAATGATAAGCCAAACATCTAAAAGGAAAAAAAAACTTCAAGTCACTGTTTAAAACTCTAAAAATGAACATTTAAAGATTAAAACATTTCACAGCATTCCATGATAAAAGCATTTTGCCTGGCTTTTTTGCCAAAATTTTATTATCTTATTCAATTAGTTAGCACCTAAATGTGGTGGAAACGACTCTCAGCTACTACCACAGCAAATCTGAGCTCAATATCTTATGAAAATGATGGAGTTACAGATAATTTTGTGTTTGCAAAAGTAATTAGTGGTGGCAGCCATCTTGAAATGTGCTGACTCCAAAAGTTAATCAGTTGTAGATCTATTATTTTCTGAGACTTTCATTCAAATGTGGGGTTCATGAGATATTTTGTTAACAGACAAACATATGCAGACATTTACATGATCAATTGTTTTTACTGTAGGTGGTGATAAACTACAAACATTTTACATACTGTGCTTCACAGCTTATTATCTGTTCGATTTATTCAATTTAATAGTTAAACTTCTATGTGGAATTTATTGAAAACAAATTTCTCGAAGTGAAATAAATACAGAGATGTGTTTAATAGCTGGTTATGGGACTAAGAACAGAATTTCAGAGGATATGTGTCTTTTGGTTACTTTTTTGTTAATATTTTGTAATTATTGTGAAGGTTATTGATTAGTTTACTTTGGTRTTTTGTACTTTTTGTGTTTTCCTCTGTTCTTCATTTTCCCAGTAWCTGTCTCCAGTCACTCTCTGCTCCTCAGTCCTGCTCCTCCCACTTACACCTGTTTCCCATTCCGATTAGTCTGAGCTGCAGACACTTACGTTCTCAGGCCTCAACTTTTTACTTTTATAGAAGAGATTTACAGATTGTTGTAGGTAGGGTGCATTTGTTCTTTTTCAAATTTCTGCACAGCCATTCTACATAACTTATAAAGCATGTTTTCTATTTACAACAATGACAGCGCTCCTCCCTTTTGCCTGTTCCTCATAAGTGGGAGAACAAATGAAACCAGTGTGTTTGCATTGGAATAAAATGATAAAATAATTATCCTGAACCTTCTTAWACTGCGACCTTGATTCCATTCATTGCTTTAAAGAGCCGTTCAAAAGATTTGAATCGTTTCCGAACATTGTGGATCCTTACGCCATGTCGGTTTGTCCTCGACTGGTTTTTCGTTAGCGGTTTCTGCCACGTCAGCCTTTTGTTTTTGTTAATAACTTGTATTTGTTAACTTGAGCTCCTCATGTTCAGTCTGCGTTCCTAGATCTGGGAACTTTATAAAGTAAGAAGTTATAAACGGAAACGTTTCTGGAACTTCAAGTCAAAAAGATTCATTTGCAAGAAGGAGGACAGGAAAAAGAATGGAGCAGTATGCACACATGGAGGATTAGGAA
>NW_013952488.1:227751-229700 GCF_001266775.1 Austrofundulus limnaeus | reverse complement strand
TATCGGGACATATCGTATCGTGACCCCTCTGTCATGATATGTATCGTATCGCCAAATTCTTGCCAATACACAGCCCTAGCTCTGACTAGCTGTTAGCTCTTCAGTCAAGTTAAAATTAAACTTTTTCTTTTTAAATTGAGGTTGCTCAAAGCGTTATCCACAACAGGTAAGATATTAACTGTTCATAATGTTTCAAACCCCACTTCAAAAGATCGGAATGATCCCACTAAATGGTAGCACTCTCTTTATTTACCAAGTCTTCAAATCGAATTAATCATAAATAAAAACGAAACAGAGACAGAAAACGGAGACGATCATGAGCTGTTTTTAGCCTTTCCTCCCTCCCGAGAAGCGAGATGCAGCTGGCAGCTCCTTCTCCTCCTTCCTTCCACCAGCTCTGCTTTCTGTTATCTAAAAAAACCTCCAATTCGTTGAGGAAAGTGAGCAGAAAGAGACGAGCAAAGGTTACGCTACACCGAATGCGTCCTGTTTTTACAGTGTTCAGTATTTGCAAAAAGAAAGCAAAAAAGCTTGAAAATGGAAACATAGACCCCCTCCTCCATAGGAGGAGTTCAGTAGAGACGCTGCTCCTTCTTATAGAAATAAGTAACTTGAGGTGGTTCAAACTTCTGATTAGGACGCCCCTGAAAGATGAAGATAAAAAAAAAAAGAATATATATATATTTATATAATTTATATTTAGGTTACTTAAACAACAGGCCCTGATAAGACTCTTTGAATTCTTGCCTCCTTTGTTTTTCTTCCTTTACGGCTGCTTTTCCTTTTGTCTTTGACACTCTCACACTCCATCATTAACCTCCCACACTACCAGTGGGTGCCTCGCCGAGCTCTCAGTGTAATTATAGTAATAAGTCTGCCTAATATCTGAGCGCTGGCATTCAACCTCGCACCGTGTCCCACATGCTACATAGAAAAGATCCAAGAGCTCTTCTCACATGGAGGATCGTTAGAGGAGATTTCCCCAGTGAAGATTTGTTCGGTCCTGAAAAAGTTGCACACGTTCATACATGATGAACTTTATTTTTAGAAACATAGCTGTAAAAAATGTGTGATTTTTTTTTTCAACGTTTTGGATTTCATCTGGAATAAAAAATAATCTGCATCGTTCACTACCAAAAGTACACCCTCATCATTTGTTTAACGTCCATTTAATGRATGATAACATTCGAAGTGGGTGCGTTTAAAGGGTTTACGGTGCTTGCAGTCAGCATCCTCTGACATCCTGCCTCTGTGAAGCAAACCAACTTTGACCATGTAATTGTGTCTTGCTAGTTGCACACATCTCCGGAGAGYGAGAGAAAACAACCAGGCAGTTGCCGTTTTAATGACCTCCGGCTCGAAAAAGCTAAAAAAAATGTTTGAAATGAGGACCAAATCCTCAAGTAGCTTCCTGCAGGATATGCAAACAGCTCCTGCAGCTTTTTGTAATGGAAGAGAAGACAAGCCATGGTAATGGGAGGGAAACTTAAATTTAAGCTATCTTACAACCTTTCAGCGAAGTTGAAAATTGATTGTTAGCCAGGGTTTTATGTCATATATTGTACTTTAAAATGTAACAACAAAACATTTTAGTGAAAACACTACTATTGTACAACTGATTTGATGATATATCCCTGAAAATTACTTTAAAGGGATCCATGATTAGTTGTAACATTAGACTTTATTTGATGAACATATATTTTAACTGTAAAATAAAGACTGTAAAAATACTGTAGGCTGTTAAGTTTTCATTATTTTTGAACTAAAAGTTTAAAAATATATTACACGGACGGGGCCATTTTATTTACACACAAAGCATTCTGGGTAAATGATGATGTGGATAGGTCCTCGGTGCGAGGCTGCTAGCGAGCTATATCATGGAAGAAGAACCTCAGCTTAGCCTGTTAGCTTTAGCATTAGCCCCGATGCTATCACCATATATGTGTATT
>NW_013952488.1:225426-226905 GCF_001266775.1 Austrofundulus limnaeus | reverse complement strand
AATACACATATATGGTGATAGCATCGGGGCTAATGCTAAAGCTAACAGGCTAAGCTGAGGTTCTTCTTCCATGAAGCAGCTCGCTAGCAGCCTCGCACCGAGGACCTATCCACATCATCATTTACCCAGAATGCTTTGTGTGTAAATAAAATGGCCCCGTCCGTGTAATATATTTTTAAACTTTATTTTTTAAAATGATAAAAACTAAACAGCCTACAGTATTTTTACAGTCTTTTATTTTACAGTTAAATATATGTTTATCAAATAAAGCCCAATGTTACAACTAACCGGGGATCCCTTTAAAACACAAAAAATGTAAATTAAAAATAAAGAACTGTAAAGTTTTATAAAGCTAAAAGGCTTCATGGTGCTAGGGTTAGTTAATCAACTCAAGTTAATTGTGGACAAAAAAATGAATATCTTTCAGCAGTTAGGTGATCAAGAACAGCTCTTGTGATAAAATTTAAAAACCTTCCAAGAGTTAATTAAACAGGAAAACAAAGCAATTTTCCCACTTACTATTAAACAGCCACAACAGCACACAGTTAAAAGAAAATCACCCACGTGTGCAGTTTTATATGTTTTTGTTCATCGCTTTTGTAGCGTGGCATGTCGTGGTCATGAGTGAATCTTGAATTATTCAACTAAAAACATTTGAAAGAAAGGTAATTCTTTTAACATTTGCTATTTCAAAGTATTTTTAATGGATAGTAATAATAAAGAAGACACTCTAGCACTTTATTACAGAGAAAATCCATGCAACTACTGAGATTTTAGGCTTTAAATAATCCATGTTAGTTGCTGCTTTAAATCTGGTGACAGCTCCAGTTGCAGAGTGAAAAATCGGTACCTGACAGGCAGGAGACGTTGGAAGCTGTTCAGAAAAACAGGAAGGAAACAGACCAAAGAAATCCTGTTTTTGTGCCAAAGCTCAGATAGAAGTGATAAATCACCATTTCACTCGCTGTCAATCACGTCTGGAGGTGGGCGGCTCCACTAGCAGCCAGAGCATCTGCTGGTGGGCGTGGCCTCTCCGACCTGAACCTTCCTCCTCCTGATTGGATCGCGTCGGCTTGAAGTGGGATCTCAGCTGCTCTTTTTCAGTGAGAGGCTTGGAAATGAACAGCTTTAACGAATACCTGCTTTTTCTGTCCGTTTCAATCTGTCAGAAGTTCCATGTTTTAAATTGATTTAAAACGTGTGTTTGAGGCGATAACTCAAATCCTTTTAAACTAGGGTTCTGTGAAAAGATTACAAACAATAGTATCTTACCTGCTACAGGTAGCTTTTAGAATGACCCCAGTTTATTTTTTAATCACTTTGGCCTTAACCCTGCTCTGACTAGAGTTGTAAGAAAATATCGATACACTGAAATATCGCGATATTTCATTTCCCGATACCGTATCGATATTCTAAAGCCCTGTATCGATTTTTTATTAAGGTTTAAAATGTCAACTTTCCTGCCAGCCATTCATTTTT
>NW_013952488.1:221387-223410 GCF_001266775.1 Austrofundulus limnaeus | reverse complement strand
TTCTTATAGAAATAAGTAACTTGAGGTGGTTCAAACTTCTGATTAGGACGCCCCTGAAAGATGAAGATAAAAAAAAAAAACAATAAAACAGAAAAATCATCAGTGCTTTATCCATGTGTCTCAAATTTCCCTTACTTTCTTTTTACTGTCAGATTGCTAAGTGTTGAGGTTAAAGATCAAGAGTTGGCTTCGGTTTTAAAGTGTTGGTTTTTATAGTCCATTTTTTTCTTCAAACTCTGCACATTTTGTTATTGACTCACTGAAAGTGATACTCTGCCTTTTTTTAAAATTAAACAAAAAAAATTTCATTTCATTTCATTAAAGCGATAAACATGTAAATGAAGAACTTCCACCACGACTGGATCGTGGGCAACAACAGTTTTTACGAGTCATAAAAACACCTTCAGAACACTTTCTCTCTTTTCCAGTGATGAGTTTGAGTCATTCGATTTTTTTTTCTTCTTCTTGTCAAACATTCATCTTCAGTCTGGCAGAACAAAAACTGTTCCCAACCAACAACAAACCCCTCAAGGTCCAAACACTGTAAGATTTAGACTCAATCTTATTTTTAGTTGTCTTATGATTAATAAATAAGACGTTGGTATGTATTGATTTATTCTAAGATGTTGGCATCTGTGAGCATAAAGGGCCAGATGGAGAGGGTCCAGAAGGCCCTCAAGTCAAATGTTTGTGTGTTTGTTAAGCTTTTATCTCGCTGTAAAGGAAAAATCAATGAGAACAGTGAGTCTGAGCAGCTCTAAAATCACTAAAAACAGGAGTTCTGTTTCAACTTTTGTGTTTTTAGTTTTCCTAAAGACGAGCTGCAGTCTTTTAACGAAAACTGAAAACAAAAGCAGCATACAAATTCAAAATAGTAGCTATAAGCTAAAAATTGCCAAAGTCTAGTTAAAAGCTAAAGGTAGCCAAATAACTAAAAGCAGAAAAAAGGCTAAAAGAGTTACTGAGAGTAGCAAAAACCTAGCTAAAAACCTAAATTATCAAAATTCTGATCAAAAGGCTTGCTAGATGCTAAAAGTACTAAAATGGCCAGCTAAAGATTTAAAGTAGCAAAAATCTTGCTAAAAGTACCAAAAGGCAAAAAGGATCAAATAGAATGGCAGTTGCAAAAAGTACCAAAGATTTACTAAAAGCTAAAGGTAGTAAAACAAAAAGTATAAGAAGACAAAAGCAGAGCAAAAAAGATTTCAAAGATCAAACATTTAAAAAAAAATCAAAAGATCCTAATGAGAAAGATTAGTAAATAACRCCCTCCTTGGTAACACTTTATTATAACTACACCTTATTTTGCCATAATTAATTACTAATAAAGGGTTACTTAACCTTAAAAACATCATTAATTAAGGATGAGTCAGACTTGATAAGCTATGAATTAACACATTTATTAATGTTTTACCATTGAAGGCTAATTACTTCTAAAACCAACATACTCATTGTTTACTCATGCTTAACAAATCAAGAATTAAATATTCTATATGTGTATATGCTCATATAAATGTATTTTCACATCATGTGTTATGCATGTATTAATGGTTAGAGAATGTTTGAATGAACTGTTTACTAACCCTGCGGTGCATTAATAATTAAGGCAGGTCTTAGTATTGCCCATGAGCCTTTGCTTCCTGAGCATAAGTCAAACTTCCTCCAAGTGCACACACTAAAAACAAAAAATAAAAATAAAAATAAAAAATTAATAAAAACACTGGAGTCATAAGCTCTCAGGCAAAGTTTTAGCCACCTTGCTCTAACCAGGAAGTTAAACGTATGCTCAGGCAGCAAAGCCTCAGGGGAAATTTCATAAATTGATAAAGAAAATAGTATTTTGGGTCTTATAAAGTTTGCAAATCTACATGTGTGCTTAAATCTCATCTAAACATATCCTGTTTTATCATGTTTAATCTTAATATAATTTAAAGATAAAGTCAGAACCATAAGTGAAAACTATCTGCACTACAGCCCCTTATGTGTGGATGAATAGACTTAATGGGCCTCATGCAAGAACATG
>NW_013952488.1:217757-219288 GCF_001266775.1 Austrofundulus limnaeus | reverse complement strand
GTGTGTGTGTGTGTGTGTGTGTGTGTGTGTGTGTGTGTGTGTGTGTGTGTTATGTGAACACAATGCTGCAGCAGCGAGCTACTGAGCTGCTTACTTATGAGTGGATTAATGGCAGCAGATGTAAAATAATAAAATACTGGTTTGTCTGCTGCCAGAATTTTACAATCCAGTTCTTTACAACAGGGGTGCAAAGTAGTGTTAACGCATTAAAAATCCAAGTCTGAAGTAAAGACTAAATGAGACCACACACTACGCTGTTACCGTTCATATCACATCACCCATAAATGCCTTAAACTTAAAATGTGTTGGCGTGTGTGTTCACACGCCTTTTCACAGGAGGTATAACTTCACAATATTCAAGGTATTTTTTAGTACGTTACACGTAAATACACAAAAGACATTAATAGTAAGGGTTTAGTTCCAGTTGTTATGGCCCAAATTTGTCAGTGCCACAACTGGCCCAATTCAAACAACCAATTAGCTCATCGGTCCAGTCAGAACTGAGCTCTAGTCCTCGAAACAGAAATAGTTCAATAAGCAAAATTACAACAAGCAAGATAATAACTAACTTTTCCACATGATCTCACTTCAAAATATCTGTATATTAAAAAAGGATGTATATACTGGTTCTGGGAATATACAGTAAAAACTTTGAGTACCAGCTACTAAACTGCAGCTGATAGATCTGTTTTATAAAAATGTTTATGTATTTTTTCATCAAGTAAATAGGACATGTGCAAATGGAGATGAGTGTATAAGTTTGTGTCGTGGTCTAATCTCTGCACTAAAAGTCCAAATGGCTCAGAGTTAGATTTCAGGGAAATGAAAGGAACTTCATCAGGTTGAAATTTGTRTCAAGATGATGAATGCTTCCTCTGTCTGCTTCCAAATTTAGGGTAAAAGTAATTACATTCCCCTCACTTGTTTTTGGCGTTAATTGTCTAACTTTATGTTATTAGACCAAATCAAGATGGAGTATATGAAGCACATTTCCTACAAATCTAATACAGKTTGTGTAGCTCAAAGCTGTGGATTTGAGATGAATTTTCGTGAGAAGTTTTCACCAGTCCTCAGATCTGTGAAGTCGAATGTGTGCGAGCAATTAGAGTCTGTTTTTGAAGGTTTTGTTTGTCATAAAAGGTGGTACGGTTTTGTGTCTTGCAGGCACCTTCATCTCAGCGTTCAGCGTGCTGTGTGGAGCTCGCAGCGAGCTGATCTCCGAGCGAGGCGTCTGCTGCGTGTTCTGGCTCAACGTGGCAGCAGCTCTCATCCAGATCCTGACGGCCGTCATCATGGTGGGCTGGATCATGAGCATCTTCTGGGGAATGGACATGGTCATCTTGGCAAGTCAGTCCTCAACCATCTGTTCCTCTTTAACAACAAGACTTGTTCCAAAACCGTCTAAAAAAACCAGATTCTCGAGGGTTTTTTGTGTCCTTGCGTCCGTCGTAGAGCCTCGCTCTCGTGTCAAAGGAATTCAGAACACARTCAAAACACTTGAAAGACTTGTTGTGAGAATTTGGAACGTCTT
>NW_013952488.1:215191-216981 GCF_001266775.1 Austrofundulus limnaeus | reverse complement strand
GTTTCTTAATTTCTGCATCATCAGTGGCTTTTTTTTTTTTGTGGCAGCCATCTTTTTTTAGCCACTTCAGTAGAAAACAAAACTGAATGTTAGTTTCTTAATTTCTGCATCATCAGTGGCTTTTTTTTTTTTGTGGCAGCCATCTTTTTTTAGCCACTTCAGTAGAAAACAAAACTGAATGTTAGTTTCTTAATTTCTGCATCATCAGTGGCTTTTTTTTTTTTGTGGCAGCCATCTTTTTTTAGCCACTTCAGTAGAAAACAAAACTGAATGTTAGTTTCTTAATTTCTGCATCATCAGTGGCTTTTTTTTTTTTGTGGCAGCCATCTTTTTTTAGCCACTTCAGTAGAAAACAAAACTGAATGTTAGTTTCTTAATTTCTGCATCATCAGTGGCTTTTTTTTTTTTGTGGCGGCCATCTTGCATTGGGTTGATTCTAAAAGTTACCATCAGTGAAAACAGTCTGCGACAGTCATTTAAATTTGTGAAGGAATTTCATGTCATTTGTATTAAAAGTGACAAAACGAATATAAAATTGCAAATCTAATAATGGTCTCACCCACRTAGCAGACAGGTGAGGGCCARGATCTGGCAGGGATGTTATTGATTTTAAGATGGYATGCCACAGCTGGTCCAGTTGTGATTTGATTTATGTGGCCAAACTCTGTCACTACCAAAAATGGTCTGGTTGGTTTGGTTTAACCTGTTATGGCCCATTCATGACCCACCTCTGTCAAACCACACCTGGGCCACTGCAGGCCAGGGCCGTCATTTTTTGTGGTATTTGGGCCGAGTGTTAGTGCACTGTGTGGGCCAGAAAAACTTCGATATGTGGGGCAGCCCTTTCTCATTCATGTGTTAAATATCCGACTGAAATCGTCGATTCGTCGACCAATCAGGACTCAACAGTCAACTTTTTGTCACTGATAGTATTTTAGTGATTTTATCTTGAAATGAAAAATCCACAGCCAAAAGCTTGTCGCATCATTAGTTTAGTTACCAAACAGGACCAGGGTTCTGGTGTCGTCGTCCATATCTGCACATAAATTCAGATATCGGGTCGTCTTAGAACCTAAACACCTAAAAAAAAGTGGTAAAAATGTCTCTGTCTCTGGTACGAACAGAGTTGAGGATAATTTCACCACCTTCTCTGTCAGAGAGTGATGAATTCTTCTGTGAGAATGATTCATGAACAAGTGCTCACACACACACACACACACACACACACACACACACAATAGGAGTCGCTGCTCCTTCGGCGTATCAAGGCAGCCTTTGAATTAACACAGAACTGCCTCCTTTGTGAGTCTGTCTTACAGACTCTGCGTGTGCGAGGTATAGTTGCTGCCAGCGTGCAGTCAAAGTGTGTGTTCGCTCCTGCAAAACTGCGTGTGTTTGCCATTGAAATAGGATGATTAGTGTGTGTGGAGGGGGTGAGCAGCCCCCCCCCCCCACACACACACACACACACACCCACACCCCAGTGTGTTTTTTGTTCCTCTCCGGTTGTTCGTCGTCTTCAACTGTTGCTGTTTCACATCCTCGTTACCTGCAGCCAGCTTTAAAAATGACTTTGTTGTTCTCAAGTTAAAGTCAGACGAGCTTTTTGGGTTAGAAGAGTTGGGAAAAAAAGCAGCTTTCAAAGTTTCAAAGCTTCTTTTCTTCTCTGAAAACAGCTTTTTGTCATTTCCTTTCCTCCACAATGTTTATTTTTTTATAATTCTTCAAGGGTGTTTCTGTTCTTTCACTCTTTCTGCATCTAATGATTTAGGTATCATTTTCCTGCTACT
>NW_013952488.1:209475-215151 GCF_001266775.1 Austrofundulus limnaeus | reverse complement strand
CACACACACACACACACACACACACACACACATCTAATGATCGTTTTTTTCCTTTGATCTCACTAGATTTCTGCTTCTCCTCCTTTTTTCTCTGATATTATTCCTCCCACTCCCTGCCCACTCTCCCAGTCTCCCTTTGGTCCAATTTCTTCTATTTATTTATTTTTTTACTGGTATCGCCTTCCCCACTATTCTTTTTCCCATTGATCCATAGAGTTGTGTTACTGCATCTGCACGCAGTTGATCCTGTAACGCATCTGTATCAAAAATGAGGTCAGATTATTTTTAAAACTCCAGCTCCACCCACCCCCACCCCGTGTTTTTGTGTATTCATTATCGCACACACAGAGAAATCGAGAAACAAAACTGTGGCTAACTGTTTCTTTGTCTCTTCTCTCTGTCTCTCTCTCTGCGATCCTTCCTGAAAGTTTCTGATGGTAGGTGCTTCTGTTTCCTTCTTCACTCGCTGCCACCAGATTATATTTAGTAACCTAAAAGAAACTAGTTCCCCAGCGTCAAATAAATCAACCCAACACAAATTTTGAGGATTCTCATGGTCTCTAATCTGAGGCTGTGCAAGAACCATAAAGTATGTTTGGTATTTTCACAAGGAAAAACCCAGTTTATTAGTCTGGACGCCAAATAAAACTCGTAAAAATGCCCAAACTTAATCACATAAATAAATCAGTCTTATTGAAATGTTTTTATCTCGCTCTGTCAACGTAGTTCCTGGGTGCCCATGTTCTTTTCCCCACATACTCACTCAGTATTTATTCACTAGTTCAGTGTACTCAGTTTTTTAAGTGCAATCGGTTTAAAAGTTTTTAAAGTAATGATAACTGATTTTACAGTGTAAGTGTAAATAAGTATTTTGAAAAAAGGCTACTTTAGTACTAAGTAAATGATCTGATTTAATAGTTAAAAATGATTAAATCAGACTGACTAAAAATAGAAAGTTATGTGCAAAATCTGCTGTTTTAATGACTAAAATAAAGAAAATTAAAACCAACAAATAACATTATTACAAATGAATAAACTCCAGCAGAAGAAACACAATTCCAGGTCAAATTCTCATTGTGAAACTAAGAGTAAAATACTTCCAGTGGCTGTATCTACTGACCTCGGTGTCTCAGCAGATAGAAAATAGCATCACAACAACAAAGCTTGTGTACAAACAAGAGGTCTCACTCCAACAGAAACTGTAGGTGTGTCTCTGGTGCATTCCTGGTCAAAACATGTYTGTTCTTMATTCAGTGAAGTTTCTGGTGGGCAGAGTAGTCAGATATTTAACTCAAGGAAAAGTAAAGATACTTCATAATAATATTCAAGTAAATCAAAAAAGTACAGTGTAGTACAATTACTCCTTCAGTAATTTYTTCCAAAACATTACTCAAGTAAATTCAACTGAATAAATCTGTACACCACTCATAAGGTATTAATTATTTGTTCAAATCTGCCTTAAAAAAGGACCAGGCGATATCTTTAATACCACTTCTTTTCTGTGTACACAGCAAATACAAGCAACAACACAAGCCTACAGCTTTAAAAGTAACAAGGCTTGTGAGAACAATATGTTTGACCAGTAACAAAAGCAGTTGGCAAAGTTAAAGAAAGCTTTAWGTTTCAGCTTTAAAATACTTCTGGTACTACCCAGAAATTAAAGTGCTTGTTTCATTTTTTTATGTAGAAAATGTTTGCTTTTGGGAAAAATTGCAAAAAGTGTAATAAAAACAGGATAAAAAGTCACAACCTGTTTCCTGACAAAAGACCTCAAGGTCCAAAAGATTAGGCCAGTTGTGTAAACTGCGTTAAATGACTGGTCAACAGGAGATAATACCAGTGTTTGCCCAATTAAAGAGCTTCAGTATAGTCTTACTGTACAATATCATAACAAAATAAGTTTATTATAAGGAGACTTGCTGCAGCCTTCAGCCTGGTTCTCATGTTAGTCCTCATCCAACAACTTCTCTTGGGTCCATAACTTTTGATGTCTGACAAAATGATTGCTGCTTGTCCAGATTTCTGAAGCTGTCAGCTAGTTTTTTTTTCCTTGTGTTAAATGCCTGTACACCTCTACATGCTGGTCGCCCCTTTTCCACTAGTGCTACTTAGTGTCGGTACGGTTCGGTACAGTTCCAAGCCATTTCTATTAGGTCAGATTAATGGAACCAGCCCTTTTTTTAGCACCTACTTTGTTATGGACTAATTATCTAYCTGTTTCACCTTTGGCGCTGTCCAGTACTCATATCTGTTTGCCCAGATGTCAGGACTCCGCAACGGACTGAATTCTCTTGTTTGATAAGCCACTCTTTGAGCTGGGAGCCATGTGATAGGCTGGACAGTACATTTGGCAATCTGTGATTGGTTGTAAACTGTCACATGGTGTTAACATAATGTTATATTACTGGCTGTTTTCTGCTGACGTGTCAGTCACAAGCATACAGAGCTTCCTAATTGAGTCCTGTTTGTTTGTCGCTCAGAATTAAATCATTATTACCACCATACACGCAGACTTTCTGTGCATTATTCCATGTTTCTGCATTCATGCGATGACATACTTCATAGTGGTTCCAAGTGGTCCCAGTCGACAACARAATGCAACATCAGAACACTGTTCGTCACTGATTGGCTAGGGGGTGGAGTCACTGGTTGCGTCTGAGCTGCCTTTACAAGAACAACTTGAGGTGCCATTTTTTCACTTGTAGCAGGTGACATTCGTCGTGTTTCTATCCAACTTTAATTTGAATTTTTAGCGAATTTTTAAAATTTCAGAACTTATTCGGCAAATGTGTTTCCATCTCTCATTTTGCGCATTAACTTTTTTTTTTTTTGAAAAACTCAAAAACCACCTCCACCAACCGCCCAAAACACATCCACTGGAACTGGACTGGAACGTCAATGGAAAAGCACCCGAACTGGCCCGTTCTGTCATTTACCGTACCAACACTACACTAAGTGGTACTAGTGGAAAACGGGCAAACCTTCACTAATGGCTGCTTCGCAAATTCACCCGTTTTTCCCTTTTACACTCATTAAACCAAAATGTTCACTGCTCAATGCGAGAGCTGTCCAGGAAAATGCCAAATAACGGCAAGTCAGTGTTTGACACTTTGAGGAAGCTTTGTTTAATACAGCCACTCAATATTTGCTTCAGCTTTGAAGATCTACCTGTATGAACAGCACAGAAAAATTAGCACTTGGTTGATTAATTCTTTGTCGTGACAATGCTTCTTGGCAATAAATGGTTGGTCCTCAGTAAAGGAAGTATGTATTGCCTTYTGAGGGTGACCAAACTGGTCAGCAGCGTGAAAAAGAAAGTGTTGTGGCTGTGTATGGTTCTTCCACATGCTGCCATGGCCCTTGTTTTTACATGAATCCATTGTTTATTGCCAATTTGTCTTATTTTGTAAGACTTTAAATATCCAAACAAGCGTTAGTAGTAGAATAAACTGTTTGGCAGAGATTTGGCTCCTCGTGGGCATGACCCACCAAAATATTTTCCTAATTGTGGCACCACTGAAGGGTCAATAAACAGACTTTTCAAGAGTTTGAAGATTAAACACCAAGAACAAAGAACTAATCACCCAAACACAAATTTCCTTACTTTTGTGCCAAATTTATCAACATCTCTTACTTGAGTTTTCTGACATGATAAATGTTTTCTTTTTATGTTTCTCTACGTTTCTTATGTCCTCAGGCTGCAGAGATCAGGGTGTTCCTCAAGACGTCTGAGAGAAGCTGTTTTCTTATTGGCTGCTGGATCTGACACAGTTTGACCTGTTTAACCCTCCAGAGGCCTAAAAGCAACCTTCGAAACGATCCACAGATGTGAGAAGAACTGACTGTTTCTCAGAAAAAAAAATCTTGGCTGCTGATTGGTGAACACAAAACTGTTTAAAAGGGACATTAAAAAAGGAGGCTGGCACTTTTGTTTTGTTGGTTATTCGATTTTTATCTTTTATTATACTTTATTTGCCAAACTTACAAAACTCTAAACACTTGTAACTTCCTTTTAGCATGAGAAGATGGATTTATAAGGTGTCGCCATACATTCCTGGGTAGACTGCTGTAGGTTTTTAGCTTGTAAACTTTGTTAGAAAGTTGTTGTTTTTATATTTAGAAAAGACGTGTTCTAGATAATGCTTTTTTAATGTGGTAAAATGTGGATTTTCAGGTAAATAGTGCTGAACATTTTGGTTTGAAACACAATGCTGGTGAACTGAAAGGATAAGTTTCAGTGTTTCAAAGTAGTATTAGCCTCTTTCCCTTCAGGTCTGTAATACTGTGACTGTATACTTCTCTGCTGAGCTTCAGTATGTTTCCTCTTACATTTTTATCCAGGTTCAGGGGGCTTGCATGTTCGGTTCCCCCACATTTTTATATGAAAAGGGACAAAATGTTCAAATAATGCAAAAAAAAAGGTTTACAAAAATCACATTAACTTACCCCCAGTATTGATAAATCAGTCAGTATGAGATCAATAATTTGTCAAGAATCGACTAAAACCTGGAAATTAAACGTGATGATGTCATTTTGCAAACAATTAAATGGACTGTAGCTGCTGTGACTCATTCATTTTGCAAATACAGTCTTTTCCAAAGACTCGTTCATCTGCATTTGATTTGAATTTTCAGACGTATAACTGAATATATTTCACCTTAAATAAGCTCTAAATTTATTTATTAAGTTCAAACTATCAGCTCGCTCTGTTCATCAGGTCGCGACCCCAGGCTCTCTTGTTAAGACACTTCAGGGGTCCAGATTTGGAACTAAACATCTGCACCTCATTAATTCAGCTCGATACRTTTTTTTGTTTGTTTGTTTGTTTGGGGGTTTTTTGCATCACGTGTGAGCGCTCATATTGTTTATGCACTTACGTGAGCCTGCTCGTATGGTAATGTGGTCGATGGAGGACAGCAGACGATTTGTCCTCAGCCTCAAGAAATAATAAAATATGTTTGATGGTTTACATGAAATTTCCATTGGAATTGTGGGTCCAGGCACAAGCTTACCCATGGTACCCTGTCACATTCTGCATTGTAAATTGGGTTTATTTCAATTAAAATAAATAACAAGGGTCAAAGGTCAAACAGCTCAAAACAAACAGTCTAAAACAAAAAAAAAACCCAGCTATAACGTCTGAACTGGACCATTTTTCTGCAGATTTGTTAATCATCTTTTGTGTAACCCAACTAATAAAAAATAAATAAAYAAACCAATAATATCACCTAATTGTCACATTGGCCAAATGTTAAATCTAAATAATGAATAAAAACCAAATCTTGCAAGTCTGTGGACAAAAAATAGCCGCTTTTCAAAATAAAWTAAAGACAAATCAAGAACATAAACTGAAAAATAAGCTATCTCAAAAGAGCACTCTGAGTTTTATGCTAATAATTTGCATTACAAATTAAATTAATTATTATCATCATTATTATTATTAAATAAGTTACATTTGGATTAACTAAACATCATTTTTAAATGTTGTGTTTTTACATAACTTATGAGTTGAACAATCGAATCACCTGTGTCCACTAATCCCTTTTTTATTTTTATTTTTATTTTTTGCTATTTTTAGTAAAATATTGAAGTGTTTATATTTATCAGTAAGATTATTAAAATTTAGGTCATATTTTACCCCTCAATAAAAACACCATGTTGACAGTGGTGCACTAA
>NW_013952488.1:205939-207648 GCF_001266775.1 Austrofundulus limnaeus | reverse complement strand
CACACACACACACACACACACACACACACACACACACACACTACACACACTACACACAAAGTCAAAATTGTATCCAAACTCTGTGGCTTTCTGCGCTGACTTTATTAAAAGCAGATATAAAAAACTAACAATGTTAATAATGGTCATTTTGCTTTGAAAAACGGTGTCCTCTGAATTTTGACTCACCCTATGTTGGTGTACACAAATGCTTAGCACAAAGGAAATTTTTATTTGGTAGATTACTTCTTTGATTCTTGGCAATAAATCTTATACCGTTGAAAAGCCTATTAATTTCTCTTTTAAATGGTGCCACRTTTGTAAGGAACATGCATTAGTGGGATGAACAGAGCTGAGTGTGAGTTACCAAAGCACTTATGTTGCTGTCTCTATTGACACTTGCTTTGAACTTCTGTCCTCCCAGGTGCCGCCGATAGGTATGCAAGATTTATTACCAAGAAGAATTATTACAACAAAAAGCAATACACCAAACATTAATTTACTTCATTTTGATCTAAGGTTATATACGTTATATCTTACACCTGAAAAAAAGCACCTGTTAAACAATAGAGACTGAACCTKCTGCTGACAGTGCAACTTTTTAAATCCAATAGTTTAAAAATTTTCAGTGTTTTTAATGAATATTTTCCACTTTCAATAACTTTTGTACTCTCCTATCATTTCTTTGAGCTCAGTGTGTGTCCATGACACATCTTGCGTGTGATTTCCGTACAGTTTCCTGGCTGTAAAACAAATCACCAAATGTGTTGGATGATTGGCGTTGCACTGCCACCCACTTTAGATTACTTCCAGTCAGTTAAACGCAGAGTCTCAGAGGTGCACATCCTCAATCACACCGAACTGCAAGCATTTATCCTCCGGTTTCTGTGGTGACGTTAAAGAGTAGCCCCCCTGMACTTGTCTAAAAGCAGCACCGAATGACACTGAAGGAAAGGGTTCAAGTTTAAGCTGAATGTTTGYCTGAAATGATCGCTTCCAAACTTAGTGCCTGTCCCTCTCACGCCAAATAAGGATTTGTTGCTTCTTGCTCTTTCTGAGCAGACAGACATCCTCCCACAGGCCTCTCAGCAGCGTCAGAGCTGCGTTATCAGAACACTTCTCAGCGTCAAAAACCATCCAGATCACCAAGAGACTCTGCGGCTGGGATTTAAACATGTTTGAGTTTATAGTCCCAGAGGGATGCAGCTCTCCTTTTAAAGTGAAGCTTCAGAAAGTTTAGACTTTTTTGCTTCAAAACGAAACCATGTTTCAGCAACTATTTAGTAAAGGTCACATTTTTCAGTATAAATATTTTGAGTATTTAAATACATAAAGGCACTCGTTGCTGTCATGAAGAAGAAATTCACAAAAGAGCTTTTTTTTTTCTTTCACTGATGGTTTATACTTGCTTTAATTAAAGGTTTGTAAGCAAAATTTGTGAACAGTTGCCATTTTCCCACGTAAACACCCAGAAATGACTGAAAATTAGATTCAAATCTTTTCACTGAATCAGGACTCATGAGGTTGAGGTCTTAGTTACATACAGTATATGGCACACTTTTAACAGAAGCTTATGTTTGTTCTGGGTAATGTCCGTCCGTCCGTTTTCTTCCACTTCCGGTCGGGTCACGGGGGGAGCAGCCTAAGCAGAGAGACCCAGACTTCCCTCTCTTCAAACACTTGGACCAGCTCATCTGGGGGAATCCCAAGGC
>NW_013952488.1:204090-205631 GCF_001266775.1 Austrofundulus limnaeus | reverse complement strand
CAGCGGCTCTACTCTGAGTCCCTCCGGGATGACTGAGCTTCTCACCTTCTAAGGGAGAGCCCAGCCACCCTGCGAAGGAAACTCCTTCTGCTGCTTGTCCAGGGTGTACCCGCCCCTCGCACTGTGACTGCTGGGCACCAGTGAACCCCGTGAAAGGAAGAAGCGGGTAAAGATAATGGATAATACGTGGATTTTTAAAAACAAAACATTTCTGAAATAATGCAAATGTTGATCCTAAACAGCATTTGTCTTTTTTTTTCTTGTAGTAGACTCAGTGGGTGGTTGGCAGTGTGACCCACTTAACTGAATTAAGTGAACCGGATCACTTCAGTGAGTGACTCAGATTAACTTGAGTCTGTGAACTAAGCAGCTTTATCACAAAATGATGATTTGTTTGGATGACAATGTTTCTCTATCACCAAATTTGTCATTTGTCTTTAAAGTAAATTTAATTCATAAGTCTGCGAATGATATGATGCAACATCATATCTATAACATCGATCCACGATCAGGTATTTGATGATTAGATAAGATATACTTTATTTTTCCCAAGGGACATTTGTTTCGTTTTGCCTTAATGTAAATTGAGTGAATTATTTAATCAATACATCAATATGTATCAATGTATTGTTACACCTCTAATATTTATCATAGTTTGCAATGAGTACATTTAAAAACATATTTTCTCTGAAGAATCAGTGTGAACCTTGGTTGCAAAATTAGTTCCAATGAAGATTTTTCAGTATTTTTTTTTTTATTATTTTAAAATTTTCCGGCTTAAAAGCTTTGAACATAAATTGGCGATTTATAACCTGACGATAAGTTAGTTTTGTTTAGAGTGCTGGATTGAAAACTCGATTTTGTCATTGTGAAGTCCAGCTGTATGTTCAAAAGTAAAATGCCCAACCTTCGCTTTGATGCCAGACATTATAGGAAGGGATTTTCCTTTGCTACAGGAGCCGACAGAAAGAAAACTGTTGTTTTCTAAGGAAATATAGCTTTTTTTTCTTCTTATATAACCATTAGAAAACTTTTTTGTAAAAGGTAAGTTATTGCTTTCTTAATTTATTTTCCTAAAAGTATATTTACCATACCCTGATTAACATTTTTTTTCATTAGACATCAACATTGACAGTTTATACAATCTTAAATGAAAATTATTTATACACTGTTCTATTTCTGAAAATGGCAGCATTAATAAAACCAACCAAACTGTCTTTACTCTATTTAAAACTGAAGTCTTCAGATTTCTGCTGTGTACTTTATAACCTATTTTTACAGCTGAATTATTTCAGCGGTGTAATGTGTATAAATTTACTGGTGGGTTAGATATGAGTTTGTGTACTTAATTTAATCATCTGTGYATCTATCCGTATAATATTCCCCACCTCTGCTGATAGATTGTTTAATAAAACAAATCACATTTACTGATGTAAGGTGCTTACAGCCAGCTGTGCTCCCCGTTTGACATACAGCGGGTAAAATAAGTATTGAACACGTCACCATTTTTCTCAGTAAATATATTACTAGAGGTGCTAATG
>NW_013952488.1:197156-202710 GCF_001266775.1 Austrofundulus limnaeus | reverse complement strand
CTGCTGTGGAAGGTGGGCGAGTAACAAAATAATGTGCAGGGCCTGGAGTAAAATAGTGCAAGTTGCGAACATGAAAACGGGCGGCAATTAAAAACAAAATCAAATTTTTATTGTGCAAAATGCAGCTGCACAGCTTGCTGGTCACAAACACTCTGAATTTCAACTGTAACTGAAAATTTGCCAAATTTCTCAGCATTCTGAGTTGCCGACTAATCTCAGTCACAATCCAGATTACTACTCTCACACTCAACCTTTTGTAAATGTCGCACCAAATTGTTCAGTCGCCGTTTGTTTGCTTTTTTGATCCTTTTTAATAAAAAGTTTTATACCCTAATGTACATGATTATATATATTTMAGGGTCAGAAACCAACAAAAACTGGTTTTAAAAACTGGCCATCAACTGCTTTGATTTCTTAAATCGACATTGGAATCCATCTTAGAAAAACCCTGAATCCCTTTTCAAACAAATGAACCCTTTGAATCTATGGTTTCACACACACACACACACACACACACACACACACACACACACACACACACACACACACACAGGTATGAACAGCAGCTGATTTGTGTCCAACGGTGTCCATCAGTTCTGTGATCCGGATGGCGACGCTGATCCAGAAGTTTCTGTCCGTGCTATAAATACACACTCTGAGCTTGACCAACATCTGTTAGTCATTAAACCTACGCACCTGTCATCAACTTCAACACTAAATCCGCCACTTAACTATTCATTCTTATCAGCTTTATTACTATTATTCAAACGCAGACAGTTTTAATGGAGCGTCCTTAAAAAGGAGCCGACTTAATCCCTAAACACAGACACGTTGGTCAAAACTGAGACTCAAAGTCCACAAAATCTATCAACTGCGTCAGGTTGTGACTTTTGGTTTGGTAGTTTGAGGTTGTCTCCTTTTTACAATCAGTGTTGCTCTCTTAGCAAAAGTGAAGGTTGTGGTAAATATAAAACTGGACCTTGTTATCTAAAAGTTTAGGAAATCACAGCAATACAACGACGAAAACAAAAACAACCCAAGAATTATGTTGAAGCTATTGGATAGAGATAAAATCCCAACCTTTTCACATTCAGGTTCTCCTGTAGAGGCCATACAAAAACATTTAACTAAAAATCTGCTGATATTACACTCCTGCTTCTCTATCAAATGAGAAAATGTTCCTTTGAATATGTAGAAWGACTTTAATCGGCTGCATGGCGGCCTCTGTGGGTGGAAGTTTCATGTTGTCCTGGGTACTCTGGTACCACCAAATACCTGCACGTTAGCTTCATTAATATCTCTAAATTCTCCCTAGGTGTGAGAGTAAATGGTTGTTTGTCTCTGTGACGGACTTGTTACGTGTCCAGGTTGCACCACGACTCTCACAGTGACTGCTGAAGAAGGGCACCAGCTCCCCTCTACCCAGAAAGGAGAAGCAGGTAAAAACAAGGGATGATCGGATGGACGGCTTTTCAAATCTTCATTCTTAGCTTTTCAAACTAGTAAAGACACTCAGGTTCTCAGTGATGAGTAAAAAAAATAAAAATAAAAGCAGGTATCACAGCCTTGGCTCTGCTGCTCTTCATCTTCTCACCCCTAAACCCTCCATCAATCAGCACTGTGCTGTTGGCCCCAGGWCAAGCCCGTCAGACTGGGCTCAGTAGCGGGGGGAGGCGCGGCCCTCCCAGTAGTTCTGGTAGGCCTTCTGGAACATGTTCTTGCACTGCAGCTTGGCGTTCAGCCGGGAGCAGATGAGGAAGGAGCCGCCCATTTTGCGATGCAGCGAGTACGTCTCCTCGGGAGGTGGGGTGAGGCGGTGTTTGAGCATCACCGGGATCAGGTTGTGGATCCTCTCGGTGGTGGACTGGGAGCCGAAGTCGAAGGTCTCCATGGACGCGAAGGCCTCGCCGAGGATCATCACGGCGTCCACGTGAGCGTTCACCATGGCCTGGAAACCAGCCAGAGTTTTTATCATCAAATRCAAAGTGACAGAAACATTCCTCGCTACGCTTCATGTAAAACGACACCAAGAGATCCTTACCTTAGACTCGTACCCTGAGAGGAACTTCATCTCGATGGATTTCTTCAGGACTCCCTCTCTGTTGCCCTCRGCAGCTGATCGGATTATCTACAAAAAACACACGTTTACAAGTTTCACTTATTTGACTTATGTATCCAGGATTTCCTTTTCTATAACCAATCAGGAAGAGATGTGAATTGATTTTTTGGTGCATCCTTAGAGCTAACACAGTATCACCATTTATAATTGTATTAGCTCTGGTGTTAATGCTAAAGCTAACAGGCTAAAGTGAGGTTCTCCTTCCATGAAGCAGCTCTGTTGTCCTCCATCTATATTTTCTGTTACAGTTTGAGTCATTTCTACCTTCTCCTCTCTGTCAACGCTCTCTGGTTTCATTTAAGACGACTGATCGTTAGGTGTTTTTTTTTTTCTTTGTGTGTAGCCTGCTTTATTATTTATGAAGGACAAAARTCTTTTTGAGTGACCATACCTCTATGTAGACATCGGTGAAACTTTGGTCGAATCCTCTTGTAGCTCCAAAGTCCAACAGCGCCACCTAGAGGACCACATTACAATCATCCTTTTTTTTTTTTTTAAACAGCAGCAGGAACTCCTTAGACGGCAATAATAAACCTGTAGAACTCACTTTGTGTGTCTGGGGGTCATAAAAGAAGTTGGACCAGTTTGGATCCGTCTGCATGTACCTGAACTCAAACAGCTCTCTGAGGCACAACAACAAGATGTTCATGCAGATCTAAAAAAAAATAAAAATTAATTTGTCTTTGTGTTGCGGTTGTTTTAGTTGAATCTAATAAACTATAAAAACATATTCAGATGTACCTCATTCTTCAGCTCCTGTGAGAGGTTCTCAGCCTTGTCTAGAGGAAACCCAGAAACAAGTTCTGTGGTCAGAACATGGCGGCCACTCAGCTCATCTATCACCTCTGGTACGTAGAAGAACTCGTCATCCTTCAGCAGCTCCCTGAGTAAGGAGGAGGCAGAGACAAAAGTTTAGTTGTAGTAACAGAGCGCACATTTACTCCACGAGGTAGAATAAAAATTCAAGTACCTGAACTTCTTTGCACATTTGGCTTCTCGGATGTAGTCACACTCCAGTGCCAGTTCTTTCCTCATTACGTCGATCAGATGCTCTGGAAAAAGACCTACAGAGGAAAGAAAAATAACCGAACAAGTGCTACAAGTGTTTTTTAAAGCATAACGAAGCAAATGAGAGRAGAAAATTCATGTAAAGCCAAACAGCTGACCTGTGTTCTGTTTGTATAAAAACCAGATTACATTTGACCTTCTTTAAACCTTCACTTTCACTGCAATAAACCGTCTGCAGTTATCTGTGTTAACACCAGGTGGCAGCACAAAGCAGTAACAGCCTCACAGCATGAATGCAGTTAGAAGAAGTCAAACAGGAAGTACATCATTTCTACACAAATACAACACACTTTTGAAAGCTGCAACGCCTTTTTTTATATGGAACTGTTTGAAGACGTCTCTGCTGCTCTTTCTGTTYAACAACGTGGTCCATGCAACCAAAACAAAACATACAGCTGAGTTTGCGACACTGGTTTCGATGAATTTTGGCATTGGACGTGAGCTGTGAGGACAAGAATATGATTTTAATTTCTGTTAGTGGTCCTTTGAGGGCGCACCTTCAGGCAGGGCGTTGCTCATGTTCAGCACGGCCATCAGGTTGTTGACGTCACTGTTGATACTCTGAGCCACACCGGGGTACTGGAGACAAGCAGGGAGACAGAAAACACGATGCAACGTTTTAAATTCAACCTCTTTAAAATAATATCATTTGTCTAAATTGTGTCAGCAAATGTATTGTTTACTGGAACACTCTCTAAAATTGTACTTTAAATATAAGAATGTAGGCTCCCACAGGAGATTCAAGGATTTCTCAAACATACRTGAATGAGTCAAAGCAACACTCTGGGTATGTTTTTGATGAGGGAATGAAATTATAACATATAGAGCTCAGAAAAAGTTGATTTTGCAGAACACCCCCCTTTAAATAAAACTGGAGAGATTTCATCTTTACTCTTTCCAGTCAAAGTGTATACACACACACACACACACAAATCGCCCTGACCTGGATTTTCATGGCCACCTCCCGGCCGTCCCTCATCCTCGCCAGGTGAACTTGGCCGATGGACGCCGCTGCAAAAGGACGCTCCTCGAACGACTCCAGCTTGTCCCTCCAGTTCGGGCCCAAGTCACTGTACAAAGCTTTCTGCAGACACAAAAAGTGAAACCTTGTTSTTTTGAGTTTGGGAGGATAAGATCTGAAGCTGAGATCACGTTGTCCTTTCACCGAAACAAAACTACGTTTCCAACGGTGGTGGACTTAGTTATCTCAAAGTGCGTGAATATTACCCTTTCCATTTTTACTTTAGGGCGTCTAATCATCAAACAGTGGTGGTGAGAATGTCTTAATGCAGTCTGCTCAGTAATAAAAAGTCCGGCTTTCCAAGCAGGGTTATTATAGTTATCTAAAACTAACGAAATAAAGAAAACTAAAATTTTAAAAACATTTTAGTTAACAAATATATATAAATCAAAAGAAAATGAAGAAAATAATAACTAACTGAATAAAGTTTTTACAAAACTAACTAAAACTAACTGAAATTATTGACAGAACATCCTTCGTTTTAGTTTTTGTCAATTTATTTTAAGCCGTGAGGACAGATTAAACTGTTATTTATTTTTTACATCTAGCAGTTTCACGTTAGCTGTGGGCAGCTCACGGCACCTCATGGTCCATAACGTCATTTGTTTAAATCTACTGCTGCTCAGTGCTTCGCAACATGACAACAAAAGTCGCGAGAAAGCGGCAGTCAAATTTGGGATTTCTTCAAACATGACTGCGAGAAAAATAAAAGCAGGTGTTTTTGGAAAGAAGTGATAAAATGGGTGGAATACGTTCCAAGGGGGAAAAAAACGCAATCAAGCTGACCTACAGCTAACTGTGAGTATCAAGCTAGCTTCTCTCAGTAGTTCTCAACAGTCCAGCCAGGATAGCGCCWAGATGGAGACAACTATCATCACCTTCCTAAAATAATCACCCCAGTCCTTTGTTGGCAAAATTGAGTTACGTGATTATTTTAGGAAGGTGTTGCTATAATAGACAGCTTTCACTGCTGACCAAATAGCTGCTGATGTAGGCGTAGGAGACAGGTGGGACGTGACCCCCACAATATTGGAGACAGGCGCATTCCAGCACAAAGACACCACCACCAAAAAAGACTGAAACAGCAGCAGCAGGACTTATTTGTTGTTGTTGTTTTTTAGAGTAACACCGGTGAATAACACACAAGGGCAACACCTGATCATAGTTTATCAACATGTGTCATTATATTAGATATTACGTGCAATAATGTCAGGAGAATAACGGATCATGGATCAGTCAGCAGCAGCATCTGATCAATATGTGATCCATGATGTGATGTAAATGTAACATTGGCTACGTTCACACTGCAGGTCTTAATGTTCAGTTCTGAATTTTTGAAAAAATCA
>NW_013952488.1:184653-196497 GCF_001266775.1 Austrofundulus limnaeus | reverse complement strand
TCGGATTTGTCTCGTTCAGACTGTCAAAAAAAATCGGAT
Organism: Austrofundulus limnaeus; assembly: GCF_001266775.1. Lineage (NCBI taxonomy): Eukaryota > Metazoa > Chordata > Actinopteri > Cyprinodontiformes > Rivulidae > Austrofundulus > Austrofundulus limnaeus. The sequence continues at coordinate 196,458 of NW_013952488.1, read as the reverse complement.
TTGGGTCGGATTTGCCTGCAGTGTGAACGTAGCCATTTTCTACATATAGGTAAAATTAATCACTGCAATACAATAACTTTGTTTTTGTCACTTTTACAGTGGATTGCATCAACTCTATTACATACAGAAGGGAAACTTCACGAAAGTGAAACGTATATCTGTCTGTGTTTGATTTATTCCATAGAAAACTCCTCATCCAGCACCTGAACTCAAACTTAGACATCCTTATCAATATGTTAGATTTACATAACAGAAAACATCCTTACCGTCATTTGTTTGATGGGCATGAAGTCGGCACTCTGCCTCACTCGCTCAAAAATCTTGGCAAGCTGAGGATTGATGAAAGCATCATCTGAAACATAAACATAAAAACCTGTTAAAATAAGGCAAAAACACTGAACTGAAAAAGCCCAATGAACCCGACTTATGTGTTATCAGACTTGTCAAATACAGAGAAACATCCCTAAAATTCACACGTAACACTTTAAAATTATAGACTGTATACACCCTGCTACAAAGATTATTTTTGGCTGACATTGAAGAGAATAAAACAATTACTAATAAAACTTTATTAACAGCTGACAAGGTTAACACCGTTTTGGATCTGTGCTAAAGGGCACAACATTTGGACAGTTTTCTAACTGCATTCCTGCAGTGACGGATAAATGTCAACTCAGTTTTTATTCTACATATTGTACTGAGATCATCTTTACTATTTCCAGGCTGTGAGGAGAATCTGTGGGGTGACTCATGTCGAAATCTCGAAAACTGCAAGAGTGTCTTTACTTGGAAAAAACAAAACAAAACTCTGTTGTCACCACTTTAAAAATAGCTGTCCCAGTTCCGACAGGGAGCTTGCACACGAGGATCAGGTCCATCCTGGTGCCAAAACCTGCCTGGAAATGTGAGGTACTCCGTGTCCTTCTCTTTCTCATTAATGCGTTAGCTTTTTTCCGCTGATCGCACCGTGGGTGAGAAACATGAACACCGAAGGAAAACGCTCACAGGGCGAGGTCGAACTGGGGGTTAACTGGTCAAAAACAAAATTGCGATGACGTGTTTACTGCTGCTACCTGATCTGGGATCATCACCTCACTGTGAGGATGTTTACTCACAGTGGACAGGCGAAGGCGGGCAAACGTGTTTTCGCTTGTGCTCGTGTGTTAGCAAAATTATCTCGTCTGGACTTTAATGAAACTATGATGAAACTTTCTGGGAATAATGATTGGATTGTGCCTCTATAGACTCATAATGATAGCTGATCTCAGTCCCTAAAACAAAAGTGGAGCAAGAAACCTTGGAACCACTTTTGATGTTCACATTACATTCAATCAAATCATCATTCTGCCATCTTAAAACATTATAAGAATCAGAGGTTTCTCTTCCCTAAAATCCTTGTTCACAGTTTTATTTCCAGTCGGTTAGCTCAGTGGTTCCCAACCTATTTTCCTGCAGCTCCCAGCTTTTTTCCTACTTTTCTGTGCTTTTCTTGTTTTTAAGTTTTTATATATGGATACAAATGTATATCCATATGTGTTTATGTATACGCGCATTGGTATATGTACATTACTATATATCACATGTGTATATTGTGTTTTTTTTTTATTGTTTTCTTTTATTTATCTTTCTTTAATCTTCTCACCCTCTCCTGTATTGAGCTGCAGTAATGTGCAAAGTTGCCCACGGTGGGATCAATAAAGTTTTATCTTATCTTATCTTATTTCTTACTTCCAAGCCAAACTAAGCAACCCTCCCCCCATCCCCAAACCTCCCTACCCCCACCTCTGCCAAAGACTCGATCAATTTACATCTCTTTATCAAAATAATAAAATAATTAAGTTAATAAGTACAAATCTTTGTTTGGAAAAGAAAAAAAAAATACAGAATTTTAATTATTCAAATGAACTATTTTTATAACCTCTGAGCAGACAAGGTTAGGYCCTCCTGTGGTTTCTGGCAGGGGTGGGGGGCACTTCAAATACACAACATCTTCAGCTGGTCCAGAACACAGCTGCTAAAACATCTCAGCATGTAACCGCAGCTTTTCATTCATTCCACTGATGACCATTTTCTTACTTCTTGTTCACAAATAGGCTGAGCYCCACAGAACTCATTAGGGGTGCACTGGTTACAGTTTTCTGGACGTCCACCCGTTTTTATCTGCCGATTTAAATTTTGGCCAATACCAATTTTATTTTTTTATAACTGACACTGTCAGGTGTTATAAGATCACAATACACCTTCTCATTAATTGAAAAACCTTGAACAAAACCCGTGAAACTATACAAACGTGTTTAAACTGAACAGCCCTCAGTCACAGCAGAGCAGTCAGGGCCAATAAAATGTCCGTCCGATCGACGGCGCACTCTCATCATACYATCTTACACATTATGAACCGTCTAGACGTCTCAGGGCAACAACCACAGGGCGATTATTTGTTCCATAAATCAAAACCAAATGTGGTGAAGCTTTTAGTGTTTATGGTACTCATGTGGAACAAAGTGCTTGAGCTCAGACTGGAGCCTGATCTGACCGCATTTAAATGTAACTTAAAGACTTGTTTACTAATTGATTTCAAACTGCAGCTACTTGATTAATAGTCCTTCAAATTAATTGAGATGGATCTCTGTGTGTGTGGTTCTTGTTAGTTTGTTGTAAAATGTACTGAACTCACCGTGCGTTTTTGTGAACTGTCGGAGTAGAATTGAAAAAAATCCGTCTAAAACATTTCCACGCTTCGTTTTAACCACCTCGATTGGATTTCAAGCCAACCAATAAAAACCAAACACGAGGGAGTGTGTTTGTAGCTCACCCTGAATGCTGAGCATCTGCCCCAGTTTCAGCGCAGCCCCTCGGACTTTGCACAGAGTTCTGACGATGCGTTCAGCGTTGGCCTCAGACAGGAAGGGGCTCGAGTCCAGAACCGCTTTCTTATTTTCACCTGAGAAGCACAAAAAAATAATAATAAAATAAGAGAGGATTTAGGTTCAATTATAAAAAAAGACTCCACTCAGCAGTTTACATCTTCTTGTAGTGATTAACGCAGGGAGCCATAGAACACAAAGTGGGCGATTGAAAGCAGGCAGAAAAAATATTAAATAATAAAATCATAACAAGGCTATAATCTGTCAAATAAAGCAGATATTTCCTTGGTATTTTAGTTGTTTTATTTGTCCTCCTCCTATTAAACTGTAGGATTTGATTGGTAAATTTTCAGTAGCACAATTAAAAAGTATGTGGTTTTCCTCCTAGTTTGTGAAATGATGAGTTTTAAAGGGGCAATATCATGTAAAATCAACTTTTTTGAGTTTTATATCATTTTATAATGTTATATTCCCATAAAAAAAACATGCCCAAAGCCTTGCTTTGACTCATTCATGCATGTTTGAAAGATCCTGCAGTGTTTTTAGGAAGCCATGCTGAGGAGCAAAACGACAGGTGGGGACCAGAAACAACTTTTGGACCAGAAACGCCTTTTGGGACGTGTCTTTAAGCCGAACTTCATCCTGGCAGAAACCCCCCCATCCCCCCCTCCCACCCGCTCCGTGACTTCGGCAGGCTACATGCTGAAATGGGMGTGACCGAAGTGGTTGGATTTTCTTAAAGAGACAGAGACCTATTTCAAGGCGTTTAGAAACTGTCAAGATGAGAAGTAAATTGTTTTGGGGATTTTTACAAATATATAGCTTTTTCATAAGCTGAAAATGTGGCATAGTTACTTTGAGTATAAAATTGAAATATAGGCTTGGAAAGCACATAATATCGCCCCTTTAAGTCAGTATTTGTGTTGGGAGGTCACCACATTTTTTTAAACTTGCTTTAGGACTGATCCATCACAACTTGCCTCGGCCACAAACATAACCGGAGCCTGACAAAGATGGATATTCTAATTATCCTGCAAGGCGCCAGTTGCTTCACAACATAAACAAATAACCCTGTACTAAAAAAGTGTCTCAATATTAGAAGGATTCAYATTTTCCTTACAAACTTGTGGTTTAATAACGACAATTTTGTGAAAATGGACTAACAAATTGATCACTCCTTTACTGTAGACCATCCAAAGAGTCACACAGAGCAGTCAGAGTAGTTTACAGGAGTCTACAGGGTGTGTGTTTGTCCTGAGGTGTGTGTCTGCGTGTATTTGTGTCAGTAGGTCRTCGGATGCCGTGTGTTTTGGTTCGTCTGAGGTCAGCCTTGGAGAGATTCTCCACTCACACACTCCTGAGTGTGTTCAGTGTTCTCGCTGGGATTAAAGCACAAATAAAGATAAATACAGMCCAACAGATGTACAAACGAGACAGGTTTTACGCCTCTATGCCCTGTTTCAGATTAGCCTGTGTTTTAGGATTAGCAAGTCGTCAGAGCAGAGGAGTGATGCTTGCTTTAAAGGGCAACATGGCTAAAGAGGGTCAGGTCAAAATCTGTGTGACGTGTTATAACACACACGTCATTTGTCATTCCCCCCGGTCATTTAAAGACAGATTATTTGACTCAGCTGAGTGTTTTTTTTACCTGTGCCGTTCATTCCGATGGTCTTCTTGGCGACTTCTGCTAAAGCTCCAATACCCAGACCTACAGCTAAACCTGAAGCAGAGAGACACCAACTGGTTCATCAAAACAAACATACCACATTTATAGCCACTGCAAAAGATCATTTTAGTTAATAAAATAGTACACAATCATGCAGTGTTCTCAATGCCAGATTATCCCTGACATTTGTGTTTAAAAATACTTAAATCGTGTTTTCTGCTAATTCTGTTTTTTTCCATGAAGATAAAACCAAATGCACGTGGTAAAAAAAGAGATTAATCTTTTAATCAACTAAAACCACCGCCTACAAGCTATCACATTTAATCTTGAGGATTTAACCTGAAGATAATGAAAACAATAACAGAGGAACTGTTTGCGAAAAATCAATGTTAGGAAACCTAACATTACGTTATCTGTCAGTCAGCGGCTTCTGTGAAGCAACAAACCTGACATGCAGTGGCGGACAAAGAAAGACGTGCTGGGCCTCACGGTTGTGTCTAAATGATGACTGAGCATTTTTTATTAGTTGTAACATGACAGCACTTTCAGGGAAGCTTTAAAAACAACAACAGGAGGTAGTGAAGCTGCAACCTGAAGTGTTTTTTTTATGTTCAGAACTAAAATGGACCATAACATGAAACTGAATGTGCTGCACATGATGTCAGTGTGTACCTCTGAGAACATTGTTGAGTGACAGGTATGTTTCCAGAATGAGCACAAGCGCCTGTCCATCGTTCGGCTCCACAGATCGACAGGTGTTTACAAAAACAARGCAGCATATACGGTTTGCCTGAACTCCACACCTAACCTCAAATAGGTTTGCAAAACCTATGGAAATAACATTTAAAGAATAGCTCAGAGCTTTTCAAAGTTGTATTTTATTTGCACTTGTCTTAGGCAACAAAATGGACTTGGCAGGATTTTCAGTTGTTTTTCTTAAAGGGGAGTATTTTGCAAAAATGAACTTTTTTGAGCTTTATATCATGTTATAATCCCAGTCCCTCATATTAAACTAATCCAGAGTGTTGTTTTGACTCGTTCATGCATGTTTGAGAAATGCTTGAATCTCCTGTGGGAGCCATGTGGAGCTGTCTAAATGCTCACTGGTACAAAGCTCCGCCTACTTGCATAAAGCTCCTCCCAGCAGAGACCCCGCCCCACAGAGCATTGTTGTGAAGACGTGCTGAAGTGGGAGTCAGAATATTTGAGTGCCTTTAAATATTTGAACTTTCAGTCCCATTCTCCATCTAATCAATATAATGACAAAAGATATTTTTAGGTATGTCAGAGTCAGCAAAATGCAGAGGATCTCAGATTGTTGTCTTAAAAATGACTAAATCTRCTGCTTTCCACGGGATGTCCAATGTTTTTACCGATTGCTGGAAGAGGCTCTCTTCAAAAGGCAATGTACTTATGAAAAATAAATATTTTTTAAGGTTGGCAGGAAATATAACAATATAAAAATGAGTGAATTACAGATTAGTTATTGACAATACTATTACCTTCTTCTTCACTTATTCCAGGGTTCCTACAGTTTAAGGCAAGTTAAATTTAAGACTTTTTAATGCCAAGTGAAATTAAATTTAAGACCAATTTCACAATAAACCCAAATGACAAAAAAATAAGAACTGTAGCAAAAACTTATGAATCTAATTATTTTTGGTTGAAATATTCAAATATTGCTAATAGACCAATCGTTTTTATCCATACCAAACTACTTTTTCAAACACAGTAAAAATCTTAGCAGTCAATTTTAAATAATTTATTTTCTGGAAATCCTCTAACGACCCAAAATTGGGAGTATTAGGACCCACAGTGGGGTCTTAACCCCAATTTGCTGAAGATAAAACCTTAAAGTGGTTTAAACTGCACCCTTAAACCAAGGGTGGCTGTGGTGTAGTGGTAGAGCAGCCGGCTTTGGGACCCGCAAGTCACAGGCTCGACTCCCCGCCATGCCTACATGCCGTTGTGTCCTTGGGCAAGACACTTCACCCACCTTGCCTACTGATGGTGGTCAGAGGGGCCGGTGGCGCAGCATGGCAGCCCTGCCTCTGTCAGTCTGCCCCAGGGCAGCTGTGGYTACAATGTAGCTTACTGCCATCAGTGTGTGAATGTGAGTGTGAATGAATGATGCATGAAAATTGTAAAGCGTCTTTGAGGATCTCGAAAAGCGCTATATAAAACTAATGCATTATTGTTATTATTAAAGTGCCTGTGACAAAATTTTTGTAAGAAATATGAATGCATTTTTGGAAAAAACATTATTAACATATTACAAAACAAATTTCACGATGCTCTGTTGAGATATTTGCATGTGAGATAACAGGAAGTGATGTCAAAGGATAATGTCTGCATGTGAATNAATGTTACCAATTATTTTAGTATCTGAGACGTCATCCTATTCACAATGTATTAGGATTTTTAAGACTTCTGAAAGGTTGATTTAAGACATTTTAAGGCTAATTAAGGCCTTATTTTTGGATTGATGAATTCAATGACTTAAGACTTTTTAAGGATCTGCAGGAACCCTGTTATTCAGTGTTAATTATGCCAGCTAAACTGACACTAAACAAGTATAACTCTACATTGATAACAGTATAAGTTACCTCTGACCACTTGATTTTATTTCTTTATTTAATGCTTTCATGACTTGTATACAAACAGCTGCCACTGTTAACCATTTCAATCCCTTCTACAGCTGGATGGAAGCCRCTAATCTCCCTTTTTGTTGCCACTCTCTGTTCAGAAAGGCAAAAAAGGCAAAATCGTTTTCTTTTACATTTCCACTGTGCAAAACAACATTTTAAGCACAACAGCAATATCATTTTCATGTTGGAACCAGCAGTTTTAGGCCCTCAGTGTTTATCGGAGTGAAATAAATAAATAAAATCACCTGTTTGCATGGAACCGCTGCAGTAATGTGCCAGGCAGGGCCAGATGGGATACTGTAAACTGTTGCACTGTCCCTTTAAAATTAATGTATTTTGACCCAAACTGTCGTTTATGCTGAGGGAGGCTGTTGTAAGATAAGGAGTGTTGTGTTTGGTGAAAATGTGCATAGAAAAGCAAATTTTTGTTTTTATCTGGCAACTCTGATGCTGGTCTCACTCATGCACTGATCAGGCAGCGGCGGCATGATCACTGTTATGTACGAACTAGTGAATAAACCGACATCCTTTGGAACTAGGATGGTGTTTGGTTTTGTTCCTACAAGCTGCAAAGGGTGAGTAACACAAAAACCCTCTGCTGTCTGCAAATTATTGTAACATTGTGGATCAGAACACACAGAGCTTCTTGTCAACTTTGGGTTGCGACACACATTTGCCAACACGTCCCAAAATTATAAGTACATTATCAGGAAAACACCTTTGAATGAGCTGCTCTTGAGCTTTTAAATAGTATTGCAGTTGTATTAAAAGCACCACCTTTCTTTACAGGTCTGTGGTCAGGCCCGCCCCAGTCATTTCTGTCCAATGGGAGCCATGATCATCACTCGCGTAGTTTTGTTTATTAATTATAGTCCACTCACAAAAAAGCACAATGTGAACGCAAACTGCATCAAACGTAAAATAATTAATTAATAAATCTGCTTTTGGTCCRKACCAAATGATTTTCCTGGCATGAATACACCCTAAAACTACACTGGCAGAAACAGATGTGGGATAACTGAATTTATTTATGAGGTGTTTCGCTAACGAAAAATAAAAAATAAAATACTGCCAGTGAATTTGTACATTATCGCCACCTTGTGGAGGCGTTAAAACATGTCGCTATTATGTACTGGAGGGGTTAAATGAAAAGGCTGCAGCTTTTTAAAGTTATAATCAAAGTAACTTTTATAATTTATATACTTTGCTGACTATTTGGTAAATCACTGCACATCCCTGCTATAGAGGTGGCAGGACTTTTACAGTCCGTTCAAAACAGGATGTCTGCATCATTAACCACTACCCTCCTGTTCTGCTTGTGGACTGGAGTTAAAGTGCAAAGCTGCTGCCCTTCTGAACCTGCCTGAGGTGCACACAGAGCCTAATCAGCATCTGTATATAACACAGGAGCTTAAACGTAAGAACAAACTTCAAATAAACAAGATCATCATACAGATAACTAAAGTTCACAAGTAGAGGGTAAAATACATTTTCCAATTAATCAGACTATTGTCGCTGCATTCACTCACTTCACTATAAATATATGTGCAGACCTGAACACACACACTTAAAAAGACACGGCTTCAGATTCAGTCATATAAACAGCCAGTGAATCATCCCAGATGCAGACACAGTGACAGTCATGTTCCCGTACCTCCAAAGTTAGCCAGTCTGCTGAGCCGAGTCACCGGCACCTTCCTCTCTCTGGCTCTTTCACTCAACTGAGAACAAACACAAAGTGGTGACACCTTCTCATTGGAACGTCTAACTGTAAGAGGTAAACCAGTGCTCACACAAACACTTGTGTGCACTTAAGTTTGCAAACAGGAATTACCATCTGTTTGTGTGGTTTCATGTCGCCTCTCTTGCCCTGGCTGGTTTTCTCGATGTCTTCAGCTGTCAGGCCTCCAACTGARGGCTGGTCCTGATGGTAGCTCCTGGACTGACTCGCTGGATGCTGACCATTTATCTCCTGCAGCACATGTCTGCTCAGGCTGGGGCTGTAGAGCTGATGCTGCCCAAGGTAAAGCCTGACAAACACAAAGCGCAAGAGCTTATCCTAAATAGCCTTAAATGACTGCAGACAGAGACTCATTAAGAGGCTGTTTATACCTGGCGTCTTGGTGATACGACCTGGTGTGACCGCTGAAGTGTTTACTCGGATCTTTGTATCCCTCGAACACGGACTGCTTTCCACCGACGTGGTTCGTCTCTGCTGCAGCGTCGGCGCTGCTTCCTGAGTGATCCGTTGTGAAGTCTGTACCGCCTTCTCTGAACTCCGACTCTGTGAACGGCACATCGTCCTGAGGAAAGTCGAACTCTGACTCCGATGAGGTGGTTTGTTCTTGAGCAGACAGCTCCTGTGGAGACCGATGAATGCATGCAGACAGGCGACATTAATAAACAAAAACAAAGTCCTGTTAATATAAAATACAACTTAAGGTTTATCATCAACAAAGACAATAATCAATATTTTGGTAATTCTATCCAATAAAGAAAAAGGCCCACCTGTATTTTCGTCATGGCTGCAGACAGGCYTTGTTCTGCAGCTGTTTGGACACTTTCGACAGCAGCACCAACTCCTGCAGCTCCTGGGTAACAAACAACACATTTGACATTAAAAACACTATAATTCTGTATTTAATGTAATTTGTTTTCTTTTCATTAAAGGCCCCCCAAGGTATTATCAAATGCTGTTTTATCTACTTTCTTTCAGAGACATTTTGACAGAGACAAAGAATTGTCCACTGAAGAGTTAGCCTTGGAAGCTGAGGCCACTCTTTGCATATTTTATGAATCAACAATAGCGTGTTAATGAGCACAACACAATAGTTGAGTTTCCATTTATTAGTGAAGCAAATTTCCTCCGTGAATCACCACCTTATTGTGGTGGAGGAGTTTGTGTGCCTGACTGATCTGCCAGGTCTGGGGGAGGGGCTTATTGGAGAGTACCTGGTGACCGGGAATCTATACGTTAGAATTGTAGCAATTGATTCACATACAGTTTATCAATTAAATTAYTAACGATTCAATTACATCAAGGCAAAACAAAAATATTGATCCATATCATCAATACTGTATATGCCAGATGTGGATTTATATCACCACTGAGTTTAGTTTAATTGAAATCGTATCACGACACACGATAAAGAAACATCATCATCATCCTGGCAAGTCGATATATCATATTGTGAAACAGCTGGTGATTTACACCCCTACTAACAAGAGGGTCCTGTCGAGTTTAACCAAAATGATCTATACAGGTCCATCTTCCWGTGGGCCCACCACATGTAGGAGGGGCCTTACAAGTTAGGTGAGATGTGTAGTGCTGCATCGATTATTCAAAATAATCAATTATAAAAATCAGTAAACAAAGAATTTTGTTATTGAATATTATTTAACCACAAAAATATTCATTTGCATCTGTGATGAAATACAGGAACTGCTCGGGGCAGAATCGCCTCTTTGTCTGTTGTTGCATTGTTTACCTGATTGTTTTATTTTTATTTTTTGCGCTGAAGTCTTCTTTGATCTTTAAGACCACCAGACAAGATTTAAAAAACTGGATGGAATTTTTTTTATACCTTTAWGTACTTGAATGTCACTTTAACCAAAGRTATTCTTTTGTTTTTTGGCCCTGCAAAGCTACGCCTTCAGCCTGCACGGTTTTGATTCATAAAGTTCTGAATTGATTAATCACGATTCGATTCAATGAAAAYGTTTTTTTGATATTGTTGCAAAATACAACATCCCCATTTTTTCTTTTCAACATAAACAACAGGGTTTAAGGACAAACTTTTAAATTAAATTGTTTAATCTTGAAAGAAAACTGTCAAGTTTAAAAGGTTTTAAGTAAAAAGGAATTGCAGGTGACAGTGTTGTTGAATGCATTCATTTTTAAGTAATTAATAATTATTTTGATAAATAAGAAATGATGGGAATAAGGTTGCAGGAGAAAAGGTGGGCTAATATAATTATACTTCTGCCCACTCCTTTTAACAATATGAAAACTGTATATTTGTAATGTTTCTGTTAGCTTCTGTTGTTATGTTCAATAAAAATTAGTAAAACTTAATACATATAATTTACAACTACAACATTTCATCACTGTGGATTTCATTAACAYGTTTCTTAAACTTTAAAAATATTAATGATAACAAAACTCAACGATTTTGTTAGAATGTCATCTTTAAGACCTTTAAACATGCCGGTGGAGAACAGTTCAGTCAGATGTTTACATACCGTAGTTTGCCTAACAAACTGCTCGTCAAACCCTTCTTCGTTTTCGCTAAAGGGTAGGAGAGCAAATCTTTGCAAACAAAAGTCCTCATGGTCTCTGTTATCTTTAAGTTATGCTGAGAGTCGGCTGGTAACATTAGTGTTTCCTTAGTTTCTTTTGTTTTTATCCAGACAACTTGTTATCGAAAGCTAATGTTAGCACTGAACGTCAACCGGATGTAAATACTGTATATGGCAAGCCAGGAGTGACAAAATACAGAAACGAGCTTCAGACGCGCACACAAGACTCCATGGGGAAGAAGTGATCTCATCCAGTGAATTGATTTTCCCAAATTTAAATGAAATCAATCCAAGATCGATTAAATCAATTTTTACCCAGCCCTAATAA
>NW_013952488.1:182241-184268 GCF_001266775.1 Austrofundulus limnaeus | reverse complement strand
GGTGTTGATTTCAGCCCCCCTGRATTTTTATTTCATTTCGATAACTGGAAATAAATGATTGGCGTGYACTTACCGGTCCTGTTGCGCAAGGCGTTGCTCTGAGTCTCCACGACGGCCTGGCTCAGCTTCGCCAGGCCTCGCATAAGAAATATCATATCACTCGCCATGATGGGCTGAACACAAGATGAACAGAGGGATACGGGGTTAATGTCACCATCGAACAACACTGTACACGAGTCAAAAAATAAACAAAACACCAACAAAAATACTTTACTCTTCAGATATGTAAAAGGGATAACCTGCCAGAAAACATTACAACAGTCAAAGGGACAGAGACAATCGGACAGAAGTARAACTTGTCAACAGAAACACAAACACTCAACTGTCCTGACTTTAAATCTGTACCTAAAAATATCGATGACCTCCAGTCCATTTGGTTCATACACAGACACACATTTTAAAAAAGGAAAGATGAATCCCGCTCATGTAAGCGGYGTGAATATGGGGTCACGGACTCGATCTGGAACTCTCCCTGGAAAAGAAAGAGGAGGAGGAGGAGGAGTGCAGCCGGAACGCTCCGGCTATTTCAGCCAATGCTGGCGCACGTGTTCGGCTCATGTTCAAGGTCTGCAGCCGCGCCGGACTCCACCCCGGCATCCGTTTATGCGATAGACAGGTTTGGGCGTTTGCTTTCTATTAAACAAACTCCTGAAAGACCCAACAATAATAATACAAAAAAAGAACAACTTGAGGTTAATTAAGGACAAAAACAACAAGAGTTTATATCCCTGAGTCTTATCTAAACAACAGAGCTATCGCTGCATTCCAGGGTGTTGCAGCTGTTGGACAGGTTGACTGCTGAGGGCGTGACGATGTGCTTCAACACAGCCCTGCTGGAACTGAGCCAGAGGGAACAGCTCAGCAGAGTGAGCGTAAACACTTCACAGGCACTAACTACAGCAGTAAATAGGTCATCTTCCTCCTTCAAGCCTGTGGCTACGGCAGGCTGTTGYACCATATAATAAAACCAGGATTATATCTTTAATTACAGATTAGAGTAAGCAGAACACCTTCAAGTCTAAATGACATTCTTACTACGGAGACATAAAATATGATATATAWAAGACTATTTTAACATTTACTTACTATATTAAATTACTATACAAAGCAGATGCAAGTTCAATTTTCCTAGTTGAAACAAAAGGGTTTCTGCAGTTTATAATCTAATTGTAAATAATCATAACATCCGAAATGGCATCGCATCCAAATCCTCCATAATTGTCATGAATATCTTTTTTTAACTTATTCAGTCCTGTTAAAGCAAAGGATCATTAGTTTGTCACATCGTACAGTAAGAAGTAAAAGTGTGTTGAAGCTACACTCAATGCATAGTGGCTGATAGGTGAATCGTAAATGTAGCAGAGTTTGTTGCTTTATTTATCTTTAACACACTGAACCACTGGCAGACGCACAACCCTTGCCGATATTTGTAATATCCACCAAAGTTACAGTAAACAGGAAGAACAGTACAGCTGGAAGCCCAGTTGAATTAAAAAAAAAACTGTCCACAGAGAAATTAAATTCTATAGATGAAACACTCTTTATGACTTATGAGTATTTATTCTTTCATATTCTTCCTAACAGATTATATGATCAATCACTTGCCCTATTGTCTGTATTCTACATGGAAAAACAAGGGTGGGTAAACTTTGTTTTACAGTGCAAAAGCATGTTTCAAAAAACACTTAAGAGATAATTAACTCGATGTCTTTTATCTTATCTTCATATTAAACTGATACAGATGGATTTGGACTGCCCTGAGCGAGTTATTGGTTGGACTTTTGATCAAGCTGAAGCAGCAGAKGTTGTTCTTTTCTCTTACGGTTGTGGGCCAATATTTTTTGAAGGCAAAATATCTTACTGCGAACAYAAAAACCTTTTACAAAATTGGCTGGTGCCGTGAAAACAAAATGAAAACTTGAATTTTGTACTTTTACAAAAAGTCTCAACTACCTATTGTATGAACT
>NW_013952488.1:178616-182231 GCF_001266775.1 Austrofundulus limnaeus | reverse complement strand
CTATAATACATTTGTGTTTAAAGTGAAAAACTGCAACTTCCCCCCAACATTTTTATTGCTGAGTTGTTGTTTTTTTTCCTAATGTGGGAATACAGCTGATATTTCTAAGTAACCTCAAGGGGTGAAGCTGTGGAATGGTTTAAGTATGGAAATCAAGCAATGTCCAAACACAAAACAGTTTAAAATGTCTTTTAAGAAGATGGTCCTCACTGCATATCAATAAGACAAATAAGGTAATTGCTGCTATTATTTATGTTATTGTTTTGTTTAAAGAAACTGTCACTTCCTACCTACTGTATTATGGTTTATTGGGAAAAAATGTTAATGTATTAAAAATTATGGATGCAAAAAATGAATGTTTTGTTTGTTAGAGATATGGATGTAGAAAATATTAAAAAAAAGAAAGAATGTTATAACCAAGTTAATATAAGTTGTAGTTATGGATGTTTCTTTAGATGTAAGAGGGGTGGGTGTAAAAAATTAAGTTTATACTTCTACCCACTCCTTTGAGCGTGTAAATATGATTCACTATTGTTGTTCTTGTTTTTTAAATTTATTTTTCTTTTGTATATAACTTTGTTTATTCTTTTAAATTCATTACGTTCAATAAAGTCAAAGTCAAAGGAAAAAATAAACCTGACTCCATTTGTGGATGTTTATTCTCAAACCCTGAATTGACCCGTTTGTTATTTATCACTTGGGCTATAAAGCCTACAGAGACAAAGGCAAACCTCTTTCTRTGCAGAAGATAAAGAAAACACTCTGTTCATGCACACTGATGAACTGCGCACACACACTAAGCCCCAGCTGTTGTCAGCCTCACTGATTTGGAAATAGTCGTGCAGCGTTAGTCACTGTCTGAACGCTGGTAAGTACGCGCTTGCGGCTCACTGACAGAAACCACTGCTGCCCTTGAAGACTGATCCTGAGCCAAAAGTGGGAAAGGTTTTGGAGTTACTGTGCTGTGGTGAACCACCACAGCAGCAGCATCACCTCCGCAACTCAGGAGACGTGCATAAGCACATGTCGCCTCCGCAACTCAGGAGACGTGCATAAGAACATGTTTTCCTGCAAGACTACAACACAGGACTGTTAGCTCTATCTTCACACATGAACTAATCWAAAGCAAGAAATGGGATGAAATAAGGTTATAATTAGGGCTGTGTATTGGCAAGAATTTGGTGATACGATACATATCATAACAGAAGGGTCACGATACGATATATCCTGATATATTGCGATACTGTAAGCAAGGCAACACATTGCGATATATTGCGATTTTTTTTGTCCAAAAATTCTATTAAATAAAAACCTCTTACTGGAAAAAAAAAAAGCTAATGTTTACTTACAATGCTTACATTGTCTCCTACAATGCTAATGCTACCCTTACTCTCTGGCACTCAAGAGGTATAGGAGCCAAACGGCTGGCTCACTGCTGCCAACTAGTGGTCAGAGGCTGAACTACAACATAAAAATGAATGGTTGGCAAGAAGGTTGACCATGGCTGTGTCCAAAACGACAGGCCGGGTCCTCCGGAGGACACAGACTACCCGGTCGCGGCGGGCCGGGTCCTTGGTAGACCGGGAAGACCAGAAAAAAAGAGGCTGTGAATTTGGACGGTCTAGCCTCCCCTCCTTACCCCGGCGTACGTCATGTCACCTAGCAACTGTGACGACGCTAAACAAGCAAACTTAAATCAAAACTAGAAAAATATCAATACATTAGCATTATTAATATCACAAAACTATAAAATTAACTTAAAAGTATCATTTGAAGAACTAATTGACCCGCTGTAGGTTCATGTTTATTTCGCGTTTTTTATGACGAAAAAATAATATTTAAAAAACATGTCCATACAAATGATAAAAGTATTAGAATTACAACCRCTAATTTTTTTAAAATTTTATATCACCATATTTTTATTTAAAATGTATTCTTTTCTCTCACTTCGTCCGCCATTACTAGCTTAAAAAAATCTCCGGTCGGGCCGCAATGCATTATGGGATATGCTGGGCCGGGAAGCATCCATCGGACCTGTCCTTCGATTCGGGTCAAAGGAAGGACGTATTTGTTGGCCGCATCGGAGGAGTCTTCGGTTTTGGACGTCCTTCGTCGCGGCGCTGTGACGWATGCGGCCGACGAATTCGACCTTCGGAGGAGCCGTCCTGCCGTTTCGGACACAGCCATTTTAAACCTTAATTAAAAATCGATACAGGGCTTTAGAATATCGATACAGTATCAGGAAATGAAATATCGCGATATTTCAGTGTATCGATATTTTCTTACACCCCTAGTTATAATGAGTACAAATAAGAAATTAGAGGCAACAAGTACAGTGACATGAGTACATTTTCTATCCTAAAACAAAAACACCATCCCTACTTTAGCAATAAGCAACAATCAGTCCCCTCAATTAAAAATAAACCGAAAACATGTCTCAGAACAAGTGTAATCATTAACTGCTTAAAACTGTTAAAACTTAATAAGCCATTAAATATGACAGGTAGTGAGAAAACACACCTTTAATATGCCAACTCTATGAAAACATGCAGGCTAAATGTCAACAAATGTTTGATTGCTGTATGTTTACTTAAGCAGCATGCAGTATAAACAGATGTTTTCATGGGTTTCCTGTAATAAATAGAACTATTCTGCACATTTATACACAAGATTCTGTGCAATATACATGATTATCATTAAACCAATAAAGCAAGTGTTGTCAACTTAGAATAAAAAAATTTAAGCAAATATGAGCTCTGCTTATGTCTCAGCATGCTGCTTTCAGCAATCCTACTTTACACACTAGCATCACTTTCAGCGTGGTGCAACAGTTTCACTTCACTTTTTGAAGGTTATTCTACAAAAACACCCCTCGAGGAGTAATAAAGTGAGTCATTTCAGGCGTGTTTTCCCTCTTGTTCGAGTTCAAACAAGCTTTAAAAACATCCGAGCGAGTTTTCCTGCTCGGATAACGAAAAGTCTGCAGCTCCAAGCTAGCATAGCCGCCATATGTGAGGCACCCCGACCAGGCTTCAGTTTGGCTGCACATTTCAGGTTGAAATAAAGCAGAGTGTAAATAGATTAGCTGAGTGTTGTAAAGCTCATATGTTCGTGCATTGTTGTGACTTCGTTTAAATAGCTCACCGGCAGCTGCTGTGCAGGGGTCTCCGCTAGTTTCTCCGACTCGTTCAGAGGTCAAGCGTAGCGGGCGGCTCCAGCTAAACAACCCTAATTTAGCTAAACAACAACTGCCGCTAGCTGGGGTCACTTGCTAGCCGTCTCCTCTTTCTTCTTCTTCTTTTTTTCTTCTTCTTCTCTTGCTGCAGCGAGCTTTAATCCAGTTTGTCAGCACGAGGTCAAACCCCCTATTTACCAACTTCCTCGTGCGGGAGGCAGAGCTGTTTGTTGACGCACACTGACTCGGTAACAAACAAGAACACAACACGGACCTCGCGCTTTAGCTTCCTGTCCTCTCACTTTTTTAGCCTCATCAAACTTCCCCTCTGGACTCAGACCTAATAAATGCAAGGCTGTCTGTTTTTTTCCCTTCTTGTTCTTTCTTTAGTTTCTCTCGCTTTTTTTGCTTTTTTTTTTTTTTTTTTTTTTTTTTTTTTT
>NW_013952488.1:175604-177708 GCF_001266775.1 Austrofundulus limnaeus | reverse complement strand
ACCACACACACAGCCCCCGGGGCCAGCAGCGACAAACTCATGGGCCCCACCGGCACCCACCATACCAGAGCAGATCTAGAGCTAACTATTTCATGTGAATGACAACAGGAGTCGGTGTTGTGCTGAAAATTGTCAGAAGCACTTGTTCCTACTCATAAACTGAGTAAAAATAATATCAAATTAACTCTTAGTTTTCAGTTTCCTTAAGGACATAAGACCCACAATAATAGTTTATTTGTCCACTATTTCTATTAACATACTTTATATTTTTTATTGTATACTTGTTTGTGCGTAGTTGGTCTATATTTTTTGATAATACAATATAAAATTTCTCACTGAGGGACTTAAAAAGTTTTTTTCTTTCTAATAGGGAACATTTACATGTGCATTTATAGCAATGTAAGTTGTCAGAAAATGAAAATAGTTATTTCTAACTAAAAGTTACAACTAAAAATTCACATTACTAGGTTTGAATATAAATGTTTGTAAAAACAGATACAAAAGAGTTGCTTGCTGAACTGAAATCAAACGAACCGAATCATGGAACTGAGTTGGAATTCCCACCCGTGTTTTTCTCTCCTGCGCCTGCCCGCCCTCTGTTCTGATTGGCTGTCGAGGAGACGTGCCTCCTTTTTTTCACAAGAAAAACAAACTGCCCATCAGCGGCGCTTGGTTGTTTTTACCACACAGCAGAGAGATAACATCTTCAAGCTTCAAGAATCACATTTAAAAGACATGTTTCCAAAATATACCAATAATAATAACGAAATAAATAACTATAGGTAAAAATTAAAGAAAACGAGAGAAAAGGACACAAATACATGCCTTCAAAATCGGTCTGTGACTGTGAATTGAATGCTGTTTTTGCCWTCTAGTGGTATAAGGCGGAAGTGCAGCCTTTTTTCTTTTTTTGTCAAGATAAGATCTGTTTTTGTCGCTGAAGTCTGCGGTCGTTACTTATCTTTGTAACAAGGTATGCAGGCAGACAAAAAAAGCAAAAAACAAACAAAACGTTTTGTTCCTTACCTCAGTTGCACGTAGAAACTGGTTTTTATAAAACTTTCGTGATTCAAAATTCTTTTTTTTTTTTCAGAAAAAATATCTTTAGAACAGATAGAATAGAAACAGCCTTTATTGCTATTATTTTTAGTTYAATGCAAAAATATTTACAAAAACTAAAATAATTCAAAACACAGAAGCTACACCTCTAAACTCAGAACTTGTTTTTTTATGTATGGGGGTGTTGCTGTATGTACTTCTGTAAATACCCTGTATGTCCCTTTTTAAGTACCATGTTTGTATCCTGTCGTGACCTCATAAGTAAGCTGTAAGTACTAGTATATACACTGTATGCACTCCTATAAACACTCTGTATGTCTAAGAAACACCCTGTAGTAACCCCATTAGTACACTATAATTTTTCTGTATGYATCTTTAATTTTGTAAAAACCCTGTTTACATGCCATTTGTCCCTTATCAAATACCCTATAAATGTGCCTTGTTTGTTTCCTTGTAAGCACTATGCCAGCATCATGTATGTACTCTAAATACTCTGTTTATCACTATTTTACATCCACTATTTTTCATTCATRTTGGGTCTTCAACTATAAGAGTATGCTGATTAGTTTGCTGGACGTCTTTATGCTGTAATTATTATAAAAATTTGCATGTGTTTCTGAAATTTTACAATGGCTTTTAAAAGTTATACTGTATGGAAGCCCATTTCCGCCACCCTGATAAAAAATAAATAAAATTTGTATCTCATAATTATGACTTAGCTATCTCATAATTATGACTTAGCTATCTCATAATAATGGGATAGTATCTCATAATAATGAGATAGCTAAGTCATGATTATGAGATAGCTAGATAGCTAAGTCATAATTGTGAGATAGTATCTCATAATAATGACTTAGCTATCTCATAATTATGAGATAGTATCTCATAATAATGGGATAGTATCTCATAATAATGAGATAGCTAAGTCATAATAATGAGATAGCTAGATAGCTAAGTCATAATTATGAGATACTATCTCATAATTATGACTTAGCTATCTCATAATTATGAGATAGTATCTCATAATAATGGGATAGTATCTCAT
>NW_013952488.1:163513-175543 GCF_001266775.1 Austrofundulus limnaeus | reverse complement strand
GCCGTCGACACGCCCCCCTCTGTGGGGGGAGAAAAGGTGCGAGTCCAGGAGGTGGGAGGGGCTCAGGTCAGGGTGAGCGGAGGCATCAAGAAGTATGGAAGCACATTTCCGCCACCCTGATAAAAAATAAATAAAACTTGTATCTCATAATTATGACTTAGCTATCTCATAATTATGAGATAGTATCTCATAATAATGAGATAGTATCTCATATAATGAGATAGCTAAGTCATAATTATGAGATAGCTAAGTCATAATTATGGGATACAAGTTTTATTTTTTTATCAGGGTGGCGAAAATGGGCTTCCATAATACTGGGGTCCACGCCCAGGTAAAATGTTCTGACAATGCCTGTGCTATGAAATATATTTGCCTCATTATTAAAAGTAAAGTTGGTCAGTACCAGTAAACCTCCAGCAGAGGGTGCGAATGATCCAAAGAAGCTGTTACGTAACAAACTTTGCTCCAAAACAAAATGAAATCTATGTTACAAAATAATGAGAATACAACAAAATATACCTATAAAGCCAATAAAAAATATCATTTACAGTCAGGTTCAACAAGTAACAACAACAACAACAACAACAACAACAACAACAACAACAACGTGTGAGTAAAACCTAAGATGCTATTTTGATGTTATGTAAATGCATTATAAGTGCATAACATACAAGCATATTTTCAAAAAAGATGCAGAACCTAAGTGTGAAAAAAACATTTTAAAGTTTGATGTTGGTGCAAAAAAAAGTCTAATAAAGCTTCTTTTTTTTTTTTGGCCACATTTTTACAACTTGAGTCGAAAATGTATCAGGAATCAAATCTTTTCTTTTCTGGCAGCTCCGGATGCTGCTGCTGTTGTGGACAGTTGTGATTTGAATGACAAATAACCTTCATGCAAACAATTAATGTGGGCAAAGAGCAGCAGCCATGTTGTTTGTTTGTCGGTCGGTCGGTCGTTAAAACAAAATAAACACAGACACAAGTGTTTTACCAAATCTGTATTTTTTAAAGGAACAATTCAAAGAATAAATACACAAACCAGACACCTACTTCAAACATCACACAGAGGAGAACAGGCATCAGGTAAAGTTGTTGGTCATAAAGAAATTGTTCAAAATTTTCACTTTTAGATGCTTCCAATTTAAAGTACAGACACAGCAGTGGAGGTTTTTTCTCAAATACACTTCCACGACGAAGCAAATAAATGCCTTTTACTTTGATTCAACACTCAAAGAGTTGAGGTCCCACTCTTCTCGTCACCAGCAAACTTTTACCGAAGACATCAAGCCCGCGGTTACGATACAAAACGTTTTTTACGCCCCACCTGCCGGTAAAAAACAAACAAAAAACGCTTGCGTTTCCATTTAAATACGAGGCAAATATGAGTAATTTAAAAAAAATATTAATCTCCTTGTTCAACCTACTGTTTGAATGTCACTCCTACTGCAACACAAAACAATACAATAACCCTCGCCTAAGAAAAACTAAATAAAAACTACATTTCAAAGCCTCCAGAACTAAAACTAAATACAACACGGCTTAAATAAAAGCAGAGTAAATTACAAACCAGGAATGAAACATTTCAAAGAATAATAAACATGCACCCATCATGTTAGAACTACATACATAATAGGAGAAAAAAAAAACATTTTTTTTTTTAGTTTTCTTACTTGGCTTTGCAATGTAAAGGCACAGTTTAGCTTAAATAAGATTGTTCAAGGCTGTAAGTGTTCCACCTGTTTTGACTACAAATATATTACAGTAAAATATACACTGTACACTGTGAGCTGTCTGTGTGACCTAACAGAAAGGTTTGGCATCATGCTTTGTCTCAAAAAAAAAAAAAAAAAAAAATCATAATGCAACAGCTGGGAGAGTTTTTCCTTTAATTATAGCCAGATTGTTGAGGAGGAAGAGAACAAACTGGACTATCTGTACTTTTACTTTCTGTGGTTTGATTAATAAGAATGAGCCGATCAGAGCAAAAGATTTTCAATATAAATAAATAAATGAAAACAACAGCTCAGGCCAAACAAAGTGAGTCATTTAGCCACATGTAAAATTAACTTTCTAATTTTAGTATCACAAACTGGGTGATTTTTGTAAACTGTTATTTATGCAGACCCTTTTCGTTGAGAACATGCTTTGGGTTGGGGAGGGCAGTGGTTTGCTAATTTACCAGGTCGTCAATGTGGGTGTGTAACTTTAGAGCATCAAATGTAGAGAATATGTCATCTTGTTAAAAAAAAATTAATAAAAGGATAATGTACAGTAAGTGCTGGTTTTAAAAATATTTTCAAAGTGCTTCCAGGAAGTGCTGAAATCTCACATTTTTCTAAAAATTTCCCATGACAAAAAAAAAATAGTTTGTTTATTTGAAGAAACAAATTCTAGGAAAGAAACCAAAGATGAGCTGCTTTAAAGGACAGAGTCTGATACTGATTATTAGGCTCGTATGTTTACTTTAGTACAAAAGTCGTATAGTTACATTCCTGATTGTCCTTAATTCTCACAAAGGTGCAAACTGTGCATGGCATTTTAACTAAAAAACAGACAAATTCATGTTAATAACAATAAGAGTTGAGCCTGTCTAAAATATGATAAGACCAGTAATACCTGGTTGGACCTTTCATAGAATTTATTTACAATACAATTTAATGTCATCAACATTTAACTGCTTTTAATTTGGATTAGGTGCCGTTTGCTTTAAATATTTTGTCAAATTTAGTCTGCAGGGGTTTTAATTATTGACCTTTGCTACATTTTCATAACATTAAATCTTGTGTTCAGAAAATGTATGAGGAACTGAGCCATTGTTATTATTACTTGGGAGGAACTGGGAGGAACTGGGAGGGCCAGGAGGACGTAGTTTCACCTAAGTGTCAGTGAAGGGGGTCCTCCAGGAAGCATGAAGTTCACTTGGATTAAATATATATATACTGTATATGCCCTCAGCCTTCAAGTGTCAGAGTTCACCATGGAGGAAATGATGTCCACCAAACTGTCAAGTCCAAACAGGTAGCCGTCCTCTCTGTTCCCCTCTTTCCACGACGCTCGGTGGGTTAGCTCCTCTCCGTCGGGGAGAGGCGTGGTTTTCCCAAAGTCGATCATCCAGACTTTGGCTCTGCCTTTTCCATCGTGGACAAACAACAGGGAGCTGCCGATCACCTGCAGATGGAAGCACAGAGGCAGGATGAGCCCAGAAAACAGGAAACAGAACTCACGCCTGCTCGCGGCGCTGCTGAACRTTATCTCACTTCTTGTTTTGGGATGTCGTCACGAACCGACTGTGCCTGTTTGACTCCGTGTGTGTGTGTGTTGTGTGTCGTAAAAAGTCAAATTTCTGTGATGAGACTTGTTCTCTCTATGAATGATTCAGTTTGTTTACAACAAACAATAACAACTGGAGCTACTACAAATGTAAAACGGTTAATTCTAAGTTTAAGCTTTATGCCTTGTGAGTAATTCAAGAATTATTTAACTCAGCAATGCAACAAAAAATGAGTGGACATTTATGTTAAAGGGATCCAGGATTAGCTGTAACAGACTTTATTTGATAAACATATATTTTAACTGTAAAATAAAATAAAGACAGTAAAAATACTGTAGGATGTTCAGTTTTAATAATTTTTAAAAATATATTTTAACATGAACAGAGACATTTTATTTACACACAAAGCATTCTGGGTAAATGATGACGTGGATAGGTCCTCGGTGTGAGCGAGCTATATCCACCCTGAAGGTTAATCTTGGACAATATCTGATGATCGACTCTTTTAAATGAAACCAGAGAGCGTTGACAGAGAGGAGAAGGTAGAAATGACTCAGCCTGTAACTGAAAATATGGATGGAGGACAACAGAGCTGCTTCATGGAAGAAGAACCTCAGCTTAGCCTGTTAGCCTTCGCACTAGCACCAACGCTATATTGTCTTGTATGTATTAGCTCGGCGCTAGTGCGACAAGCTAAACTGAGGTCCTCCATCCATATTTTCAGTTGCAGCTGAGTCATTTTTGTGTTCCCCTCTCTGTCATGTGGATGGAGGACCTCAGTGACGAGAGGAGAATGTGTAGCACTGAGCTAAAACATATATATGGTGATAGCATCGGGGCTAACGCTAAAGCTAAAGCTAACAGGCTAAGCTGAGGTTCTTCTTCCATGAAGCAGCTCTGTTGTCCTCCATCCATATTTTCAGTTACAGGCTGAGTCATTTCTACCTTCTCCTCTCTGTCAACGCTCTCTGGTTTCATTTAAAAGAGTCGATCGTCAGATATTGTCCAAGATTAACCTTCAGGGTGGATATAGCTCGCTAGCAGCCTCGCACCGAGGACCTATCCACGTCATTATTTACCCAGAATGCTTTGTGTGTAAATAAAATGGCCCCGTCCGTGTAATATATTTTTAAACTTTTAGTTTTAAAAATTTACAAAACTAAACATCCTACAGTATTTTTACAGTCTTTATTTTACAGTTAAAATATATGTTTATCAAATAAAGTCTAACGTTACAACTAATCGTCGATCCTTTTAAGATAACCTGACAATGAAAACAATCTTGTTCCA
This sequence comes from Austrofundulus limnaeus, assembly GCF_001266775.1. NCBI lineage: Eukaryota > Metazoa > Chordata > Actinopteri > Cyprinodontiformes > Rivulidae > Austrofundulus > Austrofundulus limnaeus. The sequence continues at coordinate 170,982 of NW_013952488.1, read as the reverse complement.
TCAGGGAAGACATTTTTACCAATTGATGTGATAAAAAGTAAAAAAAAAAAAAAAAAAAAACGTACCTCTTGTGCTTTTCAAAAATACAAAGAGTCAACAAAGGTTTTACATGCATATGTTGACAGGAAATAATATCTATATAGTGAACAGATTTAATTAACATATTAAGTAAATGTTTGAATGTGGATTTTTACCTCGTGGGATTTGAAGAAGGAGGAGGTCTCCAAAGTGACTCGGATTTCTTTTAGCCTTGTTAGATACTGGTTCTGTAAAAAACAACAGAAATTTAAATAAATCAACAGGTATTATCTTCTATCACTTAATTTATTTTCTGGCTCTGAAACAAGCTTCTTTTGTTTTCCATTACAGAAACTAAAAATAAGTGTTCTTCACGATGTTTAAATTGAGTGTAAAGTTCTGCGTTGTTGATGATTTTTAAAGCACAAACACACTCACCAGTATGTCTTTGTTTCCTTTCACAAAATCTTTAAACGCTGTGACGACTTGTTCTCTTGTCTTTGTTTTCTTAAAATCTCTGTTCACCGTCCCGTCTTCTTTCTGCAGCAGAGAGGACGAGCATGAGAAATCACTTTTCATTCGTTTATTTAAAATACTTTTATGACATGACACTCAGAGTTCGGAACGATTTTTTAAATTTCATTTTCTGGACAATTTCCCACAATCTTCAGAAGTCAGTTAGGAGTTGAGTGGGGGGACTGTTGTGGAGGAGGAGAGGATGGACAAGAAAAGGAAGACAATGTGAGGAAGGGAAAAGGAGAGATATTTTTAGAAATTTAGCTCTAAAGAAGGGAAGGGTCTTTGACTCTGAGATAACAAACCTAAATATAAACAAACTTAAAAAAACAAATTTTCCATTTGAGGAGTGAACTGTGCAGCTTTTCTGTTTAATCCATCGACCATTCTTAAAAGTTCTTTCAAGTCTTTCGCCTAGATCAGCCTGTCGTCTGCAGATTTTAATTATTTTCTTGTGACAAACTGAAGAACAAAAAGAAATGTCTCTCAAAAAGGAAACAATTAGTAATAAAACATCTTAACTAAATAGTAACTTCCCTTCTAAAACTAGAAATGAGGAAGGAAAATTGTTTGTATTGGGAGGATGTTGCAGTTGCCACAAATACAGCTAGAGTGTTGTGCAAAAGTTTTAATGGGCTCCTGATTTCTTGTTATTTAGCTTCCAAGGAGTCAGTCTGTCTTGAGCTCGGAGCTGCGAAGATCTTTCAGCGGTTTTCCTTTGGATTTTGGCTGCTATTCCAGCATATTTACTATCAGGAAAAAAGGGGAGGATAAAAAGAAATGCTGAGCTTAAAAAAGCTATTCATAACAGAAAGTCATGGAAGAAAATCCAGGAAAGACTTGACGAACTCTTTGGAAATCACCTTGCGGGTGCCAAAATGCCGTTTAACGTGTCAAACATTATCTTTGTTTTTTTAAAATTAGATTTATTAAATGAAACAGGAAAAAATTGTGTCTTTGTGACAAGATGCTTGTGACTTTTTATGCTTGAATGTTTCACAGATCAGAGCTAAGTAGCTTCACRAATAAAGCAAAAAGCCTCTGTAGCTCATGAAGAGGCAACAGAAGGTTTTCAGAGAAGCAGGACCAGTGATGTCTGCCAGTCAGGTGATGCAGTGTGGAAAATGAGCTTATTTTATCCTGCTTGCTGCCAGGCAACAAGGTAATATTTGGAGGCAAATCTACTTTTTTTTCCCTTTTTGGTTGAAGCCTGAGGAGTCTTTGACCTTCCCTGTCGCACACACATCACACTTAACCCTCCTGCCGCTCCGCTCGTTTTGACCCGAGGGGCAGCCGGCGTGTAAATCACCCCGCATTTTCCACACGTATAAAAAAAAATCACAGCTGACACGTCACAACACACACAAACACACAYACMCGTTTCTTGGGATAGCCCTCCGTGTCGTGGCAACGGACCACCGGGAGGCCATGAATGCCCTTATATAGCCAAGACTCATAGAGACAAAGAGATTTAGGAGTGTGGACACAACGTCAGCACCGTATGCTGAAGACTGAACAGCTGCTACTGACAGCACTCACGTACGACAAAAGTGCACACAAACACTTCAGAGGAAGTTTCTGGGAAAAAMACAGGAAGTTAGATCATACCCCTGAAAGAATCACAGAGCAGAGGAGGGAAGGAAGGCCTAAACACACACACCTTTTGTCTTTTTGTGAGTCCTACCTTGACTCCCTCTATCCTAAACCCCAGAGTGGCTGTGGAGCTTATGGTCTCCCTCCACTGCATGTATCTCGGCTTGGTCACCGCCTTCTTGTCGTTCTCCTCTGTCGTGGGTGCGCCCGGGTCCACCTCCACCATTTTCTGGTACATGTCGGGTCTCGGGGAGGGCTTCTTCCGAGCCTTGGTCAGTTCTTCCTCCAAGTAGGTCCTGAAACAAGCGGAGGAACATAGTCGGTGGGCCGCGAAGCCGAGGAAACAGCGTAGGCGTCGAGACACCATGAGCAGGAGCAGAGTTGTAACGTAACTACGTACAAATACTTTGTTACTGTACTCAAGTATAATTTTTGGGTATCTGTACTTTGCTTGATAATTTTTCAGCCTACTTTTTACATTTTCACACAGTTTTCTGTACTTTCTACTYYTYACATTTTTAAAAAAGGCAAGAAGTARAAAGTCGTTACTTTTATTTCATTTTTGCTTATTTTCATTCCAGCTTGTTATTGTAAAAAATAAATACTATCCAAATAAATTGTGCCTCCTAGATAGAGTGAATTTGATTGTGGTTGAATGAGAAGTATAAATATATAAAACTCTGATACCGTATTAGTTTGTACACAAACAAATCATGTCACACTCCAGCAGGACATAATCATTAAAATAAAAGTACAGTACTTAAGAAGTATTTGTTTTTCATGAATTATATTATTACATTTGGCCGCAGCCCTAAGATAGATTTTCAATTTGGGGAAAAGGTTTGGGCAGCCTTAACATATGTAGATAAACTGAAACAGACTAGTGCATCCTAAATTTAACGTAAATTAATTATTTTAATACAACAGTCATTTGCATTTTTTGGGAGGTCACCTCCTAATAAATGTCATTACAGAAAATCTAACTGCTCATTTTAATTCAATACTTTTACTTTTAATACTTAAGTACAAAAAATACCAGAAACTTTAAGACKTTTACTCAAGTAATATTCCTAAAGGAGACTTTAACTTTTACCGAAGTAATTTTTTGGTAAGATGCTTGTACTTTTACTCAAGTATCGATTTGTGGTACTTTATACAACACTGAGTAGGAGGAATGGAGAGGGAACACAAAGGGTTAACGAGAGGAGAAAGAGGGTGCTGAATATTCAGATATTTGGTACCGAACGCTAAGAAATTGACCACCTGGGTTTCGTTTTGACGACGTTTCTTTCTGTTGCAACGCATTCCAAGAATGTGTCGTTCAAAAACGAGTTTGTTCAGCCAAGAGGAGACAATTAAAAAGATTCAAAACAAAAGTGCCTWGAAGCCCAAAAATCTGACCTACAGGTTAAACTTCTCTAAATAAAACGAGTATAAACCCATCAGATGAAACGGTACAAATACTTTTAGAGACCAGTAAGACCAGCATGTTGAAGCACAAATGTAGTTTCACGTGACGTGGTCCCTCACCTCACTCCCATCTTACAGTCCATCACACACGGGGAGTCGAACTCAGCCAGCAGATCCTCCATCTGGTTGTACTTCTGGCCGTCTTTCTCGATGTCTCCATGGTAACCGGGGACGTACGGGCGAAGCACGTCGTTCATCAGCAGGGACAAGCAGCGCTGCTCGCATTCACAGTGTTTCTGAAAGACAGCATCAACGACAAAAACACGTTAAAAACTGTACGTCCAGAACAATCCAAACGTTTCTGAGCGTTTGCTGTAAGGAAGGGAGTGACTTACTTTTAATATACGGCCGTTCGCTCCCGCCTTGAAACTCCCTGTGGGAWAAAACAAATAAATAATAAAAACACTTTTTTTTTACTGTGAGATAGGATTTGGAGCTTAATTTACATCATTTTGCACGAGCTAACAGTTCAAAAATGTTGCTAAACCTTAAAGCTTTAGTTCAGGSTTTTGGACATAGRGTTTACTGAACAGGCCRTGGGTTGGTTTCTAAATYACCTGACTGGCCGTAAACAGTGTGTTCAATACGGCTGTCAAACCTCAAGTTTTATGGACGTTTCTAGAGGGGTTCCACAAGGGTCCATTATAGGACCTATACTGTTTACCATCTACATTAACAATTTGGGCCATGGTCTTACGAAGTGCAGCTGTGCATGTTTATGCTGATGATTCAGTAATTTATTGTCRYGCAAAATCAGTTGCCCTTTTTTTGAGCACTCTTTCGACAGTTTTCAGTCTCAACTATTACAACTTAGACTGTTATTGAATGCAGGCAAGACTAAGGGCATGTTATTTTCTAACAAGAAGAAGGTGCCTGCATTTCTCCCTGCTATCACTACCACACAGGGCGTGCCCATACACTTTGTAACATCTTACAAATATCTTGGCATCACCTTGGATGAAAACTTAACCTTTAAGCCCCACATTGAAAACCTGTTTAAAAAACTTAAGTTAAAACTAGGCTTCTTTTTTCGAAACAAGCGTTCCTCAAAAAAAACGCTAGAAAAGATCTTGTTTCTGCCACTTTTATGAGTATTTTAGACTATGGGGATATTGTGTATATGAAAGCTTCTGCCAGCTCATTACGTCTGGTGGACGCTGTCTATCATGGAGCACTTAGATTTATCACAGAGAAGCCCTCACTCACCGTTGTACCTTTTATTCTTTAGTCAAATGGYCCTCTCTACATACTCACAGAGTCTTACACTGGTACACTTTAATGTATAAATCCATCCTTCAACTGGTTCCATCGTACTTATCATGTTATATTTCATGCAAAAAACACCACCACAGTCTTCATTCTCAGACTTTATTACGTTCAGCGTTCCAAAAAAAAAAACTTTCTCCTTTTCTGGCCCCTCCACCTGGAACAAGCTTYAGCAGGACMTGAAGCTCTCCARTYTGGTCACACTTGGGGAGTTTAAGATTTTAATAAACAGATTTGAAAATTTGTCCRTAAGCACCTGTACTTGTTGTCAATGAAAACCCTTTCTTTGATGATGTATGGTATTGATTTTTAGAAGTGTTAAGTAAATTGTATTATTATTGTTTTTATGTTACTTTGTTGTGGTGGATGTAACAGGTCTCTCTTGTAAATGAGACAATGAGTCTCAAGAGGTTTTCCTGTATAAATAAAGGATAAAAAAATATTTTCTTATGCTCAGTGGAAAGATTATGGTCAGTYAATATCTTACCTGTTGCAGATATTTCTTTGAACACCAGTTTAATTTTGAATGGATTAACAAGCAAATGGCTAGTCTAAAAAGGGGCTTGTTTTAAAGCAAATCCATCCCATCCCATATGAACTGCTTTCTCAAACATTTTATTGTGTTCCACACAAATGCTATTTCCAAATGAAATATGCTRCAGCCTACTGCTACTGCTGCTGTTGGAGATTACAAAAGAAAATCATGCATTTTCATGTAAATGACTGTGTAATGAAATCACCGGTGGTGTAAAGGCTTCCAAAAAATATTGTCTTGAACTGTTTAAAGATTCTAGCTGTTTTAAAATGGCAGCRATCCACTGTGGCCTTGACTCTGYGCAGCTAGCTAGCTTAGAAATAAACTATTTCCCCAAACTGAGCTMAATCAAAGTAATATCTGCAACAGGTAAGATATTAAAAGTTCACAATCTTTCCAAACAACCACTTCAAAAAAGCTGAACTATCCCTGTGAGGGAGCTGCTGAAGGTTTTTAATCCACATTCCCTTACATACTTCCAAAGAGGACCGAAGCCTTAAAGCTCCAAATCCAAAACTAGACTCATATCAGATGTGTTAGAGCATGGACGGAAATGTGACCCATCACATCAAATTAGGGATTAAGTTGCATTTAGTCAAACCATTTCTTGCTTTTTAAGCTATGTTTTGATACTTATAGATCAGTCTGGTATCATGAGCGATTCCAGAGATGTGGCTTGATGTGTCTTGGTAATCTGGAAGACACCTAGAAAATCTGTCTGAATCCTATTTTTAATGTATTCTAATGAGGACTGTCGACTTGATGCGAAAGAGGGAAAGCTCAAATCGTATTTGGATATCAGGACTGCCCAGAAGGTAATGAAGAGAGTTTCACTGGTGTGCAGAAATAGTAGCAAAAATGTTGGATTTTTCTGATTCAAATTATTGTGAGCTGTTGGTAACGCTCAGAAAATTCGATTTCCTTTAAGGGACCAATGGATAAATCCAATTATCACAAATTTTTCTACTGAAACTGTTAACACTAGTGAAAGACGTTGCACTACAGAGATGAACCTGTATGTTGCTATCTGGAACTTGTCAGCTTTAAATGTTCTGTGAGGAAACTCTCTCTTGTTTTTATCACATACAAGCACGCGTTGCACCGTGTTTTCACATACCTGCGTGTCCCGCCAGCTGAATCCAGGGATATTTCTTCTTGAAGGACATGATGCAGTGCGACCACTGGACCATGGTCTTTATCTTTTTCCATGACTTGTGCTGCAAACACACGTAGAGGTTATTCCTCGAAATGGACGTTTTTCCCACAAGAAACACAAACCAGAACGTTTGTTTAAATGCAAAAGACCTTCAGAAGGATAGACTCGGGAGTGGTGGTGCACTGAATGACCACACCTCCACAAACCCAACTGTTCCAGAGCAATCATCCTTTCCCTGCAGCCTGAGAACAGCGCAGTCAGAATTAGCAAATGAAAACTTGAACTTGATGACCTGCAGCATCTTTGGAAACAAGTGAGGTGGACAAACAAGTTCAAATACAACTTTGTAAGTGCCTTATAAGTATGACACAACTGATGACTGGAACAAACTTTCATTCAAAACATAATCATTTATTTTAAACGTAGAGTTGCCCTTTTTCAGATGAGTGTGAGACTTTAGCTAAATTTATGGTTCAGTTTCACCCTGAATTAGGTTATGGGGTTACAGTTACAAAATCTGGTACATGTATTTTTTTCAAAAAGACCAAAATGGGGACAGCCAAATGTCAAACTCGAGGTAATAAAGTGGGAACAGTTGTCCACGATCAATTTTTACTCTCTAGAGCAGTGGCGTCCAAAGTCAGTCCTCGAGGGCTGGTGTCCTGCGTGTTTTAGGTGTTGTCTATGGGATAAATCTTGTGCCAGCAGGAACTAGGGCTGTGTATTGGCAAGAATTTGGCGATACGATACATATCATGACAGAGGGGTCACGATACGATATTTCCTGATATATTGCGATACTGTAAGCAAGGCGATATATTGTGATTTTTTTTGTCCAAAAATTCTATTTAAAAAAAACCTCTTACTGGGGGAGAAAAAAGAAAAACCAAAATTCATTGTCTCAGAAAATTCTAA
>NW_013952488.1:159922-162827 GCF_001266775.1 Austrofundulus limnaeus | reverse complement strand
GCTGGGGAGAGGGAGGTCTGGGTCTCTTTGCTTAGGCTGCTGCCCCCGCGACCCGATCCCAGATAAGGGGCAGAAAATGAATGGATGGATGGACGGACAAATTTTACCTAAAGAAAATGTTACATTCCGTCATGGATCAGTCAGCAGCAGCTTCTGATCAATATGTGATCCATGACGTGATGTGATGTAAATGTAACATTTTCTACATATAGGTAAAATTAACCACTGCAATAAAATAACTGTCTGTTTTTTGTCACTTTTACGGTGGATTGCATCAACTCTGTTACATTACAGAAGGGAAACTTCACCTAATTGAAACATAAATCTGTGGATCTGTGTTTGATTACTCTGGCTGGCTTTCTCAAGGACCAGGATGTGACACAAAAATCTGAAATTTGGAACTGAAATTGAATTATAGAACTGAAAGTGAACGTAGTCAAACTGAATTTTTAATAAACCAAAATACATTTTCGAAGCAAATTAATTCGAGTTCAAAACTTTAAATTCAGTTTCAATTTAGTGAAATTTGTTTTCAAACCAATGCATTCAGTTTCAAATTATGCACATTCAGATTCAGTCTGAGATATTCAAATTCAATTCCTGCTGGCAAAATTTTTTTCTCATATTTGCCCTGGTTCAACACAGCTGAACCTAATGAGTGCTTAATTAGTAGGCCTCCTCAGTATGCCATGCAGAAGCCTACTAAATAAGCACTCATTAGGTTCAGCTGTGTTGAACCAGGGCAGCACCTAAAACATGCAGGACACCACTGCTCTACAGTATTGACTGTGATAAAAACAGCAGGTTGGACGTCACCGTGACTGACTCACTGGTTTTAGCAAATAGTTTTATTGTCACAAATCTTTCACCCATTCAACTGTTTAAACACAACTTTCTTTGTGAGTTGGTGTAATATTAATATTTGTCCTTCGGGTTCAGCACATCACTGAGCAGCTCTGAACTGCTAAGGTAAAGGATGGAAAACACCAATGAGTCAAGTTCAACTTGGGATGTTTTAGCTAATCCACTRTTTACTGCTTTGCTTAATAGCCATGAGCAATAAAAAAAAGTAAAACAAACAAGAGTTGGGTATTCCTGACCATGAGGAGTTGCCCGTTTCTCTCACACACACCTTCTCTCCTCTCATTCCTTTTTTTTTTTTTTTGGTCTTGGTTGTTTTATAACTTTTTAACCAAACTCTGGATCATTGAGTTGGGGTTTCCCCTGGTAACACACGCAAACACAAATACACACACAAAAGCAAAGGCTCTCCTTGTCCCTGGCAAGGACACACTGAACTGTGGGAGTCCTGCCTCACAAACACACATTCATTCACAAACGGACGCACACACAGCGGATTCAAATTCACRTCTCTTCTACAAAATTCATGAAGTGCAAACCTTCCTTTAATAGTCATTCTTAGTATTTTGAGCTTACATCTCATAAAACTTTATTAGGTTTTCTACTGTCCACATCTCTACGTATCCGAAGGGATGAAAAAAAACATTCAAAGAAAAATAAATCCCACAGCATATTTCATGTCAAAAACATTACATCAGATGGAAAATATCTGCATCCTATTCTGGGAGTTCAAACAATGCTTTGCTGTGCAGCGCTGAGACACGGCAGCTGAGGACACCACAGGATGGGGAGTTAAATTACACAAGCCTTAGTTTAGCTACATTTTGTTACAAGCTAAATGAGTATCTAAGAGGCGATCGCCGCGAGCTCGCTGAAGATTTCTTCTCCAATAATATTATTTCTACAAACAGGTCGAGTGGGGAAGGAGGGCAGCAGGAGCGGGGAAGAAGACAGGCGAGGAGAGGACCATAGAAGGAGACATATCACTCATGTCACACAATCTGGACCTGAGGAAAACTCATAAGCTGATAGGATGACTATCTATGGTTAAACAAAGAGTCACATGAATATAGTTTTTTTTTCTTTTTTTCTGAACCAGTGGAGGATTGAGAACAACTCAGTAAAAGGTGCTCACAAGTTCACATTTGAAACCACATGATGGAAACTTGTTAGAAGTGAGGTCATCCAAAATGGCTCTCAGTCAGTCTAAACAGTTAGTGTTTGACTTTTTGAAACTGCCAGTTTTCACTGCCACAGACTGATTTATTGTCTATAAATCTTAAAGTGACGCTGCGAGTTGTGAATTCAATAATTTCTTTGGAACTTCATTGTGGTTTAAAGTCAACACTGTAGCAGCCTGGAGGCAGGAAATCTCCTCCCACTCCCTCAGTAATTAAATGAAATTGCATCCATCAAAATCAAAATGTTTGGTCTTGGTTTGTGCTTAGAGGAAAACCCATAGAGAAATTGAAGTGCAAATGCTTATTGCTGAAAGGTTTTTGATGGAAGCTGCTGAAACCAATGCTGAAAAGGTTTAACAGCAAAACTGTTGGAACAGCTGGCTTTCCTGAAAGCAGAACAACAAAAAAGWGAAGATATCAGAGAAAGGGTCAAAAGATCTGAAAAGAGGAGCTAAAATAAGCAAAAAGTAGATGAAACAAGTTCAAATTAACAGACGAGGAAACAAGAGTGAAAATTTTCTCAGCAAAAACCAAAGTGCTTCTAATTTGTTTTGCAAGAGCGAAAAAAAACTTGCCTAAATATAGTTTAAAAAGTAGCTAAAATCATCACAAAGAAACTGAAAACCATGTTCGCTGAGTTGAGCAGTAAAAAATGAAAATTATCTCAAAAGGGTGAATTTAAGCTGAAAACGCTCAAACGAGCTTAAATTAGCTAAAAAGTAGCTAAAAACAGAAAACAGCTTAAATTAGCAGAAAGCAACTGAAAGAAGCACAAAAAATAAGAAATTAGCAGAAGAATAGCAGACATTATCAAAATAGCTAAAAATTAGGGACGCACCGATATTCATTTCAACCGATATCAA
>NW_013952488.1:158383-159912 GCF_001266775.1 Austrofundulus limnaeus | reverse complement strand
TTAGCAGAAGAATAGCAGACATTATCAAAATAGCTAAAAATTAGGGACGCACCGATATTCATTTCAACCGATATCAATATCCGATATGACTACTGCTATTATGGCCGATAACCGATATTTACCGATATTACACAAACTCACAAATTATATTATATATATAAGCACAAACACACTTGGGTCTTTTCTTTTTTTTTTTTTGATACTGTAAACAAACAACCAGACCTCTGACATGGTTCCCTTCTTCTGTTATTCCTGGCTACGCAGCATCAATATCACTATTATGATCAAACAGATGCCACTCAACCAACCATCTCCCCTCTCAAAACAGAAACACAAAGCTCAAAAGTGGGAAATCAATATCGGACAGTAATATCGGCCCAGTTTTACATATTGGACCGATACGATATTCTAAAAAATGACCAATATCGGCTGATACCTATATTAGTGCCGATATATCGTGCATCCCTACTAAAAATATTGAAAAAACTAAACCAACTAAATGGATGCTTATGTAATCTAAAATTAGAACAAATAAGTAAAAAAAAACACAACTAGAACAAAAAGTAAAAAAAGGTACAGTAAACATTCATGAACACTTTGAATGTTTTTAGGGATGATGAAGATAACTCCATTTATGTTCAGTGAAAAATAAAAGGCAGAAAAAGCTCTCAGCATGTATAAATTGCTGAAGTACCAAGAGTCATAGCTGGAAAGAGCTGAACGTTTTGGTATAGAAATAGTTGAAACAGCACTAAACCTGTGGAACAAGATACGTCTGAAAAACGTACAGAAGAAATAAATGATCAAATTATTAGCAAAACAACTCGAACCAGATGACTGGTCTCATTATTTTAAAGCAGTGGGCATCAGGCTACAGACTGCTAAGTGGACATCACGTGCTCTGATAGTTCAAAATGTCATCTTTCCAACAAGAAGCTCACCATCAGCTGATTAATATGAGCCGTGGAAGGTAAGAAGCTGCACCATCCCAACTGTTGAGAAACAACAAACATTGCATGTAGATTTAGAATTTGGAGATAATAAAACAAACTTCCAAGACGGAAGAGAAGTTTGCATAAACTTAATAAAAAAACAAATCTGTCAAATGTAACTAATCAAGAACTAAATCCATGATCGTACCTGAGGGTGGCTGCTACAACGGTGGATGACGGTAATGATAAAGATGGCTCCGAGCGATGCAACAACGCTCCAAACTGAACACAACCATGTCGGCCACATCGTGACTGAAGGGCTATCAGCTATTTAAAAAAGCCCTGATGATGATCTGCACCGAATCTGCTCTCAACAAAGTCAGCTCCTCTGGCTTTTCTCCTTCTAATGCTCCACAACATTTACACTAAGGTGTCTGACTTTGTGCACAAAGAAACAATTGTGGGTCATTTGATTGGCAAAACAGAAGGTAAACACAATCTGAGCATGCAAATTTCCACACGTGGCCCAAACATTTGAAAGCCAGACGGAGCCGAGTGGGTATGAGTGTGAGAAGGCACGGTGGTGGTGGTGGTGGG
>NW_013952488.1:155380-157729 GCF_001266775.1 Austrofundulus limnaeus | reverse complement strand
TATTCTATTCTATTCTATTCTATTCTATTCTATTCTATTCATATATGAACAGTTGAGGCTCTTAATTATTGTCCAGTATGGACGACAAACAGAAAAACGTTTTCTGTGCAGCTGAAGAAAAATATTTCCATTCTGTTCTTGGTGAAGTAGAGCAACCCAATTTCTTTTATTTCTTTTTTTTTTCATTTGCTTATGAAAAAACAAAACAGCATGTCGTTTTCTCAACTGTGTGAAAAACTGTGTTGATTCTGACCGCATCCCTTGGCTCTAAATCCTAGTTATCAGAAAAGAGCMTGCAAGAAGGATGAGAGGAAACTGTTCATGACTGCATGAATATATTGTATTTTCCTTACCGAACATTGAACACATGACCTAGTAACATACAATCACACACCAGCGAAAGCCTATAGAGCATTATGTGCTTCAGAATATATTTTATTAATGTTATAATTTTATATAAAACTAAAGCTTGTTGCATTTCACCTTTAAATTGTGGCGCTATAAGCTGACAGAAAAATAACGGGACTGTTTAGATCTTCTGACGTGGGGTTTTGTGGAAAAATTAGTCCTAACAAAAGAAAACAAGAAAACAATATTCCTGCTAGAAGCATCCAGGGTTGTACAGGAAGTGCTAAAGCTTGCTGCCACCGCTACTTACACCTGCAAATAACTACAGAATTCTATGCAATTAACCAAATGAGTTATAGACATTAGTTCATCGGGCAGGTTGGAAATAAACTACATCAAACCGGAGACATTCAAAGAACGGTACATTAATTGCTTAAAACCAGTGGTGGGCAGCGCTGTTCCGAAAATTAGCTCCGCAATTTCTAAAGCGCTTGTGAAAATATTTAGGCCCGCTACTTCAAAAGCATTTATGCCATAGAAAAACTAGCGGAAGCTAATTTTAAAGTGCAAGTTCAATTTGACACTCACTAGCTGGCAACAACTCATGTACAATATTTGCACAACACTACCAACTAGCGGCGTATGAGCTTAATCCTACAGCCGCCGATTGCTGGGGATGTGAATTCCTGAAACAAACCTTTGGCTCCTGGTGTAAAAATTAAAAAGTTGCTGAGGATTGCTAGTTCGGCTGCTTCTTTGTCTTTTTCTTTTGTTTGTTGTAGATTTTTCATTAAAAAAGCATCAATAAAGTAATATTAAAACTATTTATTGGAAAGCTGAAGCGATGCATTCTGGGTACATGACGGATTTGATTTGTGACGGGAAACGCAAGCACAGAGTACAGGAAACTATCTTCCCTTCAAAATAAGAGCTTGGATTTTAAAGTTTTCCATGTAGTTGCTTCAGTTGTCCACTAGATGTCAGTCTTCATTAGCATAACATATTTAAATCATTTCTGTGTCTCTAACCCCGTTGCTTCGACCAATTAAGTCACGTATTGAGCTCCAGCGTTTGAATTTTTTTTTTAAAAGGAGCTCCGATTGTAAAGTAAAATAAATCAATACATACAAAATTTTAGTATGGATTACAAATGTTAACTGTTTTTACTGGGACAGGGAGTTCTAAGCATTGCCTTCCTGCTAYGTAAGCAGACACAAAGCATTGTGGGAAATGAGAACCGTGACCAAAAGCAACGGTCAGCAAGGATATATATGTACCTTTCCAATAAGTGTATTTATCTGGGAGGGGTACTGTTGGATAGATCACGTGTTGTGATTCATTGACAGCCATACCTTCCGCTGTTCAAGATAATGATTGGTAGATAATTAGTTATTAGCGGTACTGCATTTTAATTTTAGAAAGCGCAAATCTGCTTATGAATTATAAAAATTAGTAAGACCGCAAACGAAATATTTAGGTCCGCAATTAGCGGATTTGCACTTTAGCGGGCTGGTGCCCACCACTGCTTAAAACATTTCCATAGCATGTTTCTTTTAAAACCTCAAACCTATTAAGAGTTTTTAGAGGTGAATTTAGCTCCTTAGAGTTTTTTTCAGACGCTTCCTCAATTATCTTTTATTGTATTTGCTAAAATCTACCAAAGCATTAAAAAAAACTTTGTTTAATGCTGCCTGTATATTTATTTTTAGCTATCACCACATCAGTGCACGCAATGTTTTACTCAGCGTGAAGGTTGTCATCGTGTCTCTGATGAGAGGGGAGGTGGGRAAATAAATTTAAGTGTCATTACATTCAAGCAAAAACATTTCAAATCCTATTTATTTTTCCCTCAAGGTCAGCTTTGGTCTTCCCACATCGTTTCTCCGAGCGCTTCTCGTCTCCAGCCACCTCGGGTGGCTGGAGGACAAGAAGGGAGCTAGAAAAATAAGTTTCCATTGAGAGAGAGAGAGAGAGAGAGAGAGAGAGAGAGAGAGAGAGAGA
>NW_013952488.1:150161-152117 GCF_001266775.1 Austrofundulus limnaeus | reverse complement strand
ATCATGATATTTCAGCGTATTGATATTTTCTTACAACCCTACTGTTTACTTTTGGCTATTACAGCTTTCAGGTACCATTCAACTGCTTTGATATACTTCTACTACAACATTATTTTTTACTTTTAGATAGAGTTATGGTAGGCTACTTTTAACTTTTATACATTTTACATTTAACTAGCTACTTTTTTTTCTTTAGCTAGCCTTAAGCTATTTTTCATTAGCTTATTTGTTGTTGATTCCTCATTAGCTCTTCAGTAAAATCGACTTCTTGTTTGTTTTTGGTTTTTTTTCTCTTTGCTCTTTGCCGAGGCATTATTCAAGCACTTGCCTGTTTATTTAGTATCTGTTTACCTGGCTTCCTCCTCTCATAATAAACCCTCTGCTTTTGCAGGACATTTGATAGCCTCAGTTTGTAATCAAACTTAAAGTTGGTTTGGGACTGTGTTACATTACTTTGTTTCTTTTTCCCTTGTTTAGCTTTCTTGAACTGTTTAGCTTGTGATTCCTGCATTTTAATCTCCTTCATCTCTGACTTTAAGAAAATTGTTTAAAAGCTGCGTTAAAAAGAAAGTGATGAAAACACAACGTGCACCATCGTGTCATAAAGTGTATTTGTCTTTGTTTGTTTGAATGTTAGCAAAATATCTCATGAACCACTGGATAGATTTTAATAAAACTAAAATAATCATATTACTTGGGTCACCCCGAGGGGGAATAAACATTTCCAACTGTCTTTGACCCTGGTCTCAAAAAAGACCTCCCTCAAAAGAGACATTTTATTTTCTTTAAATCAATATAATAAACAAAATCAAGCTTTGGAGTTAATCTGATTAAAGATGGGTTGCTTTAACTGCAGGAACGGAGATAGATGTTTTGCAAGGGGTGCATGGCAAAGGTGTTATTTGGAGGACATGTAGAAATAAGGAAAACWACCCTGAATTTGAAAGTTCAAGATGGCTGCCATAGCCAATTTCAAATTAATTCAGCTGTTTTAAGAYACAGTATATTGAGCTGAAATGTGTTGTGGTGTATCCAAGAATGATTCGTATGCTGCTTTGTATTAATTTAGTGGTTTAGAAAAGTTATTGCTTTTCTTCAGGTTCCCTTTACACCAGATAATACAGCTGCTTGACAGATATTCACTTTGTTTTCACCCAAACTGACTTGTTTTTATTGCCACATGTGATCACAACCCCCACCCCCATCATTTGAGGGTGACAATTGGAGTGGCCAATCAGGTGCAAGGAGTGGCTTTTGCCACCCCGGCCACCCCTCTGGCTCAGCATCTGCTGAACTGAATCACGTTTTTCATTTATTCTGTCCGATGCAGCCACGATTGAATGTTTGTTTACTCGGTGTCTCCCTGCCTGGGAGGCTATGTTCTGACAACTGTTGATTTGAATATGGCTAGGGATTCAGGGGTAGTAAAATGAAGTTGCCCTCTGCAGAAAGCAATGCAACAGACTCTGGATGTTCATGGAACAAGAAATGTGAATCATGTCTGTTTGAGGTTTGAGCTCCAGCACTGATATTTGCAGAGAGAGACTTTGAGTGTTAGAAAGATGCTGGATGTATTTTCTCTGCAGTGAAAGATTTCAAAGATGCACCCTTAACTCACATTATCGACTGGTGTGCACATTTAAATGGTGATGGGTGGATGGGTAATGTAACACAGTGGTAAACATGCTCCTGTCTCAGCTTATTTCGAACATTTTGCAGGCATCACATTCAAAATAGTGAATATCTGAAAAAATAAACAAATTATTTATCAGGTTCAACAGTAAATAGTTTGTCTTTGTAGTTTATCCAACTAAATAGTTTGAAAAAGATTTAGTTCATATTCTATTTTTAATCTAGGTTTTCCACAATGCCCCAAATTCATTGATATTGAGGTTGTACATCAGGAGTGGGCAATCCTGGTCCTCGAGGGCCGCAGCCCTGCATGTTTCATTTTTT
>NW_013952488.1:144620-145852 GCF_001266775.1 Austrofundulus limnaeus | reverse complement strand
CATCTGGTGAAAATTTCATGTCATTAGCACCTCTAGTAATATATTTACTGAGAAAAATGTTGACGTGTTCAATAATTATTTTACACGCTGTATATAGCATTTTGATAACAAATGAAAGTTAGCTTTTTTTGCAGTGGGTATGAAAAACAACAAAAAAAAGTGATCTCCTGGTTGTTAGCTTCAAAGGCCCACTGAAGAGGGACCAAAWACCCACACGTGGCCCCAGAGCCACAGGTTGCAGACCCTTGCTCTGACTCATTTATTACTGTCATTAATTGTCAAAAACCCTTTATGTAACAACAAACCTCCTGAAGTTCTGTTCTGGATTTTGTGGCATGGTCTCCCCCACTTCTAGAAGTGCCACTTCCCATMAGACCTACAGTGTCAATAAGGTGGATAATTATACCTGAAGTAACAAAAACCAGGTACACAACTCCTGCTGAAGGATATGTGTTAAAGGCGTTGTGTTTCATGACATTACCTRGCCACCTCTGGCTCTTAAACTAAACTCAACCCTGATAAGATTAATCATCCACAAAACACGCACAAACAAAGCACAAACTGTGGAGTAACAATCTTGTAAAGGTTCTTAAAGGGTAAAATATTATTATATGAGATAATGATGGAAWCCATACAACACTATTTCTCTCTCTATTCCTCGGCCTCATTTGGCCTCAACATATGATCATTATTTAAACGTGTTTTTATCTGTATGCCCATCCAGTTGTTTCTCTCTTCCTGGTTGTCCTTATCTGCCACCTGATCCTCAGAGTTTAGAGTTACCATCCACACACACAAAGGCATGGAAGAGGAAGAGAGAGGGCACGGGCGGTTGACATTACTTTAGGCAAACAGGTGTGAGCTGGGAGGGAAATATTTGCTCGCTCTATTTGTATTTGTTCGACACACAAGAAGATAAAGAAGCTGGGTGGGCGATAACGTGGAATTTCTTAGTGAAGTGAAGCCTCTCGCTTCGGCTCGTTTTCACCTACTTTCCAGGTAAAAAAGGAGAAAGAACAGARGCCTTAATGAGTTTGCTGTGCTGTTAGGTTAGGAATTGTAGCCTTGTTCACACAACTCTGTGACACGATGAGCAGAATGTCAACATTCATCAGCAGATGAATGACTGAGAAATGTTGTCGTGTTTGTCTATGAATGCTGACTCATCCAATCAAATCGCAAACAGTTTAGTTTGTTCCCTCACCTTAATGAAATCTGAAATTATATATATA
>NW_013952488.1:134738-143964 GCF_001266775.1 Austrofundulus limnaeus | reverse complement strand
ATTATTATTCTCCTTATTCTTTTTTGTGTTGTGGAGGTCTGTCACTTTAACTCTTGGCTTTGTAGGTTCTAATAAATAATATTTAATTAGTTATCACTATGTATGCTCTTAGCTTGACTCTATTAAGTTCAGACCGTTTGTTTTGTCCATTAAGTGGTAAAGTTAAAGTTAATGGGTTCAATTAAGGCAAACCTTTTAGCGGTGATTCAATTAGAGATTATGTCTCACTGGTAAAATGTGCTTTCAGGAGATTTGAAACGTCAAGTGGGCCTTGTCCATGGTTTGGAGTTTGTGAATTGTGTAATATTTTTTATTATTATTATTGAGGTAAAAGTTGCAGAAGCTGATGATTGACTTGTCCTCAGATCTGTAGTTGTTCCAGTGGGCAGAGTTTTGCTGTCCAGATGGCTCTGTATGAGTAATGCCCATCAGAACGACCTAATCCTTCAYAGAATCAGAACCGGCCTGATTGTCAAACCAGCTGACTGTAGGACACTGACTTTTTTCAAGTGTTTTTTTATTTGTTTATTTGTGATTGAAACTTAAGCTAAGTGCTGCAGCATAATTTGTTGGTTTATCGAAAAAGAACGTGACTATCCCCGTGCAATCGGCCACGCTCTTTGACTGGAGGAGGCCYGCATCAGGCAAAGAGCCAACTGCAGCTCTAAGCTCGTCAGTGTGAGGAGAGGCTGTGGCAGGACAGATCAGGAAGGTGACGAGGTTAGGAGACAAGGTTAGACCGCTCAGCTGCTCGTTCAACATTGCCTCCATCTTGTTGTGGGATTTGTTTCGGAAGTATGAGAACTAACCGGTAAACATTTCTGACTTTTTTCCCCCCTTTGTCTTTAAAGTTATGTTTGTTCGTGAAGCAATTTGGTCCCAGTTTTAGTGATTCAAACCAGCTGAAAAATGCAAGTGGGTCTTTTTTAATAATTATGCAAATGAATGTTCKTGTGTAGGTGTGTGTCACTGGACTGATTTGGATGCTCTGTGGCCATGTGTGGACAAGAGTTGGCTGTTATTGATGAGTAAATTAAATGGAAATATTTCAGCTTTCCCCTCACTCCTATGAKAATTAGAGCTGCTAAAGATTGTGTTGTAAAGTGCAGTCCATTTACCGTTTATGGGAAATATGTGTGATTTAAACGCTTGCTGTTCTATTATAAACCCTATTTTTTTAGTTTGCTTGTTTAATATGTGCAGTTGTAGCAGGTGGAGCTCATAAAACAAACATGTGAAAGAAGGGCCGGGCTTTAAAGCAATATCTGTTCCTAATTTACTCTCAAATCCTCTGTGTTTGTGTGCACATGCTCCTTTGGCCTGCTTTGGACCCATGCTCCATTTTTACTGGTGAGTTCTTTAAAAACATGCAGTGCGTTGTGTTTCGCTCATTCTGATTGTGTTTTCTGATGCACATGACGGTAGCTCTCGTGTGCTTGTTTACTCTTCCTCCTATACGGATGTCAAATCTGCATGGTGCCTTACACTCTAATCCCAATTACCTGTGCTTCTTTAATCTGGGTGTGGGTMAGGGTTTACCTGTGTGCATGTCATGGTTTATGTTATGCAATGACCAGTGTGTGGTTCTCATGCATGTCTTTGGGAAATAAAACAGTCTGGGCCGCGAAGGAATAACTTTGTGTTAAAGCAATAGTAGTGGTTTTCTTCAGATTCGTCAAGTTTTATTCTCACTACCATGCTGTTCGCAGGCCTGTTATTCTTGTAATACTTTGTTTATTTCTCAAACTAAAATAATTTAACGTAACACTAAAAGTGAATGGCTTTTTCATGCAACCAATATATCACAAAAATCTGCTTGGTTTTCATCTTTGTGTACAATATTACATAATTTTAACCTTGCAAAAGTAGACAATTCTACACCAGAAACGGTTTTATACATGTAAACAGAGCTTTTATGACCACAAAAATTTTTTTTGCAAGGATGGATGGATGGATAAATAAATAAATAAATAAATAAATAAATAAATAAATAAATAAATAAACCTATTAAGTGCAATGAACATATCCTTCCTCTAGAGGGCGCTGTCTGTCTGCACTCGCCCAACCACATCCGCACCGAAAGTCCCTCCAATCAGATTTCAGAATCTACCACTGTAACCCATCTGAACCAATGAGCGACAGCCAAAAGATTTTTCTGACTGTACGGGGGGCGGGTCTTGAGGGTGATGGACGGACCCGTTTTGTTTGAGCTGGAGCTGGATATTCGGCGTGGGTTGTAGTTGAGATTTTTGGAGGTTGAGGTAGTGGGACGTACTTAATTTTTTTTTTTTTTGGTGGAAGAGAGCAGAGTCGCAGTCCACTCTTTTTTGGAGTATCCCCGTGGAAAATTCAAAGAGGTATCGTTTTATTTTCTCCTCTTTAACGTCACGTGATTTAGGTGTCTGGTTCGCAGCTTTTCGGTGGTCTGCACGTAATTTATTCGTTTTTGTTGCTGTTTCTTCGATGGTTATATACTCAAGCTGCACTATTACTACCGTATGCTAAATATAGCTCGTTGACGTGATGGCAATTGGTTTCTCAAAACTCAAATCCGTTATATTGGAAAATTAATCATACACCTAATCGATGCAAGACGCTTCATGGCGCCTGTCTCCTTCCCCCCAAATCATCACCTATGCTACCTTCACGTACCGCTGTTCCTGCCCTGGATCGGTGCGATTTATGTGAACAACTGGAAGAAACRGAACGTGTCTTTGGATGTTTACCCTTGTAGTAAACAGATTCAGCAGCTTTACAGGCAGTAATCCCTCGGCTGTGTTAACAACAAGCTAGCGGATTGGTTGTTTTTTAAAACGATGCTGACAAAACTGAGTTGCGTTTAGGTGCTTGCTGTTCAAACATCCGGCTCCAGTCTATTTTGTGGGACAATGCACGTAGCTGCGTCCTGCCTAGGCGACAACAAGCACTAGAAGTTTATTTATTTTTGATATTGACTTGGGAGACATTTATTTTTGGCCATTTGTTATTGTGCAATGTATGTAAGTTATGCTTTTTTGCCTGTAGCTTGTTCCTTTTGCAGCAGAACACATTTTATAAAACGACTAAAGATGAGTAATACTAGATTTATATGCTTTTATGTAAGGATTTATGAGGATTATTGTTGTTTACTGTTCTCTAAAAGGTTTTGGTGGTTAAATAAATAGGGTTATTTATGTCTTGTTTGTGTATAACAAAGCCATCAAAGTCATACTTTGATATGGCAAGGGCTCATCTACTTTTATCCAACATAAATCCAGGTCATTAGACTGACAAATAAAAGGGACTGAGCTGAATTTGTGTTCACTGTGTGAATAGCTATGGTGCTTCATTCAGGTCCAGAACAATTAGTTTCCCTTAAATCTTTTCTGTTTTGATAAAGTGCATCACATTTCATCAACAGCTCTTTTTTTWAAACCAATCTAAATAAATGTGACTATATAATAGATAAATATCAAGTCATCTGACCGTGTCTGTTAGATATTAACAAAATACTTTAAATATGACTCTGATTTTGGTTTTCAGTGTGTCTTGTCAAGTCCCATCCACAGTTATCAGCATCAAATGATTTGCACTGCTGCTGCCATGTTCTGTCTAAAGGAGTGAAATGTTGAATAGAAGTTGTGAGATAAAGGGCTGTTTTGGTTTCACAGCAAATAAATGTAGTTTTGCAAAATGTTATTAAGAGTGCCAGATTGCTAAATCCTCACATAAATCAAGAAACCAGTTGGGGGGCAGGGCTGRGTGGGATGTCGTACAATTTTATCACCATTAGAGTTGTGCAGATTATCAGTTTCAGCTGAGCTACAAAATMAGTAGGCTTCCATAKCATTTCYAGCTCTGCATGCGAAATAAACCATRGGCCCAATCAAAGGGATCCTCACTGSTCTGAGGTGCACACACCCAGTTTAGATGACAGCGGCTGAGATGCTTCAGGGCACAGAAAAATGTTTCAGATATTGTGATGATGTAAAAGGGAGGCAAACGAGCAAGAATGTGATTTTTTAAATTTATTTAAAGCTATATTAGAATTGGAATATTTAACATTCTTGTAATAATGTGCAGCTGTAGTGAGGCGAGGATCTGTTTTGTTCGGCTTCAACAAGTTTATTATTTATAACCCGTGAACAGTTGTTTGCACCAGTCAGCGTCTTTCAGGTGTAATTTTTTGAGGCAAATTTTTGTTGCCAGATCTGTTATCAGCAGCCACTTCATCATAGATTTGCATACTGTATTAGCATTGAATTAAACAACAGTATTCCTTTATCATACTTGTTTTTATTGAGAAAGTGTTCTTGCCCTTCCAACTATCTCAAATAAAGTTACTAAGTCTGTTAATTGGTTTGCAGGATCAGTTGGCTTCTATTTAATTACCTAATAAGAATAAAAAAGTGTTCTTAACAGAATTATTTTGCATACTAAACTATCCTCTCTAAAATACCTGTCAGTTTGTTTTTATTTTATCTGTTTAATTRTTGTTTTTAATAGAAAATGAAACATATTGGTATTTTTATTACAAAGCTAGTTGAACAGTTCTTCTCATACTAKGCATTTTATTGCATTGTTGACCCTYCACATGACAAATCAATCCAATTTAGTACCMTCAAAGGACACAGGTAATACCAACTTCCAGGAAATTCGCTTTAATATAAGGATAATGACAATTTGAATAGATCACAAAAAAAGAACATGGACCAAAACATATTTAGAACTCAGCATACTTTTTTTTTAAATGTAAGCAAACATTGTTAAATTAAGTTATAGGTGTCCCTGTCCCTTCAGGGTTGTTACTGTGCAGTTTATCTATAACCATTCATGTCATATTCCCTCTCAGACTCACAGGATGTGTTGAACAGTGGCAGCTCTGTTAAAACCACTAATGAGAAGCCTTAATTGGTTGTTCTGGTGGGGAATCTGCTCATTAAATATAACTGGAACTTACTCTGGGCTTGCCYTAATGAGGGCACGGTTGTGTTTTTGCTGAAACTTTGCATTCTGCTTTATTTTTTTGCCCTGTGGATTTTATATCACATTTTCAAAAGCATTTTCAGGAGCTTCAGATGTGAGTAGTTGAGTGAAGATAATAAAAAAAGTTTCATAAAATGAGGAAGGAATAAAAAATACCAGCAGTCTTTATGACTTCTTCAAGATACAACATTGAAAATCAAGAATTTGTCTATTTCATTGTGATACAAGCAAATTGCTTGAGGGAATCGTGGATAATTTCCTGCAGTTRGGCCTTTTATTTCCTCGTTTTCAATTTGCGAAGACTTAGATGGTATGTAGTAGAGACTCAAGGGCKCAAAAATGGGGAAAATGCCATAGTAGAGATGATGTGACAAAAACAGGAAAAGTTTTTCTCCTCAGCTAGAGGAAGTGGGTAAGATTTGAACACGAGAAGAAAGAGACTGAGCGAGCGCGACAGAGAGAGGGAAAGATATTGCTTAACCATTCGGAAAGGCTATGGGAACATCCTTGTGTGTGTCATTGTGTGCGTATGTGTGTTTTCATCTTAGCCCCAGTGGGTTCAACAAGAGCTGACCACGTCTCATCAGCTCAGACACACACAGATAACTCTACTGGCCCACTTCGGTCGCAATGAACACAGAGTTTTAGAAAAGCTTTGCAAACAGCAAACTAAAAAAAACCAACTTGGTAAATGATTAAAGTAAAGTGAGTTACAGGTTTTTATCTCCTCAGTGATCATAAAGACATTTGGGCAGTCACAYCAATAAGACGATCACATGCAGGAGTGTCGCAGTTAGCCATGACGAAGAAATTGTCGCTTGCTTTCAGGGTTGCACAGCCAGCAGTCATCACAGGGTCTGTATTCACACAGAGAAGACCAGAGAGGGATGGGTGAATGGAAACTGACAGCTTATTACACAGACGGGTGGTGCAAGGTGGGTGAAAGGAAGAGTTGGGGAGAATGTCAGTGGGATTGAGATGTAGGGAACATGTTGGATGAAGAGGGCAAAAATGTAAGAGAGAGGAGGGGTTGGTTAAAATCCAAATGAGTGTAAGTTTTAAAGGAATCTGTAGGACGCTATAAAACAGTTCTTGCCAACACTATAAATACAATGCTGTGTGAGATTAGCTTTGATCCACGCAGATGAGACAGGCCATATTTCTTAAATGAGAGCTTTTGTTGAAGAGTAAAAAGAAAACCCTTGTGTTGAATGGTAACAGTTCACATCAGAGGCAGAAAAATAGAGGGTGAGCCGCCTTTCCCAGCATGRATCCTGTTCTGAAAGAAATGATAAAGTAAAAAACAGAGACCAAGCGTGGGCCTGTGGCTTTGGCATGGAGTCAAACATAGTTAAAAAGAGATTAATCAGCACAGGGTCACGTTCTCACAGAGAGAGGCTGAACAGACCAGGGCGAGATGGGGTGAAGCCTTCATCTTTTAAAGGACATGGCAAAAGGTGCAACATGAAGAAACTTGACTCACTCATGTCAACCCAGCAGAAGAATAATTGGGGCTATGGCTATCAAATGTTTTAGTAATTGGGCTTATCGGTGGCTTGGTTGGTTAGCACCATTGCCCTGCAGTAAATAGCTCCTGTTTGACTCCTTGGGCCTGTCTGTGTAGGGTTTACATGGTTGAGCAATATTGGCATAAAATTTTATCATGATTAATTGTGACATTTTGCTGGTACAGGTAAATGTGATGATTAATTGATGACAATTGTCCTTGCGTGTGGCCTTGGTCCACATTTTTTGGCTTTCCTCGTACTCCGGCTTTAGGTGATAACCAMTGGTGGGCACCAGCCCGCTAAAGCGCAAATCCGGTAATTGCGGACCTGAATATTTCATTTGCGGTTTAGGGGACTTACTAATTTTTATAATTCATAAGCAGATTTGCGCTTTCTAAAATGAAAATGCAGTACCACTAATAACTAATTATCTACCAGTCATCGTTATCTTGAACAGCGGAAGCTATGGCTGTCAATGAATCACAACACACGTGATCTATCCAACAGCACCCTTCCAAGATAAACACACTTATTGGTAAGGTATACATCCTTGCGGACTGTTGCATTCGGCCATGGTTCTGATTTCCCACGATGCTTTGTGTCTGCTTACGTAGCAGGAAGGCAGTAGCAAAAATAGTAAACGTTTGTAATCCATACTAAAATTTTGTATACAATCGGAGCTCCTTTTTAAAAAAAAAGTTTAAATGCTGGAGCTCTAAAGCAGACTCAGAAGTGATTTAAAGATGTTATGCTGGTGAAGACTGACATCTAGTGGTCAACTGGAGCAACTAAATGGAAAACATCCTAATCCAGGTAGAAAAAAATCAAAAAAAAAAAGTAGATCCTCTGGATGGGTTCGTCTTTAGTGAAATGTTTAGTCCCTTCTCCAAGAGACTTCTTCATTCTGATGAGTTTCAGGTGAACTGGAAAACTTTAAAATCCAAGCTCTTATTTTGAAGGGAAGATACTAGTTTCCTGTTCCCCGTGCTTTCGTTTCCTGTCAGTTCTTCATGTACCCAGAATTCATCGCTTCAGTTTTCCAACAAAGAGTTTTAAAATTACTTTATTGATGCTTCTTTAATGAAAAATCTACAACAAACTAAAGAAAAAGACAAAGAAGCAGCCGAACTAGCAATCCTCAACAACGTTTTAATTTTTACACCAGGAGCCAAAGTTCTGTTTCAGGAAATCAGATCCCCAGCAATCGGCGGTTGTAGGATTAAGCTGTACAAGGGTTCATACACCACTAGTTGGCAGTATTGTGCATATTGTACATGAATTGTCAGCTAGTAAGTGTCAAATTTAACTTGTACTTTAAAATTACCTTCTGCTAATTTTTCTAAGACATAAGCGTTTTTGAAGTTGCGGACCTAAATATTTTCATAAGCGCTTTAGAAATTGCGGAGCTAATTTTTGAATTAGCGCTGCCCACCACTGATGTTTACATACATTTGTAGGGTTAGCGTTAGCTGCTCCACACTGCCCTCCACCATTGGGCTCACATGATAGTAAGAGTGTGCAATGCACAATTTTACAAAATTATGTCAACACATTACAGAAATGGCACATGAAACAATTTTGCCCAACCCTAATGCATACATGCTTTTTTTTCCAGGTATTTGGTTCCCTCACAATCCATAAACATTCATATCAGGTTAATGGGCTACTTAAATCGACCCTAGGTTTGACTGGATGATTATCTGTCCTAGTTGTCTCTATGGTGAACTGGCTGTACTTGATCCTGGCTGTGGTCTGGGGTGTATTTTGCCTCTTGCCTGGCGACAGCTGGAATGTAAGGACCCTAAAAACCTGCAACCCTAAAAAGGAACAAAAACATAAAAGACGAAGGATGGTTTGATTATCCAGGTTGTTTAGTTTTTTCATTACGGAGCAACAAGTAATGATAAATAAAATGCAGAAAACTGTAGAGTTGATCATTGTAATAGTCCTGCAATAAGCTGCTTTTAGAGCTAAATGTATTGGGAAAACGTAGGTCAATTTATATAAGTGTTTGAAAGGAAACACGAGCATCTTTGCTTGTTTTGCCTTTGACATACTTTCATATCCGTTCAAAGTATAGGCTGTGTGAGAAACAGTCATGTTAAAGATTTTCTAATGGTCACTTCAACACAGAACAAAAGCAAGTTTGTGAATGTTTTATTTGTAATCATTACCTCTTTTTAATGTTGACACATTTCTTATGAAAAACAGATGCCAGTGCTGGGATGTGGGATGTGGCGCAAAAAAACAAAACTGGAGATAACAATGGAGGGACAAAGATGTGGGGATGAGAGTTAAACTAGGCGAAACAGGAGAAGTGTTACTTTCTGCCTCCTAGATAAAGGTCAGAGGTCACTGGTCTGGAATTAGCTGATACCAGACYCCTAAATCATTTGTCTGGACATGATTTTTATTTTATTTATTTATTTTTTGCTTGCTTGAGATCCCTGCACTGCAACATTTCTTACATAATGATGTGTGTGAGTCTATGACCAGACTGATGGCAGTTTGTCCTTGAGGCGACTGAGGAAACAGCATAGTGTCCTAAAAAAGAGGCCATCTCGCTGTGCTCACCAGGGAAAACATCTAATTTTAGAGTTCAGGGTTAAAAATGGTGGGGTTAATGAATGGCAGGTTGCAATGAGTTGATGATACAGAAGAACTCACTGTTGAACATCCCTAATTAGGGGTCCAAGCCCGAGGAAGCAGGGTAACGCAGCTGCAAAGCAGCAGCGTTTCCATGTCTCCATCGG
>NW_013952488.1:131830-133342 GCF_001266775.1 Austrofundulus limnaeus | reverse complement strand
ACAGCATAGTGTCCTAAAAAAGAGGCCATCTCGCTGTGCTCACCAGGGAAAACATCTAATTTTAGAGTTCAGGGTTAAAAATGGTGGGGTTAATGAATGGCAGGTTGCAATGAGTTGATGATACAGAAGAACTCACTGTTGAACATCCCTAATTAAGGTTTATGTTTATTTTTATTGTTGGCTACAGTGTGAAATATTTCTTTAGATTAGATTAATTTACCGTATTTTGTCTGGAAACTGTCAAATAATGGTGATATGAGTTTGAAACGTTTCCATTTCATATTTTGACAGTTTACTAGCAGATTGCAATGCTTTAAACTGTTCTCAGAAATATTCGTGACCCAAATGTTTTCTCTACATCAGATCATCACACGGCAAAATGCTCGTTATTCTTATGAAGTCATTAGTTTTGCCAAAGCACCTGTCGTTACTAACCACAACAGGATATTTGCTACCACAGTGGCGCCACACCCATTGGCACTGGATGAGCTGTGTAGTTTCACCACAAGTTTCACGTTGTTTTTCTCGCTTTCTTTTTTCCCCACTCTTTCTATCTTTGTTGCACAAGCTGTGCCTGATCTTTTCCTTTTCATTTTTTCTTTTTTCTTTTTACTGTGTCTCATAGTAAAATGTAGCTCCTCTCATATGCGCTTGTGAGACCCGCCCATTCTTTGTCGCCCATGGACACACAAGTCGTTCACCTCACATTCATGCAGACAGGCCACCATTTTCGCCTGACTGCTTTAATTGCTGAATAGGGGAGTTTAGCAGTTAACAATAGTAGTTATGAGCTGACCCATTATTCTCACACACAGAACACACAGTGGCACCAAAAGATGTTCTTAAGCGCAAGATAAAAATCTGTTTATTTCTGTAGAACAATTGTGTTTATTGTAGTGTGGGTAAAATCAACCTAGCTTAAAGTAAAGAAAACAAGTATGTGAGTCAACATTTTACAAAGGTTTTATAAAAGTTATCAGAGGTGAAAAAAACAATACAAGCATATAGCAACACTTTTATGTCTAATTATAAAAAAAACTTCCTTAATCATGTTTGTGTTATGTTGCTCTAGATTTAGTTTAATTGTTTACATCCGTGGTTTAAAAAAAGTAAAATAAATAAATAAATAAATAAAAAGCTTCTACAAAAGTGTTCTTGGAATGCTGATGTAAATGTTTCTTCAAGTAAAACAGCTCATTTAGAGCTTTGTAAGCTCAAAAGATTGTTTTATCCTAAAATTAATCAGGAAGCAGGACCAAGCCAGCAAAGTGAGGCAAATATGAGTTCATTGGGCCTCATGCACATGTTCTTATTCTTATCCTAAATTTCTCTTACTTTTGTTCGTACGAAGGGTTCGTACGAACATGTCACGTCAGATTCAACAAACTCTTCTATCTTCAGGAAAAGTGTGTAAATGAGCTGCGTAAATTCCACCTTTTCGTATCCAGCTGCTTGTGCACGCCTAAAAACACCATTTAAGGCTATGTTTCCTACCTCAGATATCAGGAAGTG
>NW_013952488.1:113626-131074 GCF_001266775.1 Austrofundulus limnaeus | reverse complement strand
ATCGTAGAATATGAAAACATTGGTGAATGCCACAAATTCTCCTAAATCACTCGTACGCACAATTTAAGAACAAATCTGTGCGTACAAACGGTTCTTGCATGAGGCCCAATGTGTTCATGCTGTCTTACTGTATTAAAAGCTGAGCAACAGATGCAAAAAAGAGACACGTGATGAGATTTTTWAGTGTTTTTGAGGTTTTTGTGCATATGTAACATCTATGATCAAAAATAACCACTTAATTCCCATCATTCACTACCAAATGTCTACTGCCTAAATGAGCAAAATCGCCAGTCATGTTTTGTTGACAACAACTACAAATTTAAACCAGAAACATTTGAAAAGTATGTGTTTTAACAGCCATCATGGCATTAAAAATGTGAAGAATCACATCAATGTTTTTTTATCACGTCACACACATTTTAGCTCAATATAAAGGGCCAAGAAGACTTGTCAGGTGGTCCAAATAAAATAATCCCAGTTTTGTTTTTGTTCAAATTAAATTGAAAAGTTTTTTTTTTGCATTTATCTGCAACGGTAAGACGTTTTGTGGCAACAAACTGCAAACAGGTGTTGTTGAAGATTTGAGTTTTGCAGTAGACAATTGTAGCTATGAGTAGACAGTAATTATATAAAAACCATGATAATGACAGTATTCGACTCTTAAGAATCACTTTGGAGATGAAATCAAGCTTAAACTGAGAGTAAAGACGACACTAAGGAGCATTTGTGTTATGTTGTTTTGCTGTGTTGATGGGTCAGGTGTAACTGGAAGTTACAGAAAGGTAGAGGATGGATTGACTGGTTGAAGAGWCAGACAGGCAGGCAGACTGACAGACGCACAAACATACACAAGGATTATCCTTTGTGTAATCCTCAGTTTGAGGGTCAGAGTGCTGCGTAAAGAGACTGGCAGGGTCCGAATTTTCACGCCGCTAGTGTTTGCACATATCTGTGTGGCGGTGTGAGAATATATTTATAGTACGAATCAATAGCTTGTGTTCTTTTAGATAACTGACTTGTGAGAAAATATTTTGGAATCTGTTGATCTTTATTTGRCTCTGTAAGTTCATATCTATGCATGTGTAGATTTGTGTTTGTTTGCGTTAGTTTTTGCGTGACAYATGGAGAGATCATGCAAGAGAACAGCACAGATTAGGATTTTCCTCTCTGTTTTTGGATGGGTARTTCATAACTGTGGCTGTAGATCTGTCAGCTGTTGGCTTACTACGCAATATTTTGGAGATRTGTCACTCATTGCCTCGGTGTCCAGCATTTTGGATGTCCCGGTGTGAAAGATGCAGGATAGAAATTTTATTCCATTAGACTCAARGGTATGATGGCGTGGAGTCACTAGAAATAAATTTGAGGAGGAAGTTATTTTTTTTGTTTGCGAGTTTCAAGATTCGTGTGGAAATGTTGAGAAAGTTGTAAAACACTTTGCCAAAGAAGTTGAGGTGAGAACKAATTCGCTGTTTATTTGTTTGCTTATTGGATTTAGCTGTAGTAAATTTGTCAGAAACTACTTTATTACAAAAACATTGCTGATTTTATGACAATATGACTTGTATTATTGTGAAGGAAATTAATTGACAGTCAAGCTTTGAAAAATTAATTGACTTCTCAGTAGCTGTTTTGCTTCAAAACATTTACGTTTGAGATTTGTGGATGTCTAGATTTTAATGTAGTTCTATATAACTCTTAATAAGGGCTTTAGTTGTGTAATTTACAGGAACATAGTTCAATTCTATACCACAAACAAATGTTACCCTCAMTRGRTCTGAAAATGCTGTATATACCAAAAATAAATTTGACTTTGTATCATGATTCATAGCCAATCTAAACACATTGAAATTGGCCTCTGTCTCCTTAAGAACCWTCTACCATTTCCCACACTCCCACTTCAGCACYTCTTRACCTACAGGAAAGGYGTGCTCRGTGGGGRGGGAGCTTGTCTGGGGACTGAGCTGCAGGGAGGAGCTTTAGGTAAATAGGCGGTGCTTTGTACCAGGAAGCGTTTAGGCAGCTCCAAAGAGCTATCACAGGAGATTCAAGGATTTCTCTAACATGCATGAAAGAGTCAAAGCAACGCTAGGTATYTTTTTGATGAGAAAATGGCATTAAAACCTGACAAAGCTCAAAAAAGTCGATTTTGCAACCCCCACTCCCCTAATGTTTATGCATTATTTAGAGTTTCTCTCTCTCCTTTGATCGATGATTTAAATCCATTGTCTTTAAGACTAAAGCACTGTATCTACGCTAGCATGTCAGGCTGTATCCTMCTTCTTCTTTTTCCAGTTTACACAGTGCATTTATTAACTTAACATCAGCMAGACTAAAATATAGCTGTTACAGCACCAGGAGGTCCTGAATAAATATTGCCTGTGAATTTAATGTGGTTTGAAATTAGGTTAGTCACGGTAATAATCTCTATTGTCATCTTTTCGTTTGTGCAGTAATCTGTATTTTTGCCATGGTAATCGCTTGTCTCCATGGATATTTTATTGTTGAAGTCCATGAATGCCTTCACCATGGAAACCAGTTGCCTCCACTCTTGTCTTGCTATGCCCCATAGAAAAGGGTGGGTGGTTATGTATATGCTTTGTATTCAACTCAGTTGCAGTAATATAGACTATGCAGAAAAAGTAAAAAGCCATTAAAGCTAATTGATTAACACATGTATTTATGATTTCATTCATGTCATTTTTGGCATTTTGTACACACAAGATTTATCTCCAGGCTTCAGAACAGGCCATGAAGTTGTAATAAAACACCAGGTCAGACAGAATAAAGTTGTAAATAGTCGCTGTAATAGGTCTGTTTGTGTGACAAAAATACAATGTTTCAGGAGTAAAAACAACAACATCCCAAATGAAAAGTGCAATCTTCTCAGGACCTGTTTCTTATTTTATTTTATTTTGTTTTTTTTTGTTGGTTTGCTTGGTTTTTTTGCACTGTCTTTTGAGTTTATCAAGTTTATTTCCCTTTTTGATTATTTGTTATGTTTTGTTCTTTTGCTGTTTCCCTGTGTCATCAGTTCATTTTTTCAGTACTTATTTTTGCAGTCGGTTCCTGCTCCTTCGTCTTGCCACGCCCATCTTCACCTGTTTACTGTTCTCTTTAGTCTCAGCTGCAGCCACCATATTACCACTATTCTCACCACTTTTCAGTAGGGGTGGGCGATACTAGGAATTTTAGGATAAATCTGATTCCAAGTAATGTTCTTTGAATAATTTTGTGATTTTGCCTTTAGTTTGAAAATTATGATACGGAACAAAGATTTAAGGCAAATTAAAATGTTTTTTATTAACTAAATACAACACAATGAAACGGTGTAACAATATAAAGATAATCAAATAATCCCCCTATTACTTTCAGCTACACACCATTGTTTAAAAAATGGCACTAACAAAATAACAAAACAGAAGCAACATTGTAACAAAAATACAATATAAAGCGATGTCGATAACACAATGTAAAATACCTTCCATTCCACGCAGGCTTGATGTAAAGGCTGATGACTAACTCCTAACAATTTAGAGACTCTACAGAATTTATTTTTCACTTTATTTGTGAAAACTAAAGTCCGTAGTGCAAATAAAGTGTAAACAAAAGAATCACTAGTATGCCCATCCCTACTCTTCATTTTTGTGCTTTATGCCATTCTCCTCTGTGTCTCCTTGAGATGTTTTTTTTGTAACCAGTTGATGCCACGTCAGCCTGTTTGTTTTTGTTTCTTTAATTAGTCTTTTTTTCTTTTTTCTTTGTATCAGTCTACATTCTTTGGTCAAACTCTCCTCAAACCGTGATAAATCTAGTCAGCACTGGTCTTGGTAAACAAAACTATTCACACACAACATAGACATTTTAGGATATCTATCCTCTTCTTTTACCCACTTTTAAGACAGTTCTTTGAATTTATTGTGAGTGGTATTCCGTGTTACCCTCTTATTTTCATTTCATTTGATCCTAAATTCCGTTGCAAAGTGTTACTGTTGACAGTGACTTAGTTGCATAAGATTTGGAATGGAAAGGCAAAAGTGACCCTTTAAGATCCTTAGTTTTCACTAACTGGGAAACATTTCTGAAGGAACAAACAAAAGTTTGTAAATTATTGAAAGTCAGATCTTCATACGGTGGAGAATGATGAGCAGGCTGATCAGAGGGAGTGTAATTCCCATGCCTCTTGTTGTCCATTAGCAATCCTGGCACATTAGACGTGCAGTTTGTTTTTACGTCTCCACTTCTCTACTTCCCTCTCTTTACCGCTACTCTCCTCTAGCAGTTGTCTTTGCAAGTCTCCACCCCCCACCCTCCTGAGTTCTCCCTCCTCTTCTGCCCTCATTTCTCAGAGCGACGGTCCTTGGTGGAAGCAGAGGGGAGAGAGGATGGAGGAGAGAAAATGGCAATGACAGTTTGTAGGGCAGGTTTTATGAAGAGGTGGGAAGTGAAAGTGAGGGAAGGAAGGACGAATAGAACAGTAGAAGGAAAGTGAGATCAGACAGAAAGGAAATAGTACAAGGAAGAGACAAGTTACTGGAGAAAAAAGAAAACAGGAGCAAGGCTGTAAGTTTATCAGGTCATTTTACCCACTAATTCAATTATTCATTTTAAAATAAATACTAACAGGCAGGTATAACAGGTGGAAGAWGTACAGATTTACTGCTTGGTGAAGTGCGGCTGAAAAACTACTACAGTAGAGCTTTATGGCACCATTCAATGTCCTGCAGCAATTTAAAAGGTTCATTTTTCATCTTGGCTAATCATTTACTTTTGTGATAGTTGTGCTCAACACCTCTTTATGTGTTTCACGCCATATTTAATGGTTGAAGTTGTGTTAAACAGAAAGTAGCCAAGCTTTTGGATAATGATTGAAAGGTTAGAATATTCTAACGAAGCACTAGATAGAAATGGAGCTAAAGATCAGCAGAATATGTCAAGAAAACGTTGCGACAAGTGTGACACCGTTTTGGTATTTGTGTGTACATGATACAAGTCAAGTCTTTTGTAGATATGATTGTGTTTGTTTAGAGTGAATTTGTTTGGTTCTTCATGCCTCTTTATGGTTTCTAAACCTCACTAATTAACTGAGAAATAGCTCACTAAGTGAAACAGTGTCCAAGGAGTGCAGTTACACACCTAGAGACAAATTATGAGAGAAGATATGTTAGTGTTTGGTGAAGAAACATGGAGATGAGCGTATGACTCAGCACATTTACCCTGCATTTGACCTCAGTTGTCTGAAACATCTGTTACAGTTGTAGCTTGGGAACACTTAACGTCAGATGCTTTAAAGTTGGTCTAAACTGATCAACATTTGTAAATGGCAGGAATTGTTACGCCGTGGCAGATTTAGTTTTTACGCAATTGGAAAAAAGGAGATAGAGGATGAGTTTAGACAAAGATAATGCATGTAACAGGAGGTTTAAATGGGGCCTGGGAAAAGAGATAAAAGATGAGTGTAGAGATTTAGTGAAAGAGAGAAAGAGGGGCTCTCTGGACTGAAGAGATAGGTGAAAGAAGGAGAACAAGGTTCCCGATGTTCAATAGTTGTACAGAAGGAGTGTGAGTTTTTAAAGCAGACTTAAGCCGCCGTGACGAAGCGCCAGCTGGGTGCCATCTCACACAAACACTCTGAGCYAGTCCGTTGAGAGACTGTCTCTGAGGACGAGGAACTGCAGCTAGTTGGTAGTAACAAAAACCTGTTTTAAAGACTATATGATGGTTAGGGTTTTGGGTTGGGCAGTGTTGACAAAAAATTATCCCTTTTAAATGTAGCATTTCAACTCTTGGAGTTTTTAAATCTCATCTTAAAACACACCTATATTCAAAAGCCTTTTAATGTAGTATGAGAGTTGTTTTCCCTATTTATTTGGTCTGTTTTATGGTTTATTATTATTTGTGTATTTTTTGTAATGCTTTGTTTTAATAGTTGCAACATGTGAAGCACTTTGGCCAACCGCAGTTTTTTTTTTTAAATGTGTTATATAAATAAAGTTGACTTGACTTAGCATTTAGCCGATAACAATTAATATGATGATTAATAGATGACAATTGCACTTTCATGTGGCTGACATTTTGCTTCCCTTGTACTCCGGTTTACTGTGATTAAATACGTTTGTAGGGTTAGCATTAACTGCTCTACGCCACCTTCCACCATTGGGCTACTCATTGTGCATTGTAGGTCTGCAAGATATTAGGAAAACCTTAGATGTGCGATAATAACAGGGCTTAATATTGCAATGATATGACTTCTGATAAATGAACAAGTAGGGTTGATGTCTCTGCTCTGGGTTCAGAGAAAAAAAAACTAATACATCATTTCCATTCCAGCATGAACTTTAAAAAATTATGAAGAGATCTTTCCATTTGACCAAATACATGAAGGTCTCTATTTGACTGGTAACATACTTAAGTTTCCGTCTGGTTATTAAAACACATAAATACAAACATTTGAGGCAACCATTTATTGCAGTTTATGCAGTTTTTGCTATACGCCTCCTACACAGGCTGTTATTGCGATGACAAAATTTTTTTGTTGTATTGTGCAGCCCTAGTGCATCGTGCACAAAAATCACATGGCACTAATTGCAAAATGGCAAATATTAATTGTTGAATAGTTTTACTTACGATTAATTGCTGTTAGTTTCAGCACTGGCTGAAAGAACAAGAACACTGAACACTGAAATTTAATCTGCACAATTATTGTAATGTATTTTATTTGTGTAAATTGTAACTGCACTGTACTCCTTTATGCCATTAACATTTATTGTGTTCAGATCAAAAAGCCTAACCTGGGCTGTAAATTAGCTTTTAGCTAGAAGCCTTGTGTATGCTGACTGCCTATGGGTGATAAAGATTTGTTGTACTGTCCCTGCTAAAATAAATAATACAATAAATAAAAAATAATTGCACACATATCTTTTAATCTAAAGATGAATTGTGGTATATAGCTTATCGCCTCTCTCACACATACAGACACGCACACACATTTATCCATCAACCTTCTTCCGCCCTGCATCATTAGCCAATCATGCATAAGAAGACCTGTTCTATTTTTACTCCCACCCCCTCCCTACGCTCCACTGCTGCAGTATAGACGTTTGTGTGAGAGTGTGTGTCCTCTTTTGTTAACGTCAGAGTAAAAAAAGAGAAAGTCGGAGAATGTTAAGGAAAATCATGACGATGTTACGAAAAACCATCAAATGAGAAGGAAGGGYGAACATGGTCTGAGCGATGAAAGAAGAAAAACGTCAAAAATAAGCAAAGAAATTTTGAAAAAACGGTGAGTGATACTAGGGCTCCATTGTTGTTTTTACTTTCATTAAAATGATTTGAGCAAAAATTAATAATCTCAACTAGGGCAGGGTATCATGGCCAGTTCTCAAAATCGATTCAATTTCGATTCACGCCTCAGCTTCATCATGCACAAGACGCCATGGGGAAGAATCGATCTCATGCCCTATGAAAGGATTTTTCCCAAATATAAATGAAATCGATCCAAGATGATTAAATTGTTTTTTTAACCAGCCCTAATCAAAACAAACATCTTGTGCATAAAAAGGTTTATATGTTTGCTCTCCACCATACAGTATTTGCTGTTTTTTTGTTTTCTCAGATCTTTGTTTCTGATCAGACCAATAACTTGTTTTCCTGCTGAACTACAACCAAGATCAGTGAAGCCCAAACCACCACCCTCTCTGGTGACGCCACTCACAGCCTTGTTTATTTACTAAAAGCTGGTTATTGAAAGCTATTCAAARGTCCTTCCTGCGAACCCATCTATGACCTCAACTTTCCCTCAGAGCCGTTGTCATGGTCATGCAGTGTTATCACCACATTAAGGTCACGGGGAATAAAAAGTGTTTGTTGCTTTGATGGGGTGTGTGTGGACAGGGCTGCCAAAGACATTTGGGTTGATGTGTGTGTGCATGTTGACCACAGCTGCAGGGTTAACGCAGTGACTCATGGTTGAAGAATTGAGTAATTCCCCCCCTTTTCACTTTGTTTTTATGTGTGCTCGATAATGTGTAACTGCTGGAACCAGCTGTTTAGCTGTTGTCCTACATGGAAACTCCTTCCTCAGAGATGTCTTGGGTTCATGTGATTGGATCTACTTTTGCAAAGATAGAAGCAAATCCATGAGTATTTATAAATCATTTATGTGCAGATGTGTTACAGAGTATCTTTTATTCCTGTTCTGTTGCCTGTTTTGTGCAWCGGAGACAGTCGTTAAAATAACATTCGGTTTAATGCTCCTTCATCCCTTCGCTCTGCAGGTTGACCCGTCACCATGACAACAGAAGCAGGCTCTGAGACGGAGGTGAAGGAGAACGCAGAGGAGTCAGCTGCTCAGCCAGACCAATCGGAGGAGGCTAAGCAGGAATCCCAGGAAGTAGCAAACGCTGAAGGAGAGAAGGAGAAGGAAAAAGACGGCAAAGGGATAACTCGATATCTACCAACATGGTTTAAGAAGCAGAAGTCTCAAAGTCAGGTAATACACTCTGACACGGATGTTACGGTGCAACGTTATCAAATATGTTTGTTAGGTCGACTGATTTTTTTTTTCAAACCCTTTTAGACCTCCCCGACTAAAGAAGTCCAGCCCTCAGAGGAACCTGCTAGCAAGGCGACAGAGGAAGAGGAAGGCCCTGTCCCAGAAGTGAACGGTCACGCCGAGGAAGTGGAGAAAAAGGAAGTAAAGTTGGAGCAAGCAAAGGAAGCAGAATCTCATTCCAACGCCAGCGCAGACACCGAGGTATTGCTCATACTGTATGTAAGACTGTTATTACTCACACCGCAGCATCAGGTCTGCTCTCATATGCACGTCAGTCCAGTAATGCCTCATAATACGCTGGAATGTGTAGACGCAAGAAACGTGATATGTGACATAAATACAAAAAACACGTTTTGTTTTTTTACAAATGTCATGGACAGTGTGTTCAGAAACACAAACTTGAGATGCTGTAACACAATGTTTACTCTTTAAAACTCATTTTCAATCTACTGAAATGACAAAACTGWTTTCTCTTATACACACAGAAACTCTTCCACCCAAGCAGGTCCACCCATTGACATCAGCATTTTAAACATCAAGCCAAAAGATATATCCCTTTTTCTCTACCCAGCTTCAGAATTAAAAAGTGGAGTTTACAGAAGAAGAAGGGGAATTATCACGCAAAATTTGTTGTGTCTCAAAAAGTTCATGTTAGTTTTTTTCCGGTGCTCCGTAGATATCTTCATATTCTGTTTAGGTCATATTTTTCAGCCCGTTCCAGCTCATTCTCACTCCCAACTCGTCACATATTGACGCTTTTCCAAGGTTCCCTCTGTGTCTGTTTTGACGCGTCGGGTACCCCCCTCGCGTCAGTTATTGACGAGATGGGGCAGAATCCATTGTCATAATTTCAGTAAGTATAGAAAATGCAAAAAAA
Source organism: Austrofundulus limnaeus (assembly GCF_001266775.1). Taxonomy (NCBI): domain Eukaryota; kingdom Metazoa; phylum Chordata; class Actinopteri; order Cyprinodontiformes; family Rivulidae; genus Austrofundulus; species Austrofundulus limnaeus. Next base: position 121,643 of record NW_013952488.1, on the reverse strand, counting down.
ACCAAAAAAAAACCAAAAAAAAAAAACAACCGTTCCAAACCCTAAAATTACCTTTATTCGCTCAAGACATCCTGTCCCTGACCGTAGTACCTAAAATGAACCGTTTTTAGAAATTGTAGGAAATTCACATCAACTACGTGTTCCAAACCCTAAAATGACCTAATATTTGCCCTAGACATCCTATCCCTGACCCTAGTACCTAAAATTAACCATTAACCCTGATCCCTAATATTAACCACGGACCCCAACTCAAAGACCCCTATATTATGTGTTCCAACGCGTCAAAACCGGACGCCAAGGGAACCCGGAAATTCCTGGGGTCTCATTTATAAAGGATTGTGTGGAAACCATACTAAAAGTGAACGTATGGCCAAAAGGRGGAAATCGTACGCCAAAAAAAATTTCAGATTTATAAAACTGTGCGTACGCACTTTTCTGCGCATCTTTCCTTTATAAATCACAGCCGCACGTCAGAGTTTGCGCACGAGGTCCCGCCTCAGGTTCTACCCTCTACATGCCCACATTCAACCATAAACAGTCAATGTAAAGTACCTCATGAATGTTAAGATGTATTTAAATCAGTCAGCTGATCAATGCCAACAAAAGTGATTGGTTCATACACGCTCCATCGTGTGTCTGGAGGTTGACAGGTGCTGACTGACAGCTGCTCACGTGAACAGAATGTCTGTAATTGACACAGATTTTCCCTCATTTTGCTTTAGAGTAATCTAATGATTTTTATTTAAAAAAAACTCAGCTTCAAATTAATTTTCCCTCAGAGCCCGCAGGACGATAAAAACAATAAAAATAAAATTAAATAAGTCAGATAAAATTAGAAATAAGTCCACCGCTCTTCTCCTCATCCTCTCCCCCTCCTGCCTGCTCTGTTATCTGCGGCAGACACCCCCGCCCCGCGCACACACACACGCGCATGCATCCCCCCGCGTGTGTACGCGACAAATACGGACTTTAAACATGAAGTTTTATAACATTCACACTGGCGAGGTGGATGCGCCCTGCGCATGTATCCAAAGCGTGACTTTTGCTGTCCTGCTGTTCTTGTCGGGGAGGGGTCTGTGGGTCAGGGTCGTCTGAGGAGGAAGCAGATGAAGGGAGTTGCGCACGGGAACTTTTATTTAAGATTTAATTTTTTTTTTTTTCAAAGGTCCTCATGGCTCAGCAGCAGAAGCATAAATATTACTGTTAAGAAAGCTGATGATAAAGTTGAATAAAAATCTAAGTCTGATGAAGGTAAATTAAATATCTGACAGTGATCATTACACAGTGTGGCTCTAATTCCTCACTTCACCATCTGTGTCGCAGTTTCCCATCTCCAAAATTAGCGTACGCATGGGTCAAAGCTGGCGTGAGGCACCGCACATTTTCACGTCAAGTTTGGATTTTATAAATCACAACCTTGGCGTAAAAAGTGGCGTACGCACGTTTCTGGGCTCATATTGTGGGTACGCCAGTTTTATAAATCCGACCACTGGTGCGTAAATAACTGACGCAAAGGGGTTACCTGATGCATCAGAGGGAACCTTGGAAAAGCGTCAATATGTGATGAGTTGGGAGTGAGAACTTGGTACTTGTTCAGTTTTCTCTATTTTCTGTGACGTTTTCTAACAATATTTTTGACGGAACTGCCAAATAAGTTAGGGACTAACTAAAATTTTGTCATCTACATTCTCATCTCTGGGTCAGACTGGCTCCAACATGCAGAACTGGATGGACAAGCCTTGTGTTGTTGACATCTTTTAATTGTAAATAAAATGTTTCTGTCCTGCTATGAAGCCATAACCTCTTCTATCAAGTGAAAATGAACCGGTTTTGAGCGGGGGCGGTGTGTGAAGTGCCTCAATTGGATTTAAAGGAACAGCATTTAAACAAGCTGCTTTGAGATACACCTCAGAAAGGGGGTGAAAGAGGGGCTTGTGAAGTTACAATAAGGAGGAATTCAGACCAAAGCATTGCAGTTGTATTTTAGACCCCAACTGAATGATTTCAGTGGTAAAAATAAGGATTTAAAAGCACATGTCCACTTTTAACCTGGGAAAAAGTTTTAAAAGGCTTAAACCTTTACAGTCATTTACTTATGCAAATGAAGAAATCTGAACTTCTTTGGCGTAGCTTGTGTAACTTTTGGCAGACGTTATTGCTTTCTGTTTTTTCCTTGCAGCCGGCCAAAGAAGAGAAGGTGGAGGAGAGAGCAGAGAAAGGCTCAGACGAGACCAAGGAGACAAAAGAGGGAGAAGGAGCTGAGGAGGAGAAGAAAGAGAAAGGACAGGTGGAGGCTGAAGGGGAGGGAGGAGAGAACCAGACATCCATTTTCCAGTCTCCACTTCGCCTGGTGAGAAAGACCAAGATGAAGGTGGTAGTGTGCCATGTCGCCCTCCTGGATGGGACTGACTTCACTTGTGAGGTTGAGGTAAGACTGACTGAGAAGTAGTGCAAAGAATGCTTGCACAGAACATGATGGAAAAAGTAGAACAAATGTGTTTCAAATTTACATGTTTAAATTTAGAGCTGGGAGCAGATCAGTTGTTTTAAAACAAATGTATGTATTTAATGTATGCTTTTGAACTGTTACTAGTTTTGTTGGTATAAAAAGCTTTTTTTTTTTTCAAATCAAAAGTGCTGACACATCCTCGTTTTTCTGTTAGTGACCCATGAGTGGCGTTATGACAGTGATATAATTGCTAATAGGATCAGATCCAGAGTGTTTTTGGGGGTATAAGCTCGGACGGTTTAACTTTCAGACTTAAAATGCAGTTTTGGTGGAACCACCTGCTTTCATTGTTTGGGGTGTAGCGGATAAATGCAGGAGCGCACGTTGCAGGAACATGTCTGGTGACTAAAACACACATACGCACTCACACACAACAGATTAGGTGGTCTCATCAGATTAGTTTTCAGCATKTGTTGCTTCCTAACAGCTCCATGCACTAAACCCTCAGACACTCATACAGACAGGCAGAGCATCATTTGACGTGCAGACAAGTTGGTAGTGTAGTTTATTTGTCTTTGAAGCAACAGCATAAAATTTAGGCCATCAAGATCCAGGTGATGGACTCAGCCTTTCATTTTTGTTTTACATATTTAATAAGGCAGTGTCCAGTTTGTTTACATAAATGGGCCAGGACTTAAAACTTGTACTGGACACAGCTGATGGGAATACTGGTTTCAGCCTTCAGGTTTCTGTCAGATGCTTAGTTTTTCTTCARAGTTGACAGTATGAACGGCATACTTCCTGTAAACTCTTCTTCTGCTGTTTTCTAGCAGTATTATTGTTTTCTGTAACAACACCTACTGTTTAGGATGGGTACTGCAGGAAGATTAGTGCATTTCAAGGTGGAAACCCCAACTCTGCCATGTTGATGGCACAACCTTTCCACTCCAGTACCAATGCATGACCTGTTCATTTAATAGTTTCACTGTCATTTTAGTGTGTGGCAGAACTCTTATGTTTGCAGACGGTGTTCAGACTTTATGTAAACAAACACACCCATGAGGTTTTGACCAATCACACAATGCTTGACACATAGTGCTGTCTACTAGTGATTGGGGTAATGCGCAAGATTGTCTCTCAGCAGGTGTTAAGAGTAGCAAACTTCATATTTTCTGTCACGCACCTGCGTAAATGAGACTCAAGAATGGGAATTCTTATTGACTATAAATCAGACTTAAGAAATTCAAACAGGAAAATTCWTGTATCAAGTACAAACCTCCACAAACCACAGCAGTCTCATTTGGTAAGACTGTATACATTAAACGGAGAAAGGCTTAACAGTATTAATTAAATAAAGAAAGAAATAAAGAAATAAATAATACCACTTATTCCCGACGCTGGTGTCTCTTCTGTACTATTTCTTGGTAAAAGCTTGGCATTTTAATTGCTCTTTAATCCAACCATCAACATGTAGCATTTTCRTCATTTTTACAATAAATTATGCATGAAAATGTTTCCCAAGTAGCATGCACATTTTTAGCTCTACCACCCCTCACATTCCCACACTCAACCCCATTGAGTGGGAAGCTACCAAAAAAAGCCTTTGTCCAAGGTCACTTCTTTGTGTTTGGCTCTCTGGTTCAAGGATCCCTAAATAGCATGTTTATCAATTCCTGGGCCAAGATTGTAACGTTCGATTTTTAGAATTTCACGCTAGTAAACGACTAAACCTGCCCTTCTGATCTACAGCCTGCCAGCACCCACTGAGCGTGCCCATGAGAGTCTACAGTCGTCTGAACAGTAGCCGCTTTGTGTCCTGACAGATAATGCTGATACCGCAGCTAACTGRTATTGTCCTATAGAGAACGCACACACACAATTCACACTCTTATCCATCTATCACCTCCCTCCACCATGCTGGCATAGGTAGAGAGGAACGGATGCACAATGCATTCCAGAGATTAGATTATCTGTTTTGCAAAGCAGGCCTCCGATATGCACCGTTCCACAGACGTTCACAGACACTTTCCACTCTGACCCCCTGTTGATTCTTCTGTCGTCTTGCTGTCCTGTGAGCTCGTATTGTCACATCATTCAAATTCAATTTTAACAGGATTTTAGTGTCAGGTGGTTTAAACAGAATAAAAAAAATATTTAGGTTTTCAATTGCTGCAAACATTTTGCTTTTGGTTTAACTAATTTCACTCTTAATTGTTAAGAAGCCCAAGACAGACTTATTTTTAGTTCATTTTTTGTATAATGTTTAATTTTTTCTTTCGTAATTTTATCATACAGGTACAATTTTTAATGTCATTCAGCTGTTTATTTTATGTTGAATACTATAATGCTTTACCATAATGTGATAAATGCAGCAACTTTCTTTGTTGTGTCATTTAAAGTGAATTCCAAATATTAGAGAAGTATTACTGGTATCATTGTTTTTTTATTTTAATTTTAATAAGTACTGCAATAGTTTTAAGTATGTATTTAGTGGGTAAAAATATCTGGGAGTCGCAGAGCAGAAATGTTAAAAGTTTGCGTTCTGACTTACATTTTGCACTGAGTGTGTGCTGTCTGAGTTTTACCATGTATAGGAAAATACCACAGATGTTTCAGCTGTCCCAAGACAAAAAGAAAAATGCATTCTTTCATTCTCTTCCTCCAACATCCAGCGCGCTCCGTGCCCTGTCTGTCAGCCCATCTGAGTAATGTCGCTCTCTGTCTGCTGGGCTGAGCTGACTAAACTGAGACCAACAAGAATTCAGCCTTTTATAATTACTTCATTCTTTCTGATGCGTTCACTGCTTTTTCCACCCTCTTTCTTGACCTTCAGTCCTCCCAAAGGGTGCTGTCTGTGTGCACATGGTTGTGCAAGCAGACATGGTCCAAAGCTAAATGTCATTGTCATAGCTGAGTCTGGAGGATTTTATGGCTAAGGCTTGCGTCGGGCTTATGAAGGAATGTGTTGCCTGGAGAAAGATGGAGAAGTTCAGTAAATAAATAAATGAAACAGATAAAGGAGCAAACATGGAGAGCTTTGAGTTGAAAGGCAGTGTTCTAGAAAGTTTATGAACAATATATACTTCCCTGTTATTCATAGTTCTTTGGATGACCTTAGTTTGAATAATTACCTCCGCCAAGGGCGAGGTAATGTTTTTGGTCGCGTATGTCTGTCTATTGTTCTGTCGTTCTGTCTGTGGACAACGTTACTCAAAAACTTGTGGACGGATTGTCATGACATTTTTTATCACATGTGGGTACTGGGCCAAGGAACACACCTTTACATTTTGGTGATGTTCCGGATCACGATGCTGATACAGGAATTTTTTTTCTTTTAACACTCTGAGATCGGCAAAGCTGTGATGCTTTCACAGGGCTTCTGTCAAAAAACAATGAGCTGGATTGGACAGCACGGACTTCAAACTTTATAAAAGTAATGTTAAAACCACATTTAATGATGAATAATTTTTGCCATAATATGCGCATTTACAGAACGTTTTGTGACCAGGAAAGGCGTGACTGCACCATGAAACCTATTTTTCCCATTTCCTCAAACACACCACATTTCCAAAACAACAGTCAAAACAGTTTCTCGCTACTAGGCTTGCAAACACAGAGCTTCTGGCCAGGCCTCAAAGTTTGGAGATGGGGGGGAGCCAGGAAGCACTTTATAGAGTCAAACCATTACAAACTCATACAAGGGGATAAAACAGATGTTTTACACGGTGCAATGTGACTGATAAAAACTTAGGAGCTTAATCCAACACCAGTTTGATGATGAATGTCGGGTGACGACTCTGACTTTTTGTTTTTTTCACGTTGCGCTCCACCGAGAAGTAATTCCATGCATACTGCCTGCTTAAATGTTCACTACGTCAGAACTTATTCGGCAAATGTGTTTCCATCTCTGTTTTTTGTGCTTTAACTCTTACAGGATGGGGAAAATGGCCTTGGCGGAGGTTTGCACTCTCCGAGTGCTTCTAGTTAGAGTTTAATTCTGACTGCATTGACAAGCTAATGGCTAGTCATAATGGGACCAAGGCTAAAGTAGAATGTTGCCAACCAAAAACGTAGAGTGAATGCTAATTCAGAAACAATACCTCAGCATCAGTTTTGAATTACACATAGATTTGTTATATAGAATTTTAAATCTTGGCTCCATGTAGTTATTAGCTCTTCAGTGCCAATTTAAATCTGTTTTCAAATTGGYGTTGTTCAAAGAGCAGTCTACAACAGGTGAGATAATAGTCATTCCTAACTGCTTAACAAATATTATACAGCAAATATGGTGGTGTTAAGTCTGCTGGGTAAGTGAAGGCAACTGGGTTTAATSAAGATGAACTGAAAGAAGCCTTTTAGATGAGAAGTAAAACGTCTTCAAAAAAACGAGAAGTCATGCTACCTTTCTTATTCACTCAGATTGACATGACAACTTAGAAAGATCAGTTTTCCCATAGAACCACAAAACAATCTGAACTATCCTGTTTGAACCAAATCCTCTATAGTGCAAAGCAATGTAATAAAATATTTTTAATGTCAGTTTTCCTGTTTTTATTGTGTCATTGCAGAAACGTGCTAAGGGTCAGTACTTATTCTTTAAGGTGTGCGAGCACCTTAACCTGCTGGAGAAAGACTACTTTGGTCTGACATACAAGGACAACCATGAAGAGAAGGTATGTTTTATTGACACATATGTCAACAACATCAGTAGGAACTGAAACATGTAGTTAGTCTGGAGCTGAATGTTAGTATTGATGAGTCTTGTTTTCTTTTTACTTTGTGTCTTTCTCTCCACAGTGTTGGTTGGATCCCACAAAGGAAATCAAGAGACAGATACGCAGTGAGTTTTACTTTCCAAATTATACTACTTTGGATATTTCTTGTGCTTATAAAGCATGCATTAATCCATTTATAATCCTTACCCCCCATGTGTTGTAGTGTATCAGGTCATCGGTAATAAATAAAGTATAGGTTTTCAATTAATAAAATAGGGAAGGTATCATTTTAGTCTGAGGGAAAAAAAGCATTATAATCYAACAAAAAGAGATGCGATACCTGAAACCAGAAAACAGCAGGCCTGTGGTGTGGAAGAGGTTACCAGGGTGTGATCACTGATTCATTATTTAGTGACCTCTTTATGAACTGTTGTTCGTTTTTAAAGGGAAGATGAGTTAGTATCACATCTTCTGAGGGTTGATACTCATCAAGGGTGTGGTGTGAAGTTACCACGCGTAGAAAGATTTGTTTCCTTTTTAGATACATCAAAAATAATGGCTGGGTGATTGATTAAGGTTTATTAAGAAACAAGTTGTTGTGATTAGAGTTTAATTTAATTATGTGAGAAAATGTAAATTTTACTGTTCATCTAAACTTGTCGGTCTCTTGCATAATTTCTGTTTTTTCCTCTCTCTTTCTGTTCATTTTCTTGCTCCTTCTGTTTGCAGTAAAAATCAAAACAAGCTTTTACACAGTCTAAATTTTCTTAGCAAAAACATACAATTTAGGCTTTTTAAGTTAATTGGTGTGTGTGTGTGTGTGTGTGTGTGTGTGTGTGTGTGTGTGTGTGTG
>NW_013952488.1:108953-113601 GCF_001266775.1 Austrofundulus limnaeus | reverse complement strand
GTGTGTGTGTGTGTGTGTGTGTGTGTGTGTGTGTGTGTGTGTGTGTGTGCAGATGTGTGCTTTATGACCATGTCACCATATGTGCCTGTTCTTTACAGATAAATACAGTGTATGTGCTCATCTGTGTACATTTTTCTGTGTGTAAATGTTTACATGGGGACAAAGATTGTACGGTATGGGCCAACGGTTATTGGATTATATGCACACTGCCTTTATATGTGTGTACAAATCACTACACAAATGACAGGATTAACAATTTTCTGCTTTAAACAGCTGTCAGTCTGCAATCAGTCAAAGTGGGTCGTGTTCAGTTCACACTGGTTTGGAAACTAAACATCTCTAATTGGAGCCTAAATTTAGGTTCTTGAACTACTGTTGGAAAGATCAGATCTGCTGCTCGTGGTTTAAAGTTGATGTAAAATATTTATACACTTGTCACTGTTAGAGGAAGTAAAAAAAACTTCAAACCTTAGACATTTAGTCCATGGTTTAGAAGAGTCGCTGTGTCTTTGTGAGTGGAAAACCAGATAGAGAAACATTTTTTTTCCCCCAAAGAGCCATTTTGGCTTAGTTAAAGAGCCACACATTGAACGAAATCAAAGGCACAGTTAGACATGAGTTACTCTGTTTTTCTGTTTAATTTTAAGTTATAATATCTTTTTAAATTAAAGGGAAAACAAGGCAAATATGCTTAATGACATTTTAAGTTATCCCACCCCAATAATAAGTTTGTAGCATTGTTTTAATATATAGTCAATGCCCTCCATTATTTTCCTTTCCTATCCAATGCACTGCCTGTGATCTTTTGTTTTTTATGTGGGGATGCTAGCAGTAACAGCTAACTTCAACAAACATGCAACACCCAACACGTAGTGCTAGGGCAGCCTAAAATGTCAAGATGAAGGCTACATTAGACTACAGCTAACTTAATAACCACTACTAAGTAAATTAGCATTTTACAGCAACATAATGCCACGTTAACACAGCCACTAAAAACAAGTTAGCTAGCTAACATATATACCTCTGACCAAGACACTGCAGACACCAGCATTAGCAGATTGCAGGTGTAGGTTTAAAATCCACTTTTTACGGCATTGCTCTTTGAGCTTTCTACATTTTGTGTTTGACAAACCTTTTTTGTGTGTGTTTGACAATCTTTCATATTCAATAAAACCTTTTTTCCTTTTCTCTGTTTGAACTATTGGAACAGCCGTAATCTATACAAAAGTGGGCATTTTCCCAGATATCAGATCCTCAGCTATTTAACTTCTCGCCCTCCAACTGCATTTCAGGCTCTTGTACTGAATTGTGATGTCACTTGAAACCAACGTATTCTATGTAAAAGCTTTTTTTTTTTTNAATGTATGTACAAATAAAAAGTAAAACTGAAAAATATATATTTTAAAAAACAGTCAAATTTGAATTGTGTTAAAAAATATAAATTAAACGAGAATTAAATTACAAAACATGAGGTGAAGTTCTTTTTTAATTGAATTGGTGCATTTTAAGTGTATTTATTTATTAGTGGTTTATTTATATATTTCTACTTTTATTTATAATTATGTCAGTGTCGGTCCTCCATACTGCAGAACTTGGAAGGTAAATCAATGACTGAATCAGGTGTGTTGGAGCAGGAAAAACGTAAATCATGTAGGGCTGCGGCCCTCGAGGACCAGGATTGCCCACCCCTGATCTATATAAAATCATCAAGTTAAGCAAAACAGTCACATTTAACAATCTTTACATTTCTTCTATCATAAGACTATACCATGTGTATGTAATTAAAATCAGTATATAACCTAAACCCCAAAAAATGTCTTCAGATGAATGAAGTTTGGTGGCGATGGAGAGACTGCAAGAGTGGGAGAATTTAACATGCCACACACCATACACTAACCCCGCCCCTTTCCGCCCTTATAATATAAAGTATACAGTATAAAAAAATGAATACCGCCCAGCTTTAGTTAGTACCAGTTTGAGGTAAAAATGACAAAAATAAATCCTTAATTAACATCTTCAGTCATACATTAAGTGGTATTTCTTTTCATGCATTTAGTTGCCAGAATCCAGAAACAGTTTTCCAGGTGGTTTACATATTAACTGGTCTTTAGTGCTCCTTCATTAAATATTTCTCTGTCTCTAATGATCTAATTAACCAAGTAAAAATACTGACATGCTGTATTGTCTGGAGGCATGTGACGCCCTAGTTAACTTTCATCCATGTTACTGGATGAATAAGTTTTATGTTTGATGTTTTAACTGAATGAGACATCTACCCTGAGGAGGCATCTTTCATTGAAACCTGACAATGTAGATATTATAAAACAGTGAGACCTTCAGCTGAGCTAATTATGTCATAGGCGTATTTCCATCATCAAGGTCCCTGATAAATCATGATCATTTTTGAAAATATTTCATACTTTTTTAGGTCCTAACAGACAAGAAAGTGAACTAATTATGCTTTTGAATGAGAGTTTGAACGTTTTCAAGAACACAAAATCGACCACCATGGTGCCAAACCTTTATCTGTTCTGGGAGTCCTTGCTGCAGATCTTTGCAGCTGTTTTCAGTTCAAAGAAAAAGCAAAGTCAAAAGTGTGAACAAGTTTGTTCTTGTCTTATAGCCTTTTTGTTCCCACCTAAACTGTGTTTCCCTCCTATGATCTCTTGTAGGTACCTTTTGTGTCTGCAGCTGCGTGAGGATGTGGCTTCCGGACGGCTGCCTTGTTCGTTCGTCACTCATGCTCTGCTGGGGTCGTACACACTGCAGGTGCATCATATGTCCTTTATCCTGTGTTTTTTAGTGTTTTAGGTACATAAGTGCACAGTTTATCCAAGTGTTGGTGTCAGTTTTCAGAAATAGTTTAATTTCATCATTTAGGCCGAGTTTGGTGACTATGAGCCTGACCAGCCTCGCCCTTTGGACTTCATCAATCAGCTGACTTTTGAGCCCGGTCAGAACAAAGAGATGGAGGAGAAGATTCTTGAGCTCCACAAATCCCACAGGTCAGAAACAGCAGGTTGTCAGAAACTCTCAGCGAGGGTTTCTCAGTAGCAAGTGTGAGTTTTTCTATTTGTTTTCCCAGCTGCGTTTTAACCCTCTGACTGCAGTTCATATTTACTGTATCCTGCTACGGTTTGTGAAGCAAAAACAACGGGCTTTTTCTTTCTTCAAAGGGGCATGACTCCAGCCCAAGCTGACCTCCAGTTTCTAGAAAACGCCAAGAAACTGTCCATGTACGGGGTGGACCTGCACCACGCTAAGGTACGAATGCATGAACGAATCCTCTCTCGTGCTTCTCTCTTCCGCTCCCCACCCCATTGTTGTTGACATCTGGGGATTAGCACAGTTCCTTTGATGTGGGGAAAGCATGTCAGTGTGCCTGCATGTTTGCGCTGCTGTGTGTGTGTGTGTGTGTGTTTGTGTCAGATTTACACAAACTTCTCAGGAGGAGTCCTTTGATCTCTCTTTGAGTTGGGATTGTACTTTTATGTAATGATGAACATCTGAGCAGTTTGTTGCCAACAGTTTACTTTGAGCTTGAGCTGCAACTGTGTCAGGATAATCTTTGTCTCTTGTTTTGACATTGTGTGTGTCATTCAGTGTAAGGGATAGTAGAATGACARAGAAGCTGATAAAGTAAATTTGAATAATGCTGTTGAATGGTTGAAAGGCTACACATTGAAGAAAAAAACATGCAAATTTAATGAGGGAACAACATGCATCCAAAAAATGATGCTGGATGAAGTTAATGTTTTGTCTGTCAATTTTTACGTCTAAATCGAAAAAGGAATTTGTTTCACTTTTGACATCAGACTCAAAGTGATGGGAGGGCAGGCAGAGAGGATTTAGACCAGTTTGTGAACCTCTGTTGTGCGTGTGGTTCTGGTTAATGTTTAACTTCAGTGCTCAGGTTTTCTCAGTCATTATAGGCCTGGGTGCCTCACTGAGCTCTGCCTTTTAGAACCATTCTTTCACTATAAAGACAGCAGGCCTGTTCAGGATTCATGTAGTTTTGATAGATTTTAACAGAAACAAAGTGTTTTTCCACAAGCAAAAAGGAAAAAAAAAAACCCATAAATTACTAATTTAAAAAATAAATAAATTGTCAAGTCATGTTTTTCAGTCGAATTTTTGTTTTGCTTTTTAAGAGAATATTAACTAATAAAAAAAATAAGTGTACATTTTGTGTAATTTTAGCTCCTGTGGAGTTTCTCTTGGCGGCGTCTGTGTGTAAGGTAGAGGGTTTGTGCTTGTGTGCGTAAAGAAATAGTTGCACTGCGATGCCAGATTTTCTCAGATTAAATAATTCATATGACGTGATCTCCATTGTTTTCCAGTTTGTTGCACATGTGTGYAGGTTTTAGTGAGTGGAAACGAGGACAGATGGAGTAATGATGCTATGGTCTTTTGTTGGAACGAGATGATAAAATGAGAAATGGATGTGGGCTGCATGGTGTTGAAGACAGCAGTGATGACATTGATCTTGTTAAACAGAAAGATTACAGTGACGTCAGAGGACTGTTCTTGGTTCTATCCTTGCTTCTTAAACCCATGCAGATCACCGTAACTAGGGGTGTAAGAAAATATCGATACACTGAAATATCGTGATATTTCATTTCCCAATACTGTATCGATATTCTAAAGC
>NW_013952488.1:93834-107966 GCF_001266775.1 Austrofundulus limnaeus | reverse complement strand
AGTGTAACTATTTTTTAAAACTATGACAGTATTCATTGTTTCTATCAGGAAATGAAAATAAAAAGCCTCTGGAAATAAAATGGATTTTAAAAAATGAACAAAACCCTGAGAGGGAACAAAAGCTTTGGGAACCMCTGCTCTAGTGATTCTGTTCTGCTTTTAGTCTCCTCCAAACCTGTTTTTCTGCTGAATTAGCTTTCATTCTGCAGCCTTCGGCTGCTGTTTTTTCTTAGGCTCTTTGTATTATCAGCCTTGTTGGAAACAACTGCCTACAGTGGATGGAAATATGAGTCACACATAAAAGGCAGGGAAACAGAACTGGATCCATTGAAGATGTGAGTCTTAGCATCACAACAGTGAACTTTCAGACCGTTTAAACCTCCCCAGAGCTGCGGGGAGCTGCACAGTTGGACAACGATGCTCGGTGGCTGAATTTTCCTCATTACTAAAACTTTTCCTAGTTGTGTTTTGGATTGTTTATTAGTGTCAGTCCAAAATGACAGGATTAAAGGAACACACACAATTGTCCAAATAATACTGTAGACATTTAAAGCAAATGCAAGGTGGCATTTTGCACAATGGTAGATCTTGTCTTTTCGTACATATTCACAAACAGAGGTTATGGTAAATAGTATACACCACTTTTTTTCAGAACATGACCTTCCTATTTGATGCGCGGTGCAGCAGCAGACTGAAGGAAACACGGTAGTTTCATGGAAAAAACATGTCAATCGACAGTTAGTCTCGTCCTTCTCTAGAGCTGAAGAAACCTAACCCCCACGACCTCCTCTCTGACCGAGGCCCAGAGTTATTTGACAAGTGCCAAAAAAATCTACAGGAAGACGGCAATAACAAGACGCAAAAGTTGTGAAAGAAAATATTGTTAAGTGTGTTCGTTCACCAGTTTGTGTGCTTGAACCATARGGAGAACAATGCATGGAAAGAGAATAATAAAGAGATCATACAAAACCAAGAGRGCTCTGCTGAAGGCCTGTTTATTGACCAAGCATTCAGACCGAAACCCAGGAAGACAGCTGAATATAACAGAGCGCTTCGAGGCATGACCCCGCCTATTTCATTACATCATCAGGAAGGGGTCCCTAAAGCTGCTCGGGGCCATGCCTCCAGAGAAACCATAATCTAGCCCAATGAAGATTTAAAAGTTCAGTTATGTGTTGAATTTGTTTTCAGACATGTATCCATCTATATCAGGGGTGGGCAATCCTGGTCCTCGAGGGCCGCAGCCATGCATGTTTTACTTGCTTCTCTGCTCCAACACACCTGATATGAATGAATAGATGATTATCAGGCTTCTGTAGTATGGAGGACCAAAACTGACATAATTATAAATAAAAGCAGAATTATATAAATGAACCACTAAATAAATACATTTAAAATGTACCAATTAAAATAACAAAGGAGAACTTTATCTCATGTTTTTTGTTTGAAATGACTTGAATATTTATTTTTCCAGGTTAGTTTAAATTAGTCTATGTATTTTAACACATAATTTAAATTTTACTGTTTTTTAACATACATATTTTGTTTTTCCTTTAAATTCTACATGCATTTGTGCCTCTTAAATATTTATACTTAATTATTTTTAAATTTTTCCCCACAAGTCTTTAAATTTTAGTGTAAAACAAAGACAAGGAGAAAAACTTATCCGTGCCTTTGTTTTTAACTAAACTTTAAACTTTAAGCTAAACTGAGGCAGCACACGCGTGCAACACATCGAAATAAAAAAAGACTTGTGGGACAAAACTATAAAAATATTTCAATTTAAACATTTAAGAGACAAATGTATGTACAAATAAAAAGTAAAACTGAAAAATATATATTTTAAAAAACAGTCAAATTTGAATTGTGTTAAAAAATATAAATTAAACGAGAATTAAATTACAAAACATGAGGTGAAGTTCTTTTTTAATTGAATTGGTGCATTTTAAGTGTATTTATTTATTAGTGGTTTATTTATATATTTCTACTTTTATTTATAATRATGTCAGTGTCGGTCCTCCATACTGCAGAACTTGGAAGGTAAATCAATGACTGAATCAGGTGTGTTGGAGCAGGAAAAACGTAAATCATGTAGGGCTGCGGCCCTCGAGGACCAGGATTGCCCACCCCTGATCTATATAAAATCATCAAGTTAAGCAAAACAGTCACATTTAACAATCTTTACATTTCTTCTATCATAAGACTATACCATGTGTATGTAATTAAAATCAGTATATAACCTAAACCCCAAAAAATGTCTTCAGATGAATGAAGTTTGGTGGCGATGGAGAGACTGCAAGAGTGGGAGAATTTAACATGCCACACACCATACACTAACCCCGCCCCTTTCCGCCCTTATAATATAAAGTATACAGTATAAAAAAATGAATACCGCCCAGCTTTAGTTAGTACCAGTTTGAGGTAAAAATGACAAAAATAAATCCTTAATTAACATCTTCAGTCATACATTAAGTGGTATTTCTTTTCATGCATTTAGTTGCCAGAATCCAGAAACAGTTTTCCAGGTGGTTTACATATTAACTGGTCTTTAGTGCTCCTTCATTAAATATTTCTCTGTCTCTAATGATCTAATTAACCAAGTAAAAATACTGACATGCTGTATTGTCTGGAGGCATGTGACGCCCTAGTTAACTTTCATCCATGTTACTGGATGAATAAGTTTTATGTTTGATGTTTTAACTGAATGAGACATCTACCCTGAGGAGGCATCTTTCATTGAAACCTGACAATGTAGATATTATAAAACAGTGAGACCTTCAGCTGAGCTAATTATGTCATAGGCGTATTTCCATCATCAAGGTCCCTGATAAATCATGATCATTTTTGAAAATATTTCATACTTTTTTAGGTCCTAACAGACAAGAAAGTGAACTAATTATGCTTTTGAATGAGAGTTTGAACGTTTTCAAGAACACAAAATCGACCACCATGGTGCCAAACCTTTATCTGTTCTGGGAGTCCTTGCTGCAGATCTTTGCAGCTGTTTTCAGTTCAAAGAAAAAGCAAAGTCAAAAGTGTGAACAAGTTTGTTCTTGTCTTATAGCCTTTTTGTTCCCACCTAAACTGTGTTTCCCTCCTATGATCTCTTGTAGGTACCTTTTGTGTCTGCAGCTGCGTGAGGATGTGGCTTCCGGACGGCTGCCTTGTTCGTTCGTCACTCATGCTCTGCTGGGGTCGTACACACTGCAGGTGCATCATATGTCCTTTATCCTGTGTTTTTTAGTGTTTTAGGTACATAAGTGCACAGTTTATCCAAGTGTTGGTGTCAGTTTTCAGAAATAGTTTAATTTCATCATTTAGGCCGAGTTTGGTGACTATGAGCCTGACCAGCCTCGCCCTTTGGACTTCATCAATCAGCTGACTTTTGAGCCCGGTCAGAACAAAGAGATGGAGGAGAAGATTCTTGAGCTCCACAAATCCCACAGGTCAGAAACAGCAGGTTGTCAGAAACTCTCAGCGAGGGTTTCTCAGTAGCAAGTGTGAGTTTTTCTATTTGTTTTCCCAGCTGCGTTTTAACCCTCTGACTGCAGTTCATATTTACTGTATCCTGCTACGGTTTYTGAAGCAAAAACAACGGGCTTTTTCTTTCTTCAAAGGGGCATGACTCCAGCCCAAGCTGACCTCCAGTTTCTAGAAAACGCCAAGAAACTGTCCATGTACGGGGTGGACCTGCACCACGCTAAGGTACGAATGCATGAACGAATCCTCTCTCGTGCTTCTCTCTTCCGCTCCCCACCCCATTGTTGTTGACATCTGGGGATTAGCACAGTTCCTTTGATGTGGGGAAAGCATGTCAGTGTGCCTGCATGTTTGCGCTGCTGTGTGTGTGTGTGTGTGTGTGTGTTTGTGTCAGCAGAACAAACACGCAGGGAGGTCATTTCCATGGGAACAGCAACTCTCTCTCTCTCATTGGGATAGCGGGTCATCAGCAGACTGCGTGCAGCTTTCCATGTGTCTCTAAGCATGTCCTGGAGTTTTTGTGATAAACTCAGCAGAAATACACACGGGAGAAAGGGAGTCTGAAAATAGAAAGGTGATGGGAAATTGAGAAAGAGGAAGAAAAGAGTTACAACCCAGATTAGGACAGCCTGATGAGGACACTCCCCTCCAGGGGACGATTGAGTGCAGCAGAGCACTTTTAAGTGCTAAAACTCAGTTTTATGGCAAACAACAATGGAAAATGCAAGGAGTGGAAATGTCTCTGTTTTGCTTCAACACCATTTTAAATTCTAAATAAAAAGCTGTAATATTTATATTAATCCTACCAAACTAAAACAAATGCTCCACAATGTTGGATGTGATTGGAGACACTTGACTGTTATTTTGAAATTAATCATTGGAATAAGAGATTTCTCTATCTAAATTCATTCAACATCATCATCTTGGGGAAAATTTATTAAATTTTATTCTGAGAAAAAAGAGAAGCACAAGTGTCAAAAACGAAGTATTTATTTCTGAAACGTATAATTTTACACCAAGCAATGGTTATGAAATGAAATACATCATCAATCAAAACTGCTATAAATTGTAAAAAATAAAAGCATGTTGTTGCTGAGATGTGAGAGTTTTGATTCTATTAAAAAAATTTATTAGAACTTGAAAAAAATAGATAATTATAAACAAAGGAGTTGGAAAAGAATGTTGGAAGGTTAACCCTTTGCTCCTAATTTAATTGTTGGACTAATTAAAATAAAACTGCAGGATGGCTGAATTACAAGTGTTGAACTAACTGGAAATAAAGTTAATATAATTAGGCTGATGTTAGAAGCAGCTTGTTTCTGTTTTCCATTTATCCAGCTTAATGTGAAGCAATACGATAGTTATGAAAACTCATTTGAATCACTTTTGCAACAAAAACACTACTGACTTGAGTTCCTTTTTAATAGGGAATCATTTTAGAAGTAAACACCACGTGCTTCTTGTTGCATTTACTTGAGAAAAACACATTTTGCCATGATTTTACTGTAGTTTGGTAACAATTCTGTTATTGTAACGCACCGAAGACCTACAACAAATCTGTTGTGGAAGACGCAGATTGATGACCGGCTCTTAGCATGGCGAGACCATATGATGTGCAAATGTGTGTGTGCACTGTAAAACTGCCCATTATCAACATATCTCACCGTCCATTAGTCCAACAGATTTTTCCTCTGTTAAGTCACCACTATGATCAATACAGTGCTACCATTACCAGCTCGCCTTGGATTTAAAAGCTCTGCAGCAGGTCTGCCAGCTAACTGTGTTACAGTTCCACTGAATTACTGTGTGTGTGTGTGTGATAATTGAGTTTTCCCCTGACCTTAAGCAGACTACTTTAAAAATCAATTGATGTGCTGCATGATCTGGTTTAGAGAAATTGGTCCCATATTCAMAAGTTTCCTTGAGATTAATAAATAATTACTTTATTTATTTATTTATTTATTTATTTATTTATTTATTTATTTATTTATTTATTTATTTTCTCATATGCATTTTTATTTGATTGTTCCAGGATTCTGAAGGTGTGGACATCATGCTTGGTGTGTGTGCCAATGGGCTTTTGGTCTACAAAGACAGGCTCCGGATAAATCGTTTTGCTTGGCCCAAAATACTCAAGATATCATACAAGAGGAACAACTTCTATATCAAGATCAGACCAGGAGAGGTTTGTCCCAGACACACACACACACACACACACACACACACACACACACACACACACAGGCTTTAGCAACTAATGTTCACTAAGTCTGATACATCTGTTTAATTTTCTTGTATCATATGCTGAGATGTCTTTTATCTCGTTATCTTGTTAATACATAGTTGTGATTTTGTGCTAAAAAGTTAAATTAAATCAAACAACTTGAATTAAACTGATCTGAAAACGCCCTCGTACAGAAAAATAAGCAACTCTTTTTTCTTTTTTTTTTCTTTAATAGACCGAACAGTTTGAGAGCACGGTTGGATTCAAACTCCAGAATCATCGATCTGCCAAAAAGCTGTGGAAAGTGTGTGTAGAGAATCACAGCTTCTTCAGGTAGAAACACACTCAAACACTCACTACATGGACACTATGTTTATTAAAAGTTCGAAGTTAATGGCGCAGTATTAATTTTTTGAGATTATACTCTGTAGGTTACCATTTTTATTTAGGTCAGAAAATATAATTTGACGATCAAAGTGACAATAATACGCAGAGATAAGCCCGGTACCTATGATTGTTGTGTTTCTCTTTGTTGGGTTTATAGAAGAGACTTTAATATTCTGTTCAAGGAACTCTTGTGGAAATATTTTTATTTCTCACTGGCACAAATTAAAGTAACTGAACAAATGCAAGAGTGCCTCAGTGTTGGAGTTTTCTCCAGTCGATCACGTCTCTGTGGCTTCAAGATGCTGGACGTAAATTCTGACTTGTTTGGACTTTCGCACCAAACAGCAGTTCAGATTACTTACTTAGTTTGGGTGGGGAACTACTGACTCAGACTGGGAATATTGTTGAGTGGCGGAAGGAGGACTTTGAGGATCTCCTTAATCAGGCCAGCATGTCCACTTTCGAGAAGCCAGAGTCATAGCGCTAGTGGAAAAATGACCATTGCAGAGGTCACTGAGGTTGTCAAAAAGCTCTGTGGTGGCATGGTGCCAGGGGTGGGTGATATGCGCCCTAAAATGCTGCAGGCTCTGGATAATGTGAAGCTGTCAGGATTTGTGTGTTTCTTTAATGTTGCATGGAGAACCAGGACCACACCTGGCAGACCAGAGTGGTAATACCCGTTTTTTAAAAGGGTGTGTTCCAACTAATGAAGATCACACTTCACATTCTCTCAGGGAAAGTTTACTTCAGGATGTTGGAATGGAGCCTCTGACCATCTATCAAACCTCACCTGACTGGGCTCAATCTTTTAGATAGGCTGAGGAGCTCCATCATCTAATGAAGCTCAGAGTAGAGCTTCTGCTCCTTCGCATCGAAAGGAGTCATGGCTCGTTCACACCGAGAGCGTTTTGAGCGGCAGGAGCTGCCAGTTTACATGCAAASTCTATGGCGAACGCGCCTCAAGGGGTTGTGCGTCGCGTCACGCGCGTTATGAGCGGCGCGCAAGGAAGGCGGAAGGGGCGCAGAGCMTTTTCCGTGCATGCGGTGCTGCAGAAGCCGCCGCCGCCCGAGCCGCCGCCAGAGTTCAAATATCTGAACTTTTCGCCGCTCGACGCGTCTCCCACTGAAAACCTAAACAGACGGACTGGAGATCTTTACCTGAAATCGACCGTGTGCAGTTGGATTTTTTGGCAGGATTTATCAGCACCGATGTGGATCAGCTGCTCGGGACCAAAAAAAAAAAAAAAAAAAAAAYYAGAGAYAAAAGTCCGTCAGCTGGCAGCTTCTGGAGTGATGAAACTAACCGAACAAATCGCCTCTAAATCATCTGGTGAGTTAATTATCTGCTGTGCGCAACGTTCGCTTGCTTTTTAGTAAAAAAATCAAAGCCATTTTCTTTTACTTTATCTTTATTTCACCTGCCGAGGACACGCTCCTCCCACACCTCGCTGCTGCCGCTGCTTGTTCTGGTCTGAACAGTGCTTTCTTCGGTCTGAACATAGAGCGTCCAGTGAGAGACGTTTTGCGCTTTTTGGCCGCTCAAAACGCGTTTGGTGTGAACGTAGCATCAGTTGAAGTGGTTCGGTCATCTGATTAGGATGCCTCCTGGACACTTCTGTTTGATAATTTTTTAAGGTTTTTGGGGCACGTCCCAATGTCCATCTAACCAAGATTAGAAATCTTATATCCAGCCAAAAAAATCTTTTTGATCTTGTTTTTAGACAGATTTACTAAACAAGAACTAATTGTGTAAGAATAATCTTGTTTACAGAATGTGTAAGATTATTTGTCGTTAGCCTGAAAATTTGACTCAAATTCTGTCAAAATTTTCTGCCAGTGGAGTAAGAAAATTTTACTTTGTAAGATTCTTGAAATACTTGATTTGACTCGATTTTTTCTTATTTCAAGAATCTTACCAAGTAACATTTTCTTACTCCACTGGCAGAAATTTTTGACTGAATTTGAGTCAAATTTTCAGACTAACAAGACAAATAATCTTACACATTCTGAAAACAAGATTATTATTCTTACACAATCAGTTCTTGATTGGTAAATCAGTCTCAAAACAAGATCAAAAATACTTCTTGGCTGGATATAAGATTTTAAAACTTAGTTAGATGGACAGGGAAAAGACCCAAAGGCAGACCCAGCACTTTCTGGATTACACTCTCTAGCTTGGGAACACCTTGGGGTTCCCCAGGACGATCTGAGAAGTTTTGCCGAGGAGTGAGATATCACAGTTTCTCTTCCGAACCTGTGGTGAAAGATGTATAAAAGGATACACAGAATATTTTTTTAAACTCACTAACTTTCCCTGTCCGCACTTCTCTGTATTTAGGTTAAACGCACCAGAGGCTCCTACCAAGGCCCGTTTCTTGACTTTGGGATCTAAGTTCCGCTACAGCGGGCGGACTCAAGCCCAAACTCGCCTGGCAAGTTCCCTCATAGACAGACCTGCGCCTAGCTTTGAACGTACCTCATCAAAGCGCATCAGTCGCAGCCTGGACGGAGGTAACACCAGCTCACAACTCAACACAGGAAAACAACATAAAAACTTATATTTTTGCTTAATATTTGACCAATATCAATTGAATGGACAGCTGGTTGACAATTTGAATAMAAGGACTTGAGTCGGGAGTTAAAGGTTTGTCGATTTCAGGAGGGTATGTGTAGACATCTTTGTTGAAATGGATGTAAAACGTGCAGTGTACGAGCAGATACAGGAAATAGCTGGAGCGTGTGTTTCCTGTCACACCGTGAGAGACAGAGGGGAAAGGGAGAAAGATGAGAATAAAGAATGTTTTGTTTATTGAAAAGAAAGAGACCCCTACCATATGCTGAACCACGACACACAATACTCTGACCTCTGAGTAATAAATAACTGAGGTGAACTTACACAGTAATACACTGGAACATATATTTTCCTTAATTTTTTTTACAGAAATAAATGGAATTTTATTGTCTTTGTGGAAATTTTTTTTTCTGACTTGTGCATTTGTTTCACTGAGCCTCGGTTATGTCTTAATATTACACTGCCTTACACCGCCCCCTACTGGACACTTAATTTACTGCCATTGGTGTCCTCTTTTGTACCTAAAAGTATTTTTTGCTGCCCTTCCATTAAAAAAAAAACAACAACTTGTACTTCACTTCATGCTGAAAGTGTAGTCTGCAAAAAGCTGGATTTTCCAGAATAATTCTCAAATTTATGTTATGATCTTCCAACGTGTTCAACAGAAATGAAGTTTAATGTAATCCACAAATATTAGATTCAAGTCAATGTGCTGTGACTGAAAACCTATATTGTCAGTGTGAGAATCAGCATCACTTTGTTTCTCTTTTCTCAGCACCAGCCATCTGTATAACTGAGGCCGGGAGAGACATGGCTGAGAACGGACGGGAGCCTCACCTAGAGCTTCACTCAGACTCCAAGGTGTGTATCTGCAGGAAAACATTGTTTTCCTTTTTTGTTTGTTGAGTCCTGTTCATCGCTTTGTCAATTGAAAAGTTGCAATATTTAATGCTCATATGTGCATTTTACTTATTTTTCAACACCCTATAAAACGACCATGGAGGAATGATGCCAAACTAAATAGTTTCAAAGAAGTTTATATAAACGCTATTTTAGAAACCTTTACATTTTTAAAAGCTTTGCAAAACGTGTTTTTTTTGTTTGAATTGCTGTGAAATGTCATTGTGATGTAAAGGTTTCGAAAACAGTATTCATATGAAAATGTCTGAAGTTGTASTCTCAGTCCCACTCTGACTAGCCCTTACCTTAAATCTAAGTAAAAATAATCATATTTTTAGCTGATGCCAATCTTAACAGGTGAGATGCTAGGACAGCTGACTTTAATTTGGTGTTTTTTTTTTAAATGATTGAAAGCTGTACATAGTGTTTAATTTTTATTTTTGCATTTAAAAAGCAAGTTTAACATAATCGAATCCAGAAATCATCCAGCTGGGAATATAATGTAACCATGTAATGATTTTCTTTCAATTACAACAAGTGACACCTGTCAAATGAAGCCATGCACTCACTCTGCATCCTCTGGCCTCGTCATCGTTGACCACTAAGAGTTTATGTCCACCTTGGGGACACCAAATCAGCCTGTCCCAGCTACAGGAGAATATTCTGTGTACTGCATGTCCCCTGTCCCACTTGCCTATTTTCACTACCCTCCTTTTTACCTGCAAACCCCACAGCACCTTGTCTGTCACCGGTGGTGCCCCGCTGACAGTTTCTGTTCCCACTGTTTTCTGCACTTTGCGCTTTTCTTGTTACGTTCACTTTAAGCTGTTGTGCTGTGTTGTTCACTGACTAATGTAATGTCTTTTTCCCTCTCTCTTTCTCCTTCACACACCCTTTTATTTGCCGTTCCCACACCCTTCCTGCACGATTTRCCCTTTTGTTATCATTTCATGGGATTGATGATAAATATTTTTTTATTTTGTGCACATTTTGATCTGCTCATTTTTTTACCCACTCTTTACTTTCTGTATATGCTAACATGTCTTTCCTTTCTGTTTGGACCTGTTTTGATTTTTTTTTTTATTTTAAACTCACATCTCACTCGTTAGTCAATCTTCATGTTTCCTCTCTCCTTCTCCTCATCATCCTCACTCTCATCCATTCCCCCGTCCCTCGACTCGATCTCGGAGCTCGACCACGGCCTTTCCGACATCTCCGAGGACGACGATCGCATTGTGGAGACAGAAACCTCTCACCCACTGTGGTCCCTTCCCCAAAACACCTTCTCCGTTTTCTCCAACCAGCAGCTGGCCGATCTCGAACACCTCGTTCAGAACCCCCCATCGCCCCTCCCTATCGCTCCCTCCCAAACATGCAGCTCAGAGCTTTTGAAATCGGAGGAGGGCTGCGAGGCGGTAACTCGAACAGCAGCTGGCCTAGCAAACTGGCAACACTGGCTCTGTGCGAAGGGTGTGGTTAAATGTCTGTCTTTCATCTTGTGTTTCCTCTCTGTGTTGGGCAAGAATGTGAGCAGGTGTCGTCCCACAAAGCTGTTTTTGGGATTGTCAAAAAAACTACCTATTTTCACTCCTAAGTTGCAAATGCCAGCAGCACAACTAAATTGTGTCTTTAAATGTGAACTTTCAAARGTAGTCACATCCAAATTACATCAAATTCAAAGCAGCATGGTCACTCATTGGGCTCATATCGTTGCGTTTTTGATACGTCTTTCTTCAAAGTTTCTAAATTTGGTCACTTCTCTTCCTTCACGCCCGACATATTTACATTTGCCTTCAGTCTCCTTTTTCTCCTGCCCTCGATTTGTCTCTTCTTCCTCCCTTTCCGCTTTCCCATCTCTTCCCTTTCCTGTCACCTTTCGCTCCTCTCTCCCCTCTCTGGCTTCCTTCTGTCGTTCTAACATTCCTTCATCTGCCCACTGCTACCTCCTGAATCCCTCCCCTCGCTCCCTGCCCATTCTGTTGGTGATCTTCCTCCTCGCCGTGATGCTGACGGCGAGGCAGTCTGTCGTCTTCGCTCTGATTTTAGCCACGCCCCTCGGACTGACCCTGTTTTACCTGGAGAGTGCCGTCTACAGCCAAAGAAAAACAGTTTTGCCAACACGTGTCGACCAAAGGCCAAACGACCAGGCGGAGATGCAGTTAAGCTCTGCTTTGAGCCCTGAAGCCCCGCCCCCCACACCAACACACACCCCTCCTTACACCAGGCATCATGTGGGGACCACCTGGATGCAAGAGATGTGTGATCCTGCTGCATAAATGCACACATTCATAACTCACTCTTTTTTTATTATCATTTTAGCTCTTTTAGAATGTATTCATTGCATATTTTATTTCTCCCTGCCACCAGCACTTCCTTCACCCGAGAGTTCCCCCTTTTATTCTTTCCTGCACCCTGCCATTGTATAAAGAACAGAGTGAAATAAGTAGAATTAATGATGTTCTGAAAGAGAACATCAAATATGTTTGTGTAGAGTAAATTTCAGTTTAAGCGTTTAAGAAGATGCTCCAAAGGAAGGAGCACAATAATAGTATTTAGAAAAAAAAATCACTTTTGTGATGTTTGCTGTTTTTGACTTGATTTGCAGTTGAAGTCGTAGAGTTTTATAATGAAAGAGTAGCTGTTAGATGTTAGAAACGTAGATGCAGGATCATGCACATACATGTATTTATAGTAAAACATTTAATGCACCTTACGTATATTTATTACGGCTCATGATTGCTAAGAGTGACATGGTTCCGATGTTTAGCACTCATTGTTTATTTATGATGGAAGAACAAGAAAAAGGCTCTGCAGCGACTAGTTGTAGATGTAGTGATGAAGTAATATTTGTTGTGTACATCCTGAGATTTTGACAATCTGTATTGTTTTTTATGTGTGTGTACATAAAAAGCTATGTAGGTAAAATATTAACGCTTTTTCCTCATATGATTAGAAATATCCTTGAAAGTCGTTTTGAACACAGAGTAATAGCAGGTCTTACTTTCTTCATGCATTAAACTTTCCTAAAGCCCTTTCATGATCCAGCTTCAGAGGGTTTAGGGCCACATAACCATCAGTTCTCCCAAAGACTAATGTTACAGGGGACTAAGCTTTTTCCCATTATCCATGTCACTGTTTTTTTTTCCTCTTCATCCTCCTATCACCTTTGTTTTGACTATCAACCCCAGGACTACCAATCTGAAGGTTAAAGAGATGGATTTAAGCCCTGACAATGTGGAAGCCATACCCTCCCAGGTCTGTAAAGGCCTGTTTTAGTAAAAATACTGAATATTCAATACATCTGAGGTTTTTTTTTAGTGTGTTAGAGTAAAACAGCAGCCTGACCTGTCCTCATCCCCTCCCTGACTTCACCCCAACAAGTCACCTGGATGCAGTGAGCCTGGCCTCTCACAAGTTCAAACATTGTTATCGATTGATTATGTACTGGTCTGTCAATCTTTTTTTGTTTTGTTTGTTTTTTTGCTCATATTTGTTTGGTTGAAGGTACCCTGAAGCAATCACAAAGAAGCAAGTAAATCTGAAGCTAACCAATTTTTAAAAAACTGATTTAAAGTAAAGTTGTAATTTATTTGAAATTCTTTGCTTTGTCTGCAAGAAGTGATCCTAAAGGGTCTTTTTCATCCAAGATATTTACCTCGGCACACAGCTTCACAGTTTCAGTTTGGGTTTGTGGTTCATGGGTTTTGTGCTGAAAACCTGTTGGGGTTTGTTGGCTTACATARYTGTCTGTGGGTGTTGTGGTATTTTAAATGCTMTGGTTTMTGCATGTGGTCTGAGGAACTTCACTACTATTTGGTTTATGAGTGACACCAAACATTAAATTTGTTTGTTCCCATTTTTCAGTCTTCATCACAGTTTTTGTTTCCTGTCATCACATTTGCAACCGAGTTTCCTTTTTAAATGTAATTTCATTTGCAAAAACTGTTTTTTTATTTATTTTTCATTTATGTTTAATTGGTCTTTGCTTTTTTTCCTCACATTTTTAGATTACATTCCCTTTTCATCAATTGCCTTCCAGAGCCAATTAAGAGTACATGGAGACAATATTCTGTGTGGCACAGTAATTTCATTTTTTTTGTCACTTCAGTAGAAAAAAAGAACTGAATATTAGTTTCCTAATTTCATCAGTGACATTTTTTTGAAAGAGGAAAGGAGAAAAAGGGGAAATGTAATTGAAGAGACTGAAAGAGAGATTAGAAAATATATTAAACATACACCAAGAAACACAAGGCAACACACCCGACATCTGTCTGCACACCTGAAAATAAACAGATATAAGAAAACATAGTAACATAAGACGTATCTATGTAATAAAAATAATTACAATTTTGCTGTAAAGCATGTATATACGCACACACAGACACACACACACCTGCGACACTGTGTTTTCCTACTTTTATTCTCTCACCTTGGAGCCTTAAAACACCTACACAACCTCAAACCCAACCGCTGACGAGTCCAGATATCTGTGAGCCGCTTCAGTAACCTTTGACCTTTGACACACACACACACACACACACACACACACACACACACACACACACACAC
>NW_013952488.1:92311-93824 GCF_001266775.1 Austrofundulus limnaeus | reverse complement strand
CACACACACACACACACACACACACACACACACACACACACACACACACACACAGTGACCGTCAGACCCCCTGGATCTGAACACCTGTTCGTGAGTGGTTGTGAGCATGCATGTATATACAAGATTTCTCCAATGGAATATTTAATAGTGACTGTGGAGGACCACAGACCCGACCCCCAAGACCCGAGGCAGACACGGGAGACCAGAGCCCAAGGCTGTGAGAGGGACCTCGAACGCAGAGCCCCCAGGGGCACCRACACAGGAACAACCGCCCATCCACCCCCCAGCTCGGACCATAGGGGAGAACCGGGAGAGTCCCACCAGTGACCCCATGCGGTAAACTCCCGGGGTCAGCAGCGACAAATTCATAGGTCCCGCCGGCACCTGCTACGCCAGACCAGATCCAGGCATGGGCACAGAGGCCTGGGCCCCCAGGGTGCACCTCCCCCCAGGCCGAGCCCCAGCAGGCAGTCACCAGGCCAGGCCGGCACATGCCCCAGACCCCGAGAGCCTCCAGCACGCCGGCGGGCAACGGCACACCCCACCAGGGGGCAGCACAGCAGGGGCGCGACACCCACCATCAGCAGTGGGCCTTCAGATGACCCAGAAGCGGGGGCTGCTCAGGCCCCAGCCTGACAAATACCCAAGCATACAAAACCACACAATCCCACCCTCATCCTCACACCCACTCATTCAAAGACATGCAAGGAGGACGCCACATTTTACTCATGCTCCTGATACACACTCTATACCCCCCAGGTCCAGAACATGCACCCGCCCTTTACAGGAGGCAGCACACACCTGAACCCAGGGGGTAGACCCATTCATTCTGGGGTGGAGAGGAGCAGACAGATAAGGCCTGGCCCGGCAACCACACACACACACACCGCCAACGGCCAAGCGCACACCCCCAGRCAACCACCCACTGGACCCCGGCAGCCACCCCGGCCAACGGACCATCCATAGTAATCAGGAGACACGTTCCAGGAGTTCAGACAGCCCCAGGGAGGACGGAGCACCAGCCCCGGCAACCCTCCAATCCCAGAGCCCACCCGCAGCCCAGGCCCACACCCGATGGTCTGCCCTTCCTCTGGACCCCCTCCCTAAATGGCAGATGAGGAACGGGGGGTAGAAAAGACCCTGACGCACACACACCCCACCCCCAGATGTACTGTTGGTGTGTGTTGACTATAGGTGGCGGAATGGTACCACTATCGCCACCTGTTCCTGTGCCCACTCCCAAGGGTTTTGCATGTAGACACTTTGGGTTTTGGGTTAGAGTAGGGGTGGAGGGGAAACTGGCACCATGCCAGCCTCTGCCTCTTCTTCTTTCCTATTTTAATTGCTCTATAGAAGGTGAAGGATGAGGAGAAAAATAACTGAAGGAGCAAAATGCTCCCACAGGGGGTCAGCTCCCCTGCTGACCCTGGTAGCCTCCCCCATTTCCCGAGGCCCACCCAGGGAATGAGGCCTCAAGGCCTCTTTCTCCGTACAAGACTGCCAGGCCCGGAAG
>NW_013952488.1:69344-92249 GCF_001266775.1 Austrofundulus limnaeus | reverse complement strand
GCCCTGGGGAACCCCAGACCAGGGACGGACAGAGCCCAGAGGACCACCAGAAACCGGGACCAATAGTCCATCCACCCCAGAGCCGTTCAGGCCCCCAAGAACCAACCCCCAGCCCCACAGCCAGCCCGCCGCCCAAAGAGGCCACCAAACCCCAGCAAGGACGACCTGGCCAAGAGCATCCAGCCAACCACCGACAGAGCAGGGGGGCACCAAGAGCAGGCTCTCACCACAACAAAGGGGCCAACCAGTCGATGTGATGAAGCCAATCAAAGGAGCCCAAAAAGTCTGATCCGGTGTGGCAGCAGWGGCTGTTTCAATACTAATATAATCTAACAGAAGATTTCTATACTGATTAATACTAAGATCATCTTTATTTTTCCAATTCAAGAGTATGATTTTCTTTGCAATGCTTAAGGCAGTGAGAATCATATGAGATGTGTTTTTCCCTATAGTGACATCATCTAAGATAGCCAATAAGCAAACAGATGGAGAGGGTGGAATATTTCATTTCAGACACTTAGACAAGTCTTCACAAACCCGGACCCAGAACCTCTGAACAGGTGGACAGACCCAGAATTAATGGATATAATTGTCTGGTACATTGCCTGTACACTGTGAGCAGTTATTAGATGAAGTAAATCCCATCTTGAACATTTGCTGGCCTGTATAATGTACTCTATAGAGGACTTTATATTGTATTAATTGCAGATTGGAGTTTCTAGTTATTTTATATGTTTCCGAGCATATTTGAGACAGGTGTTTTGGTCAAAGTTGACTCATAAGTCTCTTCCATTTTGCAACAGGTAATGGTATTGAGTCATCTATTCTAGACAGTTACTGATTTTAGATCGCAATTTGGGTGATTTAAGATGAAAGAATTCTAATACACTTGTTGGTGTCTCTAACAATGTTTAATTAAGCTTAAATTTGTGTTTAATTATAGACTTAATTTGTTGATATTCTAAGAAATATTTCCTGTCAATGCCATATTGTATTATTAATTTATTAAATGGAATAAAGTCTACACCTTCATATATATGTTCCAGGTGTTCAA
This sequence comes from Austrofundulus limnaeus, assembly GCF_001266775.1. Lineage (NCBI taxonomy): Eukaryota > Metazoa > Chordata > Actinopteri > Cyprinodontiformes > Rivulidae > Austrofundulus > Austrofundulus limnaeus. The sequence continues at coordinate 91,195 of NW_013952488.1, read as the reverse complement.
TTCCTTTACCTCTCCAACCTGGGAAGTTTAACATATTGCTGTCATGCTGCCAGAGATGAGCTGATATTGATACTTAACATGTCGTTTTATGTTTGTACTAATAAATGAAAGATCCGAAATCCTAATGTTATGGCATAAAGTTTGTTCTATGTCCAGCCAGGTTTCATCTAGTTGATTAGGATTTATCCACTTTCAAATGTATTTTAGCCTATTGGCTAGAAAGTAGTGATAAAAGTTTGGAAACTATAGCCCTCAGGTATCTTTCYTTTTCTGTAATGATTTTAGGCTAATACGAGGAGTTTTATTTTTCCACGGGAATTCAGAAATAAAGGAGCCCAGGGATTTAAACTAGTCAGGTGAAGGTTTATTTGGTATCATTGAGAATAAATAATTTATTCTCGGTGAGCATCATTTTAACTGAGGCAACTCTTCCCATAAGTGATATGGGTAGAGATCTCTGTCTAGTAAGATCTTCAGTTTTCTTTAGAAGCGGGATGTGGTTTAATTTTAAGTCTAGGAGAAATATTAATACTCAAATATATAATATTACCTGACTGCAGATGCGTGTTGAGGGAATTGTTAAAAACACAGTTAATTGGAAGAACTGTAGATTTTAACCAATTTATAGAGTAGTCAGAAACTTTTGAGAAAGAGTTTATTAATTCAGTAACCTTAGATATTGAGTTTTCTGAGTGCTGAAGAAAAAGTAAGACATCATCAGCATAAAGACGTAATTTTATGTTCTATGTTCTTACATTGTATGCCTTTAATATCTGCAGTTTGCCTGATTGCAGCTGCTAAAGGTTTGATAAAAATGGCAAACAGTGAGTGGGACAGTAGGCATCCCTGCCGGGTGCCTCTCTGTAAACAAAAGCTAGAAAATGTTTGGTTATTTGTACTGACACATGCTGTTGATGAGCTATATATTTTTAACCAATTAATGAAATGGATTCCAAACCCAAATTTATGCAGGGTTGCAAATAAGAATTTCCAGTTTACGCTATCAAATGTGTTTTCTGCATCCAGAGACAAAATAGCCATTTCAATATTTTTACTGTATGAATAGTCTATTAAATTATATAATCTACGTGAGTTTGTAGTCGAGTGCCTTCCTTTTATGAAGCRGGTTTAGTCAGGATGAATTATGAGAGGAGTTATCTTCTCTAATCTTTTAGAGAAGGCTTTACATATTTTAACATCAACATTAATAAGGGAAATGGAACGATAACTTGTAGGTAGTCTGGGTCTTTGCCTGGTTTTAATTTGAGACTGATGTTGGCCGAATTAATATGTACTGGGAGTCTGCCATTTTCCTCTGACTCCTGTAGCATACTATGAAATCCTGGTGCTAAGATATTCCATAATTCTTTATAGAATTCTGCTGGAAACCCATCTGGGCCTGGAGCTTTTTTACTAGGCATGTTTTTAATAGCTTCACATAATTCAGCTGATGTTATTGGAGAGTCTAGTTCTAAAGACTGATTACTGGGTAATTTTGGAAGTGTTACTTTTTCCAAAAATTGTTCAATATCCTTATCTGAAGGGTTTATTTGCMGAGTGTAAAGCTCGATAGAAGTCTCTGAAAACACTATTTACTTTTTTCTGGTCATAAGTTATATTTCCAGTAATGTCTTTAACACCAGATGTAGTCATTTTTTCTTTATACATTTTGAGTTGGTTAGCCAAAAAGCTTCCTGATTTATTACTATGTTCAAAATTTTCTAATCGAACTCATGTCAAGAATTTTTTTTGTCAATGGATTAATTTAGCTCTAATTTTGCCTTCTGCATTTTGCTCTATTTCCTCTTCTTGCAAGGCTGCTAACATTTTGATAGATCCCTCTAGTTTTTGAATACATTTATTTTCTTTTTATTTGTTGAACATGATATTATTTTGCCTCTCATGGCTGTTTTCCCTGCCTCCCAGAGAGTAGATGCTGATGTTCCTGGTAAGTCATTATACGCTAGGTATGATGCCCATTCATCTTTAAAATATTGTATAAACTGTTCATCCTTGAGCAATGATGTACTGTATTAAATATCCAGTTAATTTTTTCTCACAGGTTCAAACATTTTTATTGATTGATTATGTACTGCTCTGTCAATCTTTTTTTTTTTTTTTTTGCTCATATTTGTTGGTTTCATGGTTGAAGGTACCCTGAAGCATTCACAAAAAAAGCAAGTAAATCTGAAGCTAACCAAATTTAAAAAAAACTGACTTAAAGTAAAGTTGTAATTTATTTGAAATTCTTTGCTTTGTCTGCAAGAAGTGATCCTAAAGGGTCTTTTTCATCCAAGATATTTACCTCGGCACACAGCTTCACAGTTTCAGTTTGGGTTTGTGGTTCATGGGTTTTGTGCTGAAAACCTGTTGGGGTTTGTTGGCTTACATATGTGTCTGTGGGTGTTGTGGTATTTTAAATGCTTTGGTTTGTGCATGTGGTCTGAGGAACTTCACTACTATTTGGTTTATGAGTGACACCAAACATTAAATTTGTTTGTTCCCATTTTTCAGTCTTCATCACAGTTTTTGTTTCCTGTCATCACATGTTTGCAACCGAGTTTCCTTTTAAATGTAATTTCATTTGCAAAAACTGTTTTTTTCCATTTATTTTGAATTGGTCTTTGCTATTTTCCCTCACATTTTTACATTACATTCCCTTTTTTTATCGATTGCCTTCCAGAGCCGATTAAGAGTGCGTGGGGACAATATTTATGTGAGGCACAGTAATTTAATGTTGGAGGTTGGTACTGGCGTCGTCTGATGGCTGAACATAAGATCTACGTGTTTTTTCCGACGCCATCAGAACTACATGTTTAGTCTGTACTTTACTGTAACGGACTGCTGCCCTCTCGCACTCTCAGGCTCTGTATGCATGCCTGCGTGTCTTCTTGTGTCTGGACTTCTGCTGAAGTTTACTCTCAAATCCAGATTTTCAGCAACTCTCTGAAAACCTATTTGGATGAAGATCTTTCAGTGCAAGTTGTCCTGGTTTACTCAGCAGCTATTTTGAACAGATTTTCAGCAGACATGAGCAACTGATTAACTGCTCAAATGGGATTAAATTAGAGATATTAATAGTAAAAAATCTGCAATCCTGAAATTGTCGTCTTTATTTTGCAAAGATTTTAGGTTATTTGAACCTCTTATGTGTGCTTCTATGTTCTACTTACACAGTTTGTTTATATTTATTACAGCTTTTTAGCTTTTAAAGGGGGGGGTGGATATGCAAAATATAATTTTTGAGCTTTATATCGTGGTATAGTCATTCCTTCATCAGAAACACACCCAAAGTGTTGCTTTAACTCGTTTATGTATGTTTGAGAAATCCTTGAATCTCTTGTGGTAGCCGTGTGAACTAGCTTAAACACTTGCTGGTACAAAGCACCGCCTATTTACACAAGGCTCCTCCCTGGAGCTTATTCCCTAGCCGAGCTTCCACCCCATAGAGCACCCCCTCCCCCACACAGCTCCACTAGGCTAGCAACTTATATTTTAAAAATGGTGGCTGTTCATGATTTCATTGCAAAACATAGCTTCATAATGATATATACTTTTAATGTCTTTGCAAAAAGCAGCTTACGTGTATGTATGAGGAGATATATTAGCAAGCGGAAACATCTCGTAAGAGTCGACTGCATCCTGAGTTGTCTTTTCCAAAAAAAAAAAAAAAAAAAAATGATAATCAATGTTCTGTCGGTTTTTATAACAAAATACAACACTCCTACGAAAGGTTGAAAACAACACGAAGCATTGTTGTGATGACATGCTGAAGTGGGAGTGTCAGAAACGGTAGGACGTTTCCTAAAGAGACAGAGGACAATTTCAAGGCCTAGGCTATGATTTATTTTTGATGTATACATCTGAAATACATAARTGAAACGAACATYCAGTGGRTACTTGATTGTGGTATAGAATTAGTCTATATAACACACAATACCCCTTTAATAAACCTATAGTTGCTTTCTTGTTTAAGAGCAAAGGATAAAGCACTTGGAGACAAGAAAAAGCTAAATATTGGACTTCTTATTTTGTATGTGGTTCAGAAAGTGATTTCAGCAGTTATACCATCAAGTTTTTTTAATTTTAGCATTTTATTGGTCTATTGTAGTGTTCAATACCAAGAGGACAGTTTTAGCTTGACTTATTAGATCTGCAGCAAATTTTAAGAAAACATTAACAGTTTAAATTGATTGAATCAATAAAGTGTTTGTATTAATAGATAAAACTGTTTCAAGGAGATACGAATAAAGTAAACATGTATTTGTGAGCACAATATTCAGAAACTGAAGGATCTTTYGYTATAAAGCTTAATAAAATGTGTCTYATGTGCATCTATGCAACAGCAGACTCCTGATCATGCAAAAAAATCTCCCAGGCTGAGTGTTCACAATGGCTGCTTTGTGAATCTGATGGATGGTGTTTCAACYTGACTTCAGTGCATGCTCAGTGCATGTTGAATGCTGTTTGGTGATTGTGTTTTATTTTGCCGTGTTCTCAATCGGTTGGTCAAAAAGTTTGATTCTTTGTCAGGCGGCCGTGTTTAACCTGACTAACCCTGCCTGTTTAACCCACATGAGGAGCTTCCTGCCTGTTTTTTTCTGGTGATTGGCTGCCAGTGTTAAAGTGGTTTGATAACGTACTAAAGCAACAACACTTTTGTGCACACAGTGGGGCTGATAGTGATCTTCTGCCTTTGCTGWAAAAGGTTAAGAAAGTGTCTGATGTCAGAAAAAGTTGAAAGAATAAAACAAAAAATATAATCTTTACAGGATAAGAAAGGTGTGTTTGGAGTAACACACAGTTCATCCGAGGTGATCAGATCYCAAGTGGGTAGTTTTGTGTTCCGAGTGGCGACTTATGATCACATCATACTTACGTACTCTACATGCAAATAAAAACAGTGCTTTTAAAGTGCCCCCGGCACTGCCAGGTGGTGCTAGGGAGGTGGAGGGAAGATAAGAAAATAAAATGTAAAAAGTAAATCTTAAAAATGCTTTAAATCATTATCATAAAACTAAATCGGTGTGTCAATATTTTAAAATCTAACTTATAAAGATTTATTAAAGCTATTCTTCTGTTCTTATTGTCAACAGTTTGTTGAAAAGTTGTTGTTTTTTCGGTGGGAATACAGTGTTTAAAACATGTTAATACAATTCTTGAGCTAAACAAAGTAATTGTTGAACAGGGAATAAAAGTGAGTTTGCATTTTGTGTAGCACTTMTTGTGGGTAAGTAATTTTATTTAAATAGCACATTTCACAGTCGAATAGCCACAAGGTGCTTCACAACAACAGCAACAACAACAATAAAAAGCATAAAACACATTTACAAATAAGAAAACAACATAAAACACAACATAAAACTCATACAAACATATTCAAAAGCCTGTTTTTAAAAAGTATGTTTAAAAGCCTTTTAAAGTCTCCACTGAGTCCACAGCTCTTAGAGATTGCGGTAATGAGCTACAACCTGAAACGCCTTGTCCCCACTTGTCTTTACTCGTGATCGAGGAACGAAAAGCTGATTTGAGTCACTGGATCTAAGTGTACGTGAGGGTACGTATATGAGAAGCAAATCTTGGGAACACCTGGGCTAGGCAACAAATGGGACCTCATCAGTTCTACTGAAGTTTTTGTACACTGTACCCAAATTAGTAATCATTACTAAAGCCGTTTATGGTAACTGATTACATRGGGATGTCTAGTTTTTACAAAATCAAAAACCAAACAATTCAAGCTCTGTTTACATAAAGTCTTGTATCCAAGCTTATCCATTATTAAATAACTTAAGATTTTAAAACTAATGTTTACGAGAAATTGACTCAACATTACTCATGTTTATCAGTAATTGCTACTCACATTTATCAGTATTCATTTTTAGTGTTAATAGAAATTACTAAATGTAAATTATAATCAATTTGTATCAATCAATTAAATGCAAGTGCAACATTTTAAATGTAAAWGTGAGTAAATAGTTCACAAAGTGTAAGATTTAAATCATTAACCCAAAGCAGTAAACAGGGAGGAACCAGAGTCATCAGCTATTCTACAGCACCTGCACTCTTACTAACYGTTTTCAGGCTTGTTATTAGTGAATAAAATTACTGAATTAAAACAAATCACCTTGGATAATGACAGATAAGAGTAAGTCAATTTAGGCTGTCATGTGTGCTGCTTTTACAAAATGTCAAGATAATATATAATTTTGTGAGGGAATGGGAAAGAAAAGAAAATTACCCATGATCCTTCACAGTCTCTACACCAATCAAATGAGGCGGTTAGAAAAAAAGAAACAAACTGAACAGACTAACACAGCTGAACTACCAAACAAAATTCATGGCCAGGAATCATTGTAATGCAACAGAAGAGACAGAGACCCGCCTTTTGCAAAAACATGAAAAGATTAGTAATAATAGGTTAACTTAATATGTAAAAGAAAATTTGGGTTTACAGTGTAAAATAACATACATTCAATGACTGATGTTATTATTCAGACTTTTGCTTATCATATTATGGTGTTGGCAACAAATGCAATATGATAATTACGTAATAGAGACAATGAAAAGAAATGTATAGAAACATAAAAGGATTCAAGATCTTCAGTTTAACTTGGCTAATAAGCTTTAAAATACTTATTTTCCAGCACCTAATTAGTGGACTGAGTTGTTTGTTATACAGTCATGCTGCTGTGAACACCAACCACATAACWCTAAAAGATTAGATTTTTGTATTATGAATAATAAGTACTTTACGGCACATTAAACGTACTGTGGGTACAATRGGCACTAATGACAATCACAACACTATAGAGGAGTCTCATTTATAGTATTCTCCTAAAATACTGATTAAATTTATTCAGTATTTAAATAAAAGTTGGGTAATAAAAGTTGAGTAAAAGGCAGAATATTTAAATTTATTCAGTAAAAAAAACAACAAACCACATCTAAATGAGATAACAGTTTTTGTCTTTGTTGCTGCTGTGGCCATCTAAAATTGGGATGACTCCTAGTGTTTAGCTGTAGATGTACATCCAGTGAATTTCATTACAATTAAAACTCCTCTGTCCTGAGTGTGTTCCCATCTGTATTTAACACTGCCACATGTGGTTTGATCACCCTGTATCCACGTTAGAAACAAACCTGGAAGAATGAACTGTGAAAAGGCAGAGAGGACAAAGCGGTGTTTGATACGACTGAATAGAGAAAAAACAGCAAACGGCAAAAGCAAATTAGCAGCTCCATGTTATGCATTCAGCCCTGCTGCTCCTGGCATTAAAGGAAAAAACTGAGCGAGATGGAAGACTCTGTTTCACTGAAGCCTGCTTAATGAACACGTCTCCATCACACAAGCCAAATAAGATATTTTATTTTATTTTAAGAGGCTTCAGTGAGGCATAGCTTCCATCGTGCTACCTTTCAGATTGACAGACTTATGTTCCTGTGAACCATGTTTTCCCTCCTCATCCTCCTCTCCTTTTGTCCAACCCTCTCCCCCTTTTATTACCTTTTTTTTATCTTCCATCACACTTTGTTTCTTATCCCCAATACACTTCTCTACCTCATAACCACATTGCACCTTTACTCAACTTTTATTACCCATCTTATTCGACACTTTCCCCATCTTCATACCACCTCCTCTTCTGTCTTTATTTTATCCTCTGATCTCATCACCTCTGCCTCACATTTTCATCCCACCCCTCTCCACCCCCCTTTATTCCATTTACTTTCCACCTGCCCCCCCACCCCATCCTCCCATCCCTTCCTCATTAGGACCACGATAAGACCCAAGACGAGGTCCTGAAACACCAAGCTAGCATTAGCCAGCTCAAACGCTCCTTTATGGAGGCGCCGCCCCCCTCTCCTCCTCAGCCCAACCAGTGGGAGAAACGCCTCACCTCCTCTCCTGCGTCCGTACGCGTTCAGCAGCAACAAGTGGTACGTCTGAATGGAAGTGTTTGTCTCGATGAGGCTCGTGAGTTTCAGCTGTTTTGTCACTGTTTCCTTGATGAATGTGACGAAACAAGTGTTTACACCAGTCGTCGTGTTTGTTTTCAGCAGGTTTAAAACTCAAAACCTTTTTAGGCTCTTGTCTGTCACAACTGCCACTGTTCCCTCACTTTTCTTGGCTTCCTTTTCTTGGTAAATTTTTCCATGTTTGGGTTTCCTCGATCTCTTTCATAACTTGGCAAAATTGTTGTTTCTAGCTTCGTTTGATTATCGGATTAACCTAACTTCCACTTCTTTTCATCCCCTTTTAGCCTGACACATATTCAGTTTTTTTTTTTTTTTTTTACAGCGCAGTGGTTTTGTTTAAGTTTGTCTCTGTTTTTGAGCTCTGTTGACTCTGCTCTTGTTCATGCAGTCCTTACATACACAGACCAGATGATGGGTTTCTGCATGGCAGCATTTTCTTCTGCTGGGAATCCTCTCCTTTCTTTCCAAACTTGTGTTTTTTGTTTTTATTGTGTGTTTTTGTGATGTAGAGCCTGGAGGAGGAGATAGCTTCAGTGCTTTTCAGATTTGCACCCAGTTTTCGTGAGGCAACACTAGATGGTGTTAAAACCACACGTACCCCTGCTGCTTCCACTGCTGCGCTCTGCAGTTCTTCTGATCCACAAAGGCTTCTTATTTCTACATCTTCTACACTTTCTGCTTCTGAGGTGCTTCTTCTACTTCTGAGCATTTAAGCTGGTATTTCACTGGGCTGCCACTGTTGGAGACTAGTTGTGGATGCAAATTATAGAAAAATATGCACATTTTTCGGTTGCAGTCAGACTGAATTTTCTGTATTTGTGACCAAGTGAATCATTAGGTCGCAAGCTATGTTTTGAAAATCACAGCCTGGTTTTGTGCGGTCAGCCTGACTATGAGCTGAACATGGATTGGAGACATTCGTAAGGATGCTTGGAGTCTCAAGCAAACAACAAAGTTCAGGTTTCTCTATGTTCTATGATGTTTTCTGATGGATTTAAATGTGAAAAAGAAAGATTTAAAAGCATACGTCTCCTTTAAGCACCAGGACTGTGCACCTCTGTGACTCCTACAAGGAAACTAAGAAGCCAAAAAATGTCCCAAGACATTCCGATGGCTCATGGACCCACATAGCAAAAAAATAGTCTGGTCCCCAGTTCTGGCCCACACAATGTYAATTTGGCCCAGCAAAGAATGATGGCCCTTTGGTGGCCTAGTTTTTGTTTCCTAGAGGTGATTGATGCATGGCCCAGCACCACATAAAGCAAACCCCAACCAGGCCAGTTGTGGCATTSCATCTTAAAAACATTGCCACCATTGCCAGACCTGGCCCACATTCAAGTTGACCAACCAAATGCTATGGCAGCAGTCACACTGGCCTGCTGTGTGGGTGTGATGTTCACCAACCAGTCACAGCCCAGTGAGATACTACATTTAGGAAGAAGTTTTCTTTTACGGGAAAACATTTGCTACTCAAGATTTGACTTACTAGTCATTTTGCAGGTTTTAAAGGCTTTGAGAGCAAACTGACACATAAGGATGCTTGTCGGATTTCTTTTAAGCTCGTGTTTGCTGTGGACGCTGCATGGCTGTGGGTTTTTTTTTTTAATTTTATGTGTCGTCCAGAGCAAATGCAAATCTGTTTGCTACATTTTGTGAAATATATATTCCATGTTAAAGACAGCAGGTAGTGAAGCAGGAGTTTAAGTGAAATAAGTAATACAATAACTCATAAAGTAATTATTTTGTGTTGGTTTACTAAGCTTTCTCAAACCTATTTCCCTGCATGCTCTTTTTTGTTGTGCAATTCATCTTATGTCTCCACAAAGACTGCTGATGTCAAAAACCATCTTTTTTTGTGAAAGAAGAAAGACTTCTTTTTGTTTGTTCTGGATATTTCTCTTTAAAGCATGTGTCATCATTTTGTTTTGTTTTTCTTTTCACTCCTTTGATTCCCTACTTTTTGCCAGCTGGTGCAGAAAGTCAGTCACCTGTCAGGAACAGAGTGAGACACAAAAGATGGCGATCCCATCCTCGTAGCGATAACAAGCATCTCATTGTTGCTATGTGCTAACAGTTATTTCTGTGTCGATTGACGTTGTGATGGTAACCTCTCTGTCACGCAGGTTGATGTCCCACAAACAGAAGCAGCTTCACCTGATAACACCATTACTGAAACCAGAGAACCTGCTAAGGTGGTACTAACTTCTTTTCTCTAATCCCTCCATCCTTTCATGACACTTTATAGACCACCACTTCCTTCATGCCTTTATTTATTTTCCTCTGGCAGCTTGAACTTCTCCATTACCACCTTCTGTGTTTTAATTATTTTCCATGACTTGTGTTTAAACTCATTCATCTTTCCCTTTTGTATTAATTTATTCACATTTTTTTAATTTCTGTTCAATGATCACGTTCTGCTTTTMTTTTGTTTTGTTTTTTGTTTTTTTGTCCCCATGCGTTTGTTTGTGTATGCGTGTGCGCCCCGTTGTGTGTCTGTACGTGCGTGCTCGTGTCTGTGAACGTGTGTAGACGACCGAGGTTGAAATCGAAGAAACCGTTGTCATCCAGGAGATTTCCAAAGCGGCCAAACCCGGACTCGTCTCTGTAACGGCCAGCCCCGCCGCCGCCGCCGCCGCCGCTCCGCCTGCAGAGGAGCAGGAAGCGCACAAGGAAGAGGTCAGGGTCGGAGAGGAAGCGGCGGTGGCGGAGGAGGAGGAAGTGCAGCCGGCGAAGCCAGAAAGCGCCTCGTCCGAGAGCGAGAGCGAGGAGGAGGCAGAGTACAATCCAGATGTTCCTGTTCCCATCTCCCAAACACAAATACCAGAGGAGAAGGAAGAGGAAGAGGAGGAGCAGTTTGCACCTCGGGACCCTCCTTCCCTTCCAGCTGAGCTCAGCCACGCCGCAGAAGAAACCACCGAAGAAGAAAAGTTCATAAAGGAGGAAACAGATGCAGAGAAGTCTGCAGTGGAGGAGAGGAAAACTGAACGTGAGACGGAGGAAAGRACAGAAGATCTAATGGTTACTCCGGATGAAGCTCCCGACAGCCCCGTCCCACCGGAGGGGTCCGGGGCGGATTTCACCCAAGAGGAAGAGGGGGAACCTAAAGTGAARGGAGAAGCCTTGCTGGTTGAAGTGGAGCCACGGCTGCAGGTTATTTGTTGCTCTGAGGTAAAGTCTTCACTGAGCCATCTGCGGAGCTTCCCTGGGGTCTGATCCCTCCTGCAGCTGTAGAAACAAACACCCTCCTTTCCCCCCGCTYCTTATCACAGCGCCGGTTTCCTTCCTGCTTGTTTGAAAATTTAAGCCCCATGTACATCCTCACACTCACCTTTGTCCTGTGAATAACTCCCTGAGACAAATCAAAGTACTGTCAAAAAATAAACACCAGTGTTTTTGTGTTTTAAAGACACATCTTCATTCAAACATGTTCATTTCTTTTCTCACATTTCATACCATTATCAACACGGCTAGTGCCAGTGTGGTGTGTTGGTGGTGTTGCCTTCTATTTGACAMTCTGTTTATGTGTTGTGAAGTAAATGGGGCCTAAGTGGGAGATTGCACAATGCTTTTAGGTGCATGCTTGTTTTTTTTATTTTGCTTTGCATGCTGGTTTTTGCCTTTGTGTGGGTAAATGTGTGTGTTTGTTGCCTGTATCCAGATTATGTTTGGCAGTGATAATTCTCTTTTCTTTTTGCTTTTGTGGAAATCATCATTGCCAACCAGTTTGGAAATGCCACCCTCTCATCCTGAATGTCACCTTGTTTACTTTTCAATAGCTGCTTTGTTTTCTAGTCACTGGAGCCGTGCTGGTTCCATGGGCTCGTGTTTTATGCATGTTTATGCTGTGTTGTATTCTGAGCTGCCACCAAAGAAAAACGTGTGGTCGGGCTGCTGCTTTAGTGTTTTGTTTTGGGTAAATGGTTTTATATGGAATTTGCATGATGTTGCGTGAGAGTTCTTGCTCTTTTTTCCCTTTTTTTTTGCACGATTTTTTGTTTTGTTTATGTGTCTACATTTGTACTGCGCTATCACTTTCATTTAGTATTTTAAAAGTGCTAATTCTCTCTCTCTTTTTGTCAGATTAACATTAACCATCTCCTTCCCCGCCCCTCACTCCTGTCTCTCCTCCCTCCCCAGCCGCCTGTGGTAAAGACAGAAATGGTGACTATTTCAGACACGTTCGCAGCCCAGAAAACTGAGATAGCTACAAAAGAAGTTCCCATCGTACATACGGAAACCAAGACCATCACATACGAGGCTGCTCAGGTGCACACTTAAAAAGCCCATGTTTATTTTGATATGGGAAACGTTGCTAATGTTCCACATACTAAAGTGCTTCCTTTTTAGCAGCATTGCATGGACGTCAGTTTACAGAGAGAAGCGTTTGTCTTTGAAACGGCAGTAATCGTAACGAGATGCTYCTGTAGAGCTAATCCTCTCATTTTTTGTTTTTCTGACGTTAGCTGGACGGTAACGGTGACGGTGAACCCGGAGTGTTGATGACTGCTCAAACGATCACCTCTGAGTCTTTGTGCACGACTACAACAACACACATTACTAAGGTACAGAAACCCACAAAGAAGCGCATCCTGGATCATTATCATGACTCCAGTCTGGGAGTTAAATACCACCTTCACGCTGTCGATGTGACGGAGCGGGAAGTTTCTCACTGATTTTTAATATTTTTAACAGAGCTTTAAAAAAATCTAGTCTTTTTCCAGTTTTGGCTGTTTTTTTTAGTGTAATTTTACAGAGTTTTGATTTTACAAGTTTTATTATTTACTGTGTGTTTTGCTGTTTTGTAGCACTTTGTGATTATTAGTAATGAAAGTGAGTTATGTAAATCAGATTCATTATTATTATTATTAGTATTAGTATTAGTATTAAGTTTCTGGTAAATTTTCATTCATTTTCCATTTGAAGATAAGCTTTTGGAAATATTCCAAACTGGAAACTTCATTGGAATTTATGGGAATTAACTGGATATTGGAGGTAATTTAAACAAACTATCTCCTCCAAACAAAATATTAGCTTTTATTTGATTTTGTTTTGACACTGGCCATTAATGAGCTTGATCCAAAGTTATGAAATAAATTAAATTAATGGCATAAAACGTTTAGAAAGCAATAATTTTAAACATTTCTACACTTCTTTTTTGTGGTAATTCTCTTCTAAAATCATGGACAGAACTCTGATATTCACATTTTATGATTTTCTTTCACGGTTTTTCATGTTTGTTGCATTTTACACTCATAAAACATGTAATCAATGTCAATAAAAAAAGTTTTGTCAACAGAGTAAAGGTAACACATTTACTTTACATGTAAATGTGTTACCTTTACTCAGTTCAGTTGAGTGGAAACAGATAACATTTTTTAAAATTAAATTCATTATATCTGATTTTTGAGTGCACAATAAAACTCTGAATTAAACATACTGTATTACTTGTTACTGTTTATACTTGTCTCAACATGGCCATGTAAAATAAATGATATTTTTAGGGTGTGGTTCTCATTAAAGAAAAAATAATCAGGTTGTTTAAGTCAAGATTTTGTAAGAAAAAAATTCAGCTAAAATTATTAAGCTTTAATATAAATTCCAGGTTGATTCCCATAAATTCTTTTATGCCGTACTCCCGTTTTGCATGAATTACCTGACTTTTACATGGTGTTCAACCACGTCTCCTTTTTTATTTTATGACAGAAGATTTATTAAAATCTGTTTTGGCTCCAGCTGCTTCTCCAAACAGCTCACAGTTTCTGTTATTAAAGTCATCACATCAACTTTGTTTCAGACATTAAAGGGCGGGCTGTCTGAGACGAGGATTGAAAAACGCATCGTCATCACTGGAGACTGCGACATCGACCACGATCAGGTCCGATTTCTTACTSCTCAGCTGACGGGTCACTTTATTCTAACCAAACGTGGGCGCTGTGGAAGTCTCTATTTTAGATGCTTAGTCAATGTTTTCTTTCCAGAAACACCAATTTAGGGTTATTTCCTAAAATTTTTGATGATATTTTTAAAACTTCAATGCAAGATTACACATTTTATATTGAATTTTGTATTTAAACGTTAAAAGTACTAATATGGGGATAATTTTCTCTGGCTGTGTTAGTCTCAAAGCTGTGATGAGTCATCTGGTGACATGTCCGTCATGTTGCTTGTCTTCTGAATGCATTTTGCTTTTGTGGAAATGATGCCCACGTTTCATCAGCTCCACTCAGATTTCCCTCACTGACTGGCTTCTWCTGTATAACATCCTCACTTATTCACACCTGCATTCAGAAAACTCTTATCTAACCATTTAAGATTTGTGTTATTTATTTTTTCTGTCACTTTGTTGCTCTTTCATTGTCTTTGATTTAAACAGCATAAAGTGAAACATACACGCTGACGTYTGGCAGCTTTGCTTTAAAAAAAAAACTACACAGATTATATTTAAAGTCATTTCAGCTCTGAGGATGAGCTCGTTTCATAAGTTCACTAAAGTTCAAAGACTCTGGAGCTACCTCTGCAGTAATATTTATAAGAAATTCAAAAAGAAATGGGATACAATTTCTACATTATTGGTCAAATCTGCCTCACACAGACAGATGCAAAATTATAAGACTAAATAAAACAAYTTCAGAGTGATATATCGTGTAAAAGGTTTATACAAGAGAAAAGTTTTTCTAATTTTAATATATTTATARATAAAAAAGCATAAATAGTTTAGCATTTGGTTTGCATGAGTTTTGACCCCTTTTTTGTTTGTTTATGTTGCCTTTATTATATTTCGCTGGATTTACACAACATAAATCAAATGTTCTTTGCTAGAAATTATTATTTTTTTAATAATTTTTGACCATTTGAAGCCGTTTTACTGAAGCGCTCCTCCGGTGTAGGAAGTAAAACGGCTCACTGGTTGTAAATCTGGCTTTTAAGTGATTTTTTTATTTTTCTGTGCTTCTTATTTCATTTCACTTTGATTTACCTGCATCATTTCCCCCCCACCTTCCTTTCCCTCCTCTCCTCTGCCTGCTGTGTTGGGTGCTGCCACCGTGTGGCTGCTCCCGGCTACTGCAGGCACTGGCACAGGCCATAAAGGAGGCCAAAGAGCAACATCCTGACATGTCTGTTACCAGAGTGGTTGTTCATAAAGAAACTGAACTGGCAGAGGAGGAGGATTGACTGAACTCAGGTAATATAAGCGACAGTTACTCATTCAATCATTTTATGGTAGTTGTATTTGTGACGAAAATGCGGAACGCCAGCTGGAGCTGTGGAACATGAAGGGGATTTGAGTTAGAATTAGCTTTGTGCTGGTCCCTGTATCGCTGCAGCTCACTGCGTTCTATCTGTTTTCCCAGAACTGAAAGGCCCAACAAAGCAGCTTCGCCACGACTGACCGCCACCTCCAGGAGCCGAGAGGAAGAAGAGGAGGTTTAGTCATCGGGGCTGAAGTAGTCGCTCTCATCCCAGATGGTGCATTTTAAAAACCAAGAGTAAAAACTACTTTTTCACTCAATCCGAGGGAACAAACAGAACCACTTTGTTAGCCTGACACCTGTAGTTGTATTTTTTTTTTAAATAGTGTGTTTTGTTTTACAAAAAGAGAGCGTGTCATGCGTAACTAAAACTAAAAATGCACCAATAACTGACTCGTATGATTTAAGCATGCCTACTTTAAATAAATCACCATTTTTTTTAAATTAAAACGTAAAATTCAAAACATTTTTTAATCAAAACAGAAAATATTATTGAATCAATACACAGAATCCTAATTTTTTTGTGCATTTTTTAAATTTGTTGAAAACAGCTCCTCGACAAATAATATAACAGTTTTAATAATAAGTTAATGTGTTTAAAGTGCAGGAAACAGGTAAGCACAGCTATTTTTTAAACACATTATAGATTAAAGTTATGCCATCTTTTCACTGTTTTAATACTTAAAGCTTGGAAGCTTAAATATTACAGGAAACAAATCATCCATGTTTTTTATTAATGTTTTTATTTTTGTGTCATAAATCATTCCATTCCTCAACAGCTGAGTCGGTTCATCTTCAGTTCAGATAACAAGACACGATTTGAACTTTTTAAATAAATAATAGCAMTCATTAGGCTTAAGAAGCTGAATGTGACATTTAAAAGGCATCTTACTTTTTTTTTATTAGAGATGAGTTTGAACTGAAAAAGAACAGACTTTAAAGCTGGTGAATAACGAAAAATGAAGGTTAGAAAAAAGAGCAGCTGTACGACACTAACTGTTCCTACTGGTCCTCAGGGTAACAAGGGAGATAAAAACTGACCTTTGATTGGGAGAGAGGACCTGGAAACTGGGTAATAACCGGGAGAGTGCCAACTAATAACTTGGGAATTAATGAAAAAAAAAAGAAAAAGAATGTAAGTTGGCCTTAATCTGTGGGGAAAAACTAGCTTTAACACGTTCTGTTGTATTCTGCAGAGTCGTTTGTTTTGAATTATGCAAAATGTAATCCTGCAGTTTCATTTAAAATATTCAAGTAGCAAAGGTACCAAAATGAGGACGACTTGAAACCAGTTCTGTCCCAGATTCAGCTCCGCTAACGGCAGCATGTTTGTTGTTCTGCACCCGTTCACACAGCTTCTCACATCTTTACAAGAACACAATCAAAGCCTGTTAGGGGATGATCGAAATCTGCACGTTTCACACGTTGTTGTTGTTATTGTTGATTCACATGGAGAGTTTAGATAAAACGCCTCTGTGCTGATGGATTAAGAACCTGTAGCAGCTCATCTCAGTTCATACAGTTTTGTCTCGACTGCGTTTTCCTGACATTTTGCCAATTCTGCTGTTCTCGTGACTCCGCACACTCACAAAACACAAACACTGAATCTGCCACTATACCAAATAGCAACACAACAGTGAGAATTCTTGTAAAGGGAAACCTTTTAGAGGGTTTGAAGCCCCCCTGGAAGCCCTTAGTTAGTTTATTTTCCTGTTCTTTTTACTCGTTTTATGACAAATGTGATTTGTGTTGCAATAAATGTGTCAAAACATGGCTTCATGCAGTTGATACAGATTTTCAGCAAAGTTGTTGTTAAAAAACTTAATTTTATTAAACTCTTATTGGACATTTTGAATAAGATTTAAAAGGCGAATTGGGTTCAGGATATGCATTTATTTAAAAAAATACTATTAATTTTAAACTAATTGTCTCCCTTTTACTAAAGCATCGAATTTGAAGATTTGAAAGTGAATATTTTTAGTAATCTGAGACTTAAAGTCTTGGTTTKATCTCTATGCAGGTATAAACAACATTCCATAATCCTTTAGTTTTGTACATTTTTTTAAGATAAAGCAGCAGAAAATCATTTTAAAACCATATTTTCATCTCTGCAGTTATTTTTTTACTGCTCCAAAAGATCTCATCAACCATGTTTGTAGACTTTCTTGTCATTTCTTTCTTTCTTTTTTTTATTTCTGTGAAATTCTTCCAGTTGTTGGAAGGTGGGATTTGTTGTACCGCCTCTTGCATTTTTAATATTTTCACCATGCTTTGTTTTGCTTGTCTTATTTTAATTATATTTTATTTTTTTTGACAATGAAGGAACACCACTACAAAAAGACTGAAGATTTCTGTCACCTCGCTCTTGTTTAAGGTTCTGGGCCTCTCTCATGTCCCGTCACAGGAGCTTTGGGGCTGCATGGTTGGACTTTTTTTCAAAATTGTTTTCAGTGAACTCCAAACAATCACACGTTAAAAGTTAATAACTTTTTATTACGAGTTTTAAAAAGCAGCACACACGTTTGGATTTTTACAGTTAAAAATGAAAAAAAGTCCCATTTTTATTGGTTCATGCAATGTTTTGATTGCTGTTATACGATTCAAAAAGTGACCATTAGATCACGTTTTATACTTTAAACAGAAGCCAATGAGTAGAAACGGCATGATACATTTTTACAAAAAAAAAAAAAAACAGGTTTTGGAAAATCAGCCAGCTTTGCTTCCTGTTTGCTAACCAGTAATCACTGGTAGGTTTTCATGTCTAGCAGCTTGTCTTGTGTCTCCCCACACAGCCACTCGTCCTCCCTGTGTAACACTGTTTAAATAAAGGAATGTTATACTCTGAAATCTCCCATCACTTTGTTTTCTTTGTTGTAAGGAACTCAAATGGGCTGATAATTGTGCTTTTTATCCAGTTATCCTTTTATTAGACAGTTTAGGGTGAAGCAAAAATAAACTATTTACTTTTCCATAACAATCAGCTGTTAAAAAAACGTTGTGTATAGTTTCTAGCTCATCCTGAGCATTTTAGCAGGGGTGCAACCAAGGGGGGCAGGAAYGGGGTTGATGACCACCCCTAAAAAACACCCTGCTGGCCCCCACCGGACACATAGTTTTCAGAATGCATTTTGAATTTCTCATAAAGGGGCAATATCATGTAAAATCTACTTTTTTGAGTTTTATATCATGTTAAAATGTTATACTCTCATAAAAAAAAACATGCCCAAATCCTTGCTTTGACTCATTCATGCATGTTTGAGAAATCCTGCAGCGTTTTTAGGAAGCCATGCTGAGGAGCAAAARGACAGGTGGGGACCAGAAACGCCTTTTGGGACCAGAAACGCCCCTGGGACGTGTCTTTAAGCCGAACTTCCTCCCTCATCATGGAGCACACCTCCCCGCCCCACACACTCCACCCATGACTCCTGCAGGCTCTCGGCAGGAACAAAGCAAACGAGTGAAAGTGAAACTTAAACTGCTGCTCTTAACACTACTCACTCAGTGAGGCTCTTTTCAGATTCAAAATACCTTTGYGGAAATGTATTTTCAGATGCCAAGTAGACTGCGTCATATCCCCCCTCCCCCCACTGAAATGTATGAGAAATGGAAGGAGGTTCTTAAAGAGACAGAGGCCAATTTCAAGGCGTTTAGAAGAGGAAGTGATGAGAAGATAAGTTTTTTTCTATTTAAACAAAAACAACATTTTAATAACTAAAGGTGACATAGATACTTTAATATGGTATAGTATTTAAAAGTATGCCTGAGAAACACATAATATTGGCCTTTTAAAAATTAGTAAAGGCTCATGAACAGAAAAACAAATGTTTTCGATAAATTAGAAGTTAAATAAAATACATTTCATTGAAGTTTTTTAAATAAACTTTAAATCTAGTCCACCCAAATACAGCTCATCTAAACCATGATGTATTGTCTCAGGAGATGCATAATAAACCTTTAAATGTTAATGCAGGAGAAGTTTCAYTAAGTTGTGTAGTGATGGTGCTTTTCTCATTAAAATAAAATTAAAAAGAATAAAGCAAACTTGGGTGATTTCCCAGTTGTCCAAAAGCTTATATGACAACAATTACAAATTTGGCTTTTGGTGCCAACTCATTATTTTCACTGCCCCCTCATTAAAACATTTCTGGAGGCACCACTGGATTGTGAAAGGTCCAGAACAGAGTTGAAATGTCACAGATTGTGAGAAAAGGACAGGCTCTGTTTTCTGTCCTCTAATCAGTGATTATTTTGTGGTTTTGGGAGTGGGCCCTGTCAGGTGCCGGAATGCGACCCGAACCCTCTGGTCCGGCGGTGTGCAGCTCCACATCTCTGCCTGTAGGTGGATCTCATGTCCCGCTGGAGCCCTGGCAGATCCGCCTCAACTGGGAATTCAAACAGCAACAGCAGGTAATGAATACATACAACATGTTTTSATTAAATGGGGAATAAACTGAAAACCGTAAAAGTCAACAGTTTTTTATAAGAGTGATAAATATTAACAGATTAAACCTGCCTATCTTAACCAAAACACCTAAATTATTTGCAGCGATGTGATTGGTTGTCATTAGAGTTAAAATATTCTAACCAGCAAAGCGTTTTAAAATTACAGTTTTTATTTATGATAAATTAACTTTGTGACCCAGTCAGGAGTAGGATTAAAACATATCCTGAGAAATAAACAAATATAAATATTTTAAGTTTTTGTAGGATAAAGCATACATTGTAAAGTCAAATACACTGTAAAAAATGAAATGTTGGATTTACTTAACCATGTGATGTGACCTGGTTCCACTTAACTGAGTTGAGTAAATTCAAAGCAATATACCAGTTTTTTAACCAAAGAACATGAGTATGTTGCTTTGAATTTACTCAACTCAGTTAAGTGGAACCAGGTCACATAACATGGTTAAGTAAATCCAACATTTCATTTTTAGAGTGTAGACAGGTACAAAAAATAAAAGTAACCAACTGTTTCAGGTGTTATAAAACGGCTGCCAACTACCACATTCGTTTGTTTACCAGAAAAGAGCTGAAGTGACTGAAAATAGGTGAAAAAGCTTGAGTTGAAATGAAGAACTCCAACAATTTTGATGTTTTTGTTTGTATTTACGTTCACATTTATTGAACACAGTATTTAGGTAAAAAGACAGTTGAAATAGTAATTTAACTGGACTAGAAGAAGTTTTGCCAAAGCCGTGTGTGTTTGAACGGTGAACTCTGTCTTTTCAACACGCCACCACCCTGCTTCATCCACAACAATCGTCTTAATCGCTTATCTTTAGCGTTTGGCAGCAGATTCCTAAATTTCCACCTCAACATCTTCTCACAGATGCTCTGCTTCGTAACGTTTGTCCARCCATATCGATTAATGTTGCTCAGTCATGCGGTTCAAGCTTCGCATGGTTTCCAGCAAGTTCGCCAAGTGCTTTGTTGACATTCAGTGCATACCTGCATTTCAGAATCGCATATAATATATCTGGAAAACTACTGGAGTAAACTATTTCAAACTGCAACATTTGTTATGGTTTAAAGTCATACTTTGCTGTGTTCAAATGGGACGTGTGAAATCCACTTTATTAGCTGTTAAATATATTTTGTGTATTTGGAGTCTCTAGGAGTGTGCTGGATGGACAAGTCTTCCCTTGTTGACATATTTTAATTCATAAAAAAAATCTGTGCTGCTTTATAAAAACCCCTCTGTTAAACTTGAATGGAACTGCTCTGGAAGCTGGAAGGGGGCGGAGTTTAAAGTTCCCCATTTGCTTTTAAAGAGACAGCGTCAAAACGAGCTGGTCAGACACCTCAGAAAAGGGGTGAAGGAAGGGCTTGTGGAGTTACAATAAGGAGGGATTGAGACCAAAGCATTGCAGTTCCACTTTATATAGATCCCAATTGAATGATTTAAATGTGAAAAAGAAAGATTTAAAAGCAGGATGTGACTACTTTAAAAACTAAAGGCAATAAGTGTTTACTGAAACCTTTTTGCAACTGATTTGACTGTGATAGTGTACACTTTAAATACGGACAGAAAACACTTATCTTTGCTTTTTAGTGATCAGCTAGATGCACCTCTTACCTCCACAAAATTGGACATCAGAGTTTTATTACATTTCTACCACAAAAAAAAAGGTAATTTGTCCATTTGCTTAGCTGTAATTGATCATAATTGCTACTGCAGTGCACAGCAGATACCACATGCATGCCACTTCAGTTCAAGCTCATTTACTTTAACAAAGATTAGCTCTTAAAAAGCGAGGCACGAACCTGACTTGCAGTGCTTTTTAAATGGATTCACGTGAGGGTGATATTGATGCTTTGTTTTATTTAAAAGCAGAGGGATGATGTCTTGCTTCACATCGAGCAGGTGGTGAAGAAGGACCTGTGATATTTACAGGATGATTGATTGACACCAGAACAAAGGGGTCAGAGTTCAACAACACTTAGAATCAGATCACACACACACAAAAAAAAAAAAAAACAATAAATAAAAATAACCCCTCCTGTAGGCTGTATTTACAGCGGGTAAATTAAGTATTGAACACGTCACCATTTTTCACAGTAAATATATTACTAGAGGTGCTAATGACATGAAATTTTCACCAGATGTCGGTAACAACCCAAGTGATC
>NW_013952488.1:62765-68099 GCF_001266775.1 Austrofundulus limnaeus | reverse complement strand
CTTGGGTTGTTACCGACATCTGGTGAAAATTTCATGTCATTAGCACCTCTAGTAATATATTTACTGAGAAAAATGGTGACGTGTTCAATACTTATTTTATCCGCTGTATTAATACACACATCATAACTAATCCTCTTAGCGATTTCTAATTTTAGAATCAAACTTAGATTTGTCCCTAAACTGTCACTTCCTCAAGGTTTGAAATATTTGTACCGGTTCGCCAAATTTTTTTTTAGAATGTGGCTCATTCGTGAAAGAAATTGGTTTTTACCCGCAGGCGACAATGAGGTGTCGCTCAAAATATGTGCTGCTGTGTTGGCAGCATGTGTGTTTTCAAGCAGGTTTTTATTTTTTTTTATGCTGACAGAAAATCAGAAGCAGTTTGAGCTTTTTTAGCTGCAGTTTATAGGATTAAATGAAAACCTTCACACAGTAAAAACGTAAATAAAAATCTTGCGCAGTTTCGTGCGAACAGAAGTGGTGTGGAGGGGCTTGACATGAGAACGTAATAAGGTGCCCTCACCGCGTCTGAGCTTCCAGCTGAGGAAGACGATCATCTGCAGCAGCAGCAGACAGACAGACAGGAATAGCAGCGAGCCCAGCAGCCAGAGAGGAAGAGCGGCACGCGTCTCTTTGTTTACGAGCGTGACAGCCTGTCGCAGGAGAAGGGCCAGATCAGCCCAGGGGCCACTCAGCACCTCCATACTCGCTGTGGAGGAGAGGAAAGGCTGTCAGAACTGATGCGACGGAAATGTCCGAGAACATGTCACAGCTTTCATCAGCCTCTAACAACGAAAATCCCGTCGTTTTGGGTTTTAAAACCATCATGACCCCAAAACACAAGTCGAGTAAATGAAAGACCTCATATCTGTTACCAAAATATCTCATGAACCACAAAATATATTTTAATGAAACTCACAGAAAGTATTCATTGGTTATACATCTACAACTGATTAACTTTTGAAGTCAACACAATTCAAGATGTTTGCCTCAGCCATCAGACCCTCAAAAACACAAACATGGTTATAACTCAGTAATTTTTTAATATATTGAGCTGAAGTTTGGTGCAGTAGTAGCTGAGACTGATTGCCAACAAGTATTCTGAGCACTGAAAGATTAATCACAGTCTTTGCTTAGAATTTTGCCATCAATTGTTTAGAGCACACTGTGCATGTCTGTTAGCAACAAATCTCATGAACCAATAGATGGATTTTAATGAAACACTCAGAACACAATCACTTGATGTACCTCTACAAGTGATCAACCTTTAAAGTTGATCAATTTAAGTTGACCGCAATGATTACCTGAATTCATAAAACACAGAAATGACTACGATTCAGTCACTTTTTACAGGCACTGAGCTAAAATTACGTGTGATAATAGGTACAAGCTATTCATAACACACATGCCACGTTTTACTAACGAGATCTTTTCTAAAAAAATAATTAGGCTTGTGCTGTTAGAGTCAACCTGTTTGCTAGCAAAATATTTCACAAACTGCTGGATGGATTTTATTGAACCTTTCAGAAAGTAAGCACTGAATGTACATCTACGACTCAATTTTATGTAAGCAGGCCACCACATTTAAACATTAGCCAACACAAAAACGACTATAACTCAGTCATTTTAACAGACACTGAGCTAAAATCTGATGTGGTAGTAGCTGAAAGTGACTCCAGACTCATAATCTGAGCATGGCATTTCACAATATTCACAAGATTGTTCATAATGTTTTTAAGTTTTGACCAAAATACCTTCAATGTCATTATTCGCCAACATAATAGGCCTTCAATTAGTCACAAACACACTGACAGTGAAAACTGTACAGGAGGGTCAAACACACAGCTCAGTGGAAGGTGGATGTATGCAAATAGCTGCTGCTTAATATTAATACTTCACAAATCACATTAAAACCTAAGTGCAATTTTTAAATAAAGGCTTATAACCATTCTAAATTGTAAAATACCTGAGCTGGAAATTACTACTCTCAGCAGAATCCTTTCTACTTTATTTAATAGCAGTTTACTAAGCTACAGAGAATTTACTTCATGCTTGAGAAATGTTTTGTCACAGTTTCCAGTTTCAACAATGGGGGTGACCATGTGCGTGTGGATACTTTTCTTATGCTGATCTTGATACAAAAGATTTGAAAATTGTGATCGTTTCAAAAAAAAAATAAAAAACACCCACAGGTCTAATTTAGTCCCACTGAAGTGAGCTGTAGTGTTGGCGGAGCTTTTATGACACGGTTGCTTTTTTACATGTAAAAATTACAGCCTGCACCTGTGAGTGCACTTACGCACTAAATACAAATCCTGTCAGGAAAAATGAAAACTAAAAATAAAAGTCTGCTTTTTCAGAAAACCAGTTCTGATGTCAGGACTTAGCGGTAAAGAAAATATACAGAAATAAATGAAATGGGAAAATGAACAAGTAATTTAACCCCTAAAGCACATGCGTCAAACTTAAGACCTGAAGGCCAAATGTGGCCCACCACTGCATTTTATGTAGCCCACGAGAGCTTCAAATATTAATGTCTTTAAATAAGCGTATGCTGCTTTAAAGCCAGCATTGACTATAAAATACATCCCCCATAATGCATGTTGATTATTTTACCTGTGATATGATGGCATCCCACCACTGAGTCAAGGTGCACAGGGTTCAAAGTAGCTGGCAGCCAGTGTAATCTGCAGTGTAGAATCTCCATTTTGCTGCATTTTTGCCAGCTACTTTAGCGGCAGCCCAGTTGTATTGGGAAGTAGGAATTTCCCACTTACAAGTTGTACATTTAAACTGAAAGTCCTCKTCTGTGGGAATTCCCTGTCAGAACGTTTTGAGAGTTCAGAATTCAAAACAGCAGCTACTCACCACAACTCACCAGCGAGTAAAACTCTCTTACATCTATTTTTAATAGTATTTCTGTGTCATATATTTTACATTCAGTCAGTTGTACACATAGTACTTTTCAGTGTTTTCAAAATGATATTTTAAAACACTGTTTCCGTGCAGGAAATACCGTGTAGAGCTCAGTTATTGTTGACGAATGATGAAGCCAGAGCCATTTGTGTCAATATTTGTAAAGGATGTTACGTAAAGTCTCATGCAGTATTGTGAGATCACATAAGAGTGTGTATTAAGGATGACTCAGCTACTACCACATCGTGTTGTAGCTCATTATCTGTACAGTTTGAAAAGTTTTTGTGTCTTTTAATGTCAGCTTGCTGCAGCAGTGAGCTTGAATTGTTTGGCTCCAAAAGGTAATCAATTGTGGACCCGCTGAATTCTTTCTGAGTTCCAATAAAAAGTGATTTATGGGATAATTTGCAGACGTTACAGACAAATGAACACAGGCAAAAACATTATTGTCTCTCACCTCAACTGTCAAATGAAAACTTGATCTGTTTTCGTATAGAAATAAAGACAACTTACAGGTTTTAGGTTCCACGACGTGTAGYTTTAAATGTTAGGTTTCCATCAGCAGTCTCATAAGAGGACTTGAAAATGTWTAAAGTTGAACAGCTTGTGAAAGTYCATTAGTTTAGAGTTACATTTAAAATGATGTAGTCCCAACGGTAAATGCGGTTTTCCAATGTTCTTTTATGCTTTCTGCTGTTCCTCGCTGTTTGTTGTTGGAAAACAACCCCTCCACTCGCTGTGAACTTTGTTCTCTTCCAACAGTCAAACCTTGTGATTATAAAGAAGATTAGCTGCACGCCTGACCTCTGGGTGTCAGTATGTTTGCAGAACCGTGCATCACAGAGATAATATGTGGCTCATTCTAACTCTGACAGCGTTTAAAACTGGAAAATGGGAACAAGAGTTGCACATTTCTTATTTATCGCCCTGACTGCAGTGTGCAGTTGAGCCTGAGGAATGTTTGGATCATCGAACGTTAACCTTTGTGCTCACTGAGCCGTAGAAACACTTTTCAGCCGGTTCTTCTGCTTTAATACTTTTTTCATCCCCCTCTCTTTTTCCACTTTTCCTGTCTGTATCGAATTTAGCTTATCTCCACAAACCAGCCTAAATAAAAATAAGACCTGAAGCTGATTTGATTGGTTACTATTGGGCCACATTAATTATAAAAAGCAGTAGCATCAGCCTTGACTTGTGCTGCTAAGTAAATACAAATTWATTTTTTTATTGATTTTATTCTTAGGTGTGAGCATAGAGTTTTATATATACAAAATTTCAAAATGCCATTAAAATGTTTTCTTCGTCTGTATTTTTATTTAAATACTAGCAAAAAAACTTTACAGAACATTTTCTTCTTTTTTACCATGTTCTGGATGACAGAATCTATGCTGATGTTTATGTKTGATGTCAGCACACACTTGCTTCTACTTGGAAAAGTGAGATGTATTGTTTCTTGTASCGTTTGACTCAAACACCACCTGATCTGAACTCTTTTTAGACTTATTATTTTAATCACCAGCGCTCTTATCTCTCAGAKGGCAAAGCAGGCTTTAGCTGATTTTATCACTTAAAGTGGTGATTTGGTTCTTGTTCAGGAAGCCGTGAAGGCTAATTGAGTGACATCGTAAAAAAATCAATAAAATGAGTCGTTTTTGTTGTTTATCTGTATGGTCAGGAGATGATGCTCTTATTTCTTGTGCTTCTGTTCSTTCTTTTGGTGACAGAAAAGCTGTTTCTGTTTGTGCTTAGATTTTCAATTCCTAGTTCCTGTTTTTTTTTTCCTTCAGAGAATTATTAAGGATTCTGTATTCAGTGTCTAAAGGTGTGTGTACGTGTTTTGTGTGTGCGCGCGCCTGCTCTTTGATAAATCAACACATGGGTTTCATTGTGTTTCTGCCGGCTTGTGAAAGAAAACCAGAGGCAGAACCTCCTTTGAAGTGGAGCACTTTAGAGTTTTAGTGGTGTGTTTCTGTATTTTCTCCCTCTAATTGTTTCACGTGTTAGACTTTATTCAGAAAACAAGGTCATGTTTAATTAAACCTGCCCAATGGGGGGAAAAAAGATCAACAGACAAAAGCAACAGAGAGTAGAACAGGTTTTAAAAAATGTATTAAACACAGCTGATGAAACATTTAGTCAGCTCATGTGGTAGTCGTAACTCAGCCTAAATGTTTTTTTCAGAGTGCTTCCCTGAAGCCCAGAAAATTGGGATCATTTTAAAAAAGAAACAAATAAATCTCATTTGCTAAAATGCCCTTCAGGTTGTTTGCTTTGTATAATTTGCTGAAAAGACAAACCCAAACAAGAACAAAAATAAAATGGAAACAGGCTGAAAGTGTCAGCTTTTCGAAGGTTTCGAACCCTTGAGTACAGACTGATCAGAGAGAATCCTACAGGTTTGATTAAACCAAAACAAAA
>NW_013952488.1:59727-61415 GCF_001266775.1 Austrofundulus limnaeus | reverse complement strand
CATTAGCACCTCTAGTAATATATTTACTGAGAAAAATGGTGACGTGTTCAATACTTATTTTACCCGTTGTATACAAACAACCCCTTCAGACATTTACCTGTATAACAAGCCTCAAAAATCTGTAATTTTCGCAAAAATCCGTATTAATCACACGCAGGGAGACAGGGGGAGGCTTGGTCCCATCGTCCTTTCGAGCTGACTAGATCATTCTTAACTCACACCACAGAGCAGTAATATCACATAATATTTAGAGCCATCATGACAATCGGGGTGTCCTTAGTCAGATGGTCAAAATCAGGTAAATAAATTGGCACAGTTATCATGCCGTGTGAARCAGGCTTAATATAACCAGGGACAGGTGTAGCTGGGCGTGGCCAGCTGACAGAGGAACAGGTGGCTGATAACCGAAGAACAAGTATAGTAACTGAACACAAACACCACAAAACACAAAAATCAACCCACAAACACGACATTAAGCTGTTCTTTGTGTCTTATTATCGACAAATGAGGTGTTTGGGACAGTGGTGAGAGTTTGTCTTTGGACATATCAGCACATTCAGGATTTAACCACACCTTGCCTTGATTTTAGTTAAAAATATGTATTTTGATCTAGCCCTTTTAGTGTATTTTAACCAACCATCAGAATCAGCAGTTCATCCTCTTTGTTGTTTAAGAGTAATCGTCTGCCTGTGTTGTGTGGGATATGTGGGCGGGTGAGTGTGTATGTCACACTGTAAGTGCTGTGGGAACCACATTTTCGTTGATTGTGAAGTGCGGTGAACTCTTCATTTGTCTGTCTCTCACAGTCAGGCTCGTCTCTCTCTTAGTTAAGGAGGACGTGGTTTCTAAAAATAATTTAAAATAGAGATTTTTTCACAGAACTGTTTTCCGCTTTGCCTCGGTCCGTTTTGAATAAGCTGTGCTACACAGAAGACGGCAAAGTTTCTGGATGGTGTTCACATAATCAAAATTCGTGGATGTCACAGAGAACTGTGTAATGATTTGTGGAATTCTCTACCTGCAGAATTGCCACCTTAACATGGAGGGGTTTGAGTACCCCATGGTCCTGGGGGCTAAGATGTGTGGATCGTCAACTCCTAGGGTCTCCCATAGCAAACAGACCTCAGGGGAGCGGTCAGACTAGTGACTCAAAAACCTTGATGGACAGACAACGATGCGTGCTTTAGGAAACCTCACCTGGAAAAGGGGAGACTGGGGCACATTACTGGATCAAGGCCTGTCAGGATCCCTGGCAGTGCTGATTCCTGATGGCGCAAAGTAGCTCTAGGGCGGAGGTGGGAAATCCTGCTTCTCGAAGACTGCTATCCTGCATGTTTTACTTGTTTCTCTGCTTCAACACACCTGATTCAGAGATTGACCTCCTCAATCTCTGCAGAGGCTTGGTAATCACCCATATACTCAAATCAGGTGTGTTGGAGCGGAGAAACAATACAGAATAGTGTCCTGATGCATCTCAGTAATCCAGGTAAAAAATCAGAAGGAAAAAAATATATATAGGTCTTCTGGACGGGTTCTTCTTTAATGAAACGTTTCGTCTCTCCTCCAAGAGACTTCTTCAGTCTGAGAGTTTCAGGCAAAATTCAGGCTTTTGAGTCCTGCCTCCAGGTGACTCATATGGTATGGTGACTGATATACAACATTGCTCTGTTTGTGCAATGTTGTATATC
>NW_013952488.1:53584-59221 GCF_001266775.1 Austrofundulus limnaeus | reverse complement strand
AATCTGACCTTCTCACAAGTTCATTTTTCACTTCATTGTCAGAGGGGTATTTCATTAAAGTCTGATTTCATTTTTTGCAAGGTCTTGCTGGAACATCTTTATGGAGATAGGCTGGTCCTAATTTCATGAAGTAATTCCTACATGTGTGTGATTTCTCTTTCTGCCTGGCTCCTGGGTTTGTAGGGACACTGTCTGCTCTGTGGTACAGAGTCCTGATCACTCCTAACTTGTGTTCCAGTGGGTGGTGGGAGTCAAAACGCAAATATTGGTCTGTGTGGGTGGGCTTACAATATACGCCAGTTTCCAACCGTCCTCCATATAGAATAGCATCCCTCAATGACCATAGCTGCCCCAGGGACATGACATCACCTCACCAGATGTGTTTCCATTGACCATGAAAATGTGCAAATTAGAATTTCGAAAATAAATTTGCTCAATGGAAACATGTCAATTTCAAAAAAAACTTCCTTTTTTCTACAAAAGGTTTTTGGGATGAGGTGATTTTTCGGCTAAGTAAGTAAGTAAGTAAACTTTATTTCTATAGCGCTTTTCACAGACCAGGGTCACAAAGTGCTGCACAAGTGTAAAAGAAATAAATAAATTAAAAGCAACATACAAAACAATAAAACACAGTATTACTGTGTTGAAATTGGTGACAACAGGAAGTAGTAGTGAAATCAACGAAGTTGTAAATGAAAGTAATAAACTCACCGACTACAATTTCCCAAAAACGCAGCATTCGTAGCCGCTCCCAAGTATAAGGGGCTTGTCACTCGAAAGCCTCAATAAGATGCCGATGTGTCCTCTGATGGCTGATGAGCGCTACTGTTGTGGTAGCAATATGCTATGTGTTTACATCCATGGCCGCCATGTTTGTAATGACTTATCGCGAGAACGAACGTTTTCACGCGTGACTTTAATAACATTTCTTACTTAATGGAAACACCGCAATTGCAAAACTGTGTTTTTCGACATTAACAGAATATCGACAAAGTTTTGCGCACATTTGCGATGGAAACGCAGATACTGTTGGGTAAGTCTGGAGGTTGTGTGTGAGGTTGAGAGATACCAATCATTGTTGGACTCCAACTCATTTCATGGGGGAGTTTTTGCCTAAGGTGGTGAAGTTCAAGTCTCCGGCTGTCTCGTTCACGAGTGATGACAGGATGGAGCGGGAGAAGGATCGACAAATCGGGCCTCATCCTCAGTACTGAGGGTGTTGCTTCGATTGGTCGTGGCGAAGAAAGAGTTGAGTCAAAAGGCAAAGCTCTTGATTTACCGGTACTTGTCTGTCTATGCTCCGACTTTTATCTTAGAGGTTGGGTGAAGAGTAGAGCCACTGCAGGTGGTTCAGGCATCTGATCAGGATAAGGGTTAATTGTCTTACTCTGTTTTTATTTACTATGTACATGCCTTTTGACAGTATGTAGTTTTTAGCTTGTTGGTAACATCCTATTTTCTGAGCACATTATGTTACTATTGTTACTGGAACACGGTGAGCGTGACATCATCTCTAAATCCAGAGCTCCTTACTTGTGCAAAGTTTAATAGCCTTCTGAGTCAGTAAGTAGTTCAGTCATTTCTTTAAATGCGTCTTTTTCATATTTCAACTTCTTCACAATAAACATGTTTTTTTTTCAGTCGCTTAATTTTGTGGAGCCGCCAAGGTTTTATCAGTATGAAGGTGTATAATTGGGCATGTGCGACACTCAATAATCTGGCGTTTCCAAACAGGCTACACCGGTTTATTGTGACGTCTGGACTCCCTGTGTCTCAGTGCTTCATCGTCCAATTAGCAACACACACAGACAGTTAACAAACGACTTGTCAGGCATCCAGGAAGAGACGAGCTGTGAGGAGTACAGCTCCTGGATGGGCGTTTTAATAGAAAAACAGGCTTTACATTGAAGCCATATAAAAACATCCAACCCTGACAGCTGGTGTTAGAGGTGGAGGAGAAATAGAAACAGGATTTACAAATGAAAAAAAAGGAGATTACTAGAAAGCAAATGCTCCATTTTCTGAGATGACGGAACAGATGCAAAGGCTAGAGATTGCTCCTAATTAACATTCATGTGAATCTTCTGTAACGAGCAGCAGGCAGGCTGTCACTATGTTACTGTGTGAAAGTGTGAAAGTGAGGATGTACACATGCTGAGCGGTACGTCTCGACGAGAAAAGGTGCAGAAAACCACGTTTTTACAATTCTTTTCCCTGATTCTTTATAAAAAAAATGTTTTCTTCGTGCGCCTGGATGAATTATTGGAAACATTTTTGTGCTCGCTTAAAGACACCATCTCCAACTTTCTCCCTCGCCTCAATCTGTCTTGTTTTTCTTCCAGTTGTCATAGCAACCTCTTGGCCCTTTTAGCATAAGTTGCATTGAGGGTCGCCCAGTGATGCTCATTGCCATAGTTACCCGGGCTTTTTTTAATGAGTTTTAAACCTTCTGGTCGAGACGTTTGACATTTACAAACAATCGGAGCCCTCACCCTCAGAAGGTGTCTTCTCTGAGACATATTGACAGGTATTGAGTCATGCATAAGACGGTGAGCAAGAGGAAAAACATTAAGCCTCCAGGCTTCAAATACCAGCAGTAAGGCTGCTGTAAATGCCTCAGGAGCTTAAAGGGAAATCATGCTTTCAGACAAAACAGATTTTTTTTGTAAAAATCCCCTTCAGCACAAAAAGGATTAACCCCCCGGTGATGCCATGACTGTACATCCATAACGTTAGAGTTCACCTTAAATAGGTCATATGTAAATTATGCATGTGTGTAAGAGGAGAAGGCATAAAAGCATTTATAAATAAGTAAGCCATAAGAACAAAAATAAGTTCTGTTTGTATTCAGAATGTTGGTTTATTAAGGCTTTAATATTTATTTCTCAGCCAAAGGACATTATGGCATTTGCACTGAACTATGAGTTAAAATATGCTGTTTCATCATCCTAAACATCTTCAAAATATACTGTATATCAGGGCTATTCAACTAAATTGCTCCAGGGGCCACAGTTACTGCAGGCCAGCAGCTGAGGGGCCGAACATCCAGCAGTTAAAGTCATGTAAATAAACTAAGCATTATAAAGATCTGTTACTTTTGAAATAGTTTATTTTGCTGCATTTAATCATGAACACAACATACAGAAACCCTATGTAGTAAAAGTAGTGATAACAAAACAAGAACAAAAACACATTATGCCTCTTATTTACCACAAATAATATTTTGACATCTCTGACTTTTCACATTTTTAAACCAATTATATTTTCACTTTCATAGTTTTATATTCAGCTGCTGGTAATTTTAACTGTATTGTTCATAGAAATGTTTTTACCAGTTTGTAGCCAAGATTCTGACGTTTCTGTAGATACAAAACATGTCTATGTTTAACTAAAATAACTTGTAGGAATTAAAGTAGAAAACCGGGGGTTTGGGCTGAAGAGATGAATGAACCAATTGGCGGGCCGAACTTTGATTACTCGCAGGCCGGATGTGGCCTGCAGGCCGCCGTTTGAATAGCCCTGCTGTATATGGATAAAGCATCTTTTTCCAGAGATCAGTACCTGTTTTTTTCCCTGTGTAATTTGTGTTACAGTCTGTCTTTGTGTTATTGTGGTAGGGAGATTCCTGGGAAAAAGAAAAGGTTAAAACATACGTTACACATCACCCAGACTGTGTTTTAGGAGGATAAAACACACAAAGCTGTGTTTGTTCTTTCCTCTGGGTTTTCTTCTTATATGTGAGGATTTCCATTAAGTATTTAAACCAATCAGAACGACAACAGAAAATAACAAAACTAAGCCACTTTTTCTGTTGCAGCATCACATACACACACACACAAAAACAGTGGATATATTGTCCATTATGTGCTACTTTAACACTCAGTTTATCATTGCTGTTTAGACGCAATCAAAAAAAATCTAATACCTTTTGTTTTTGAGTTACGGTAAGATCACATGACATCACTTTAAGTGTTGCTTATGGTTAAAACAACCTCATGCTGTTAAAACTTCGACTTGCACAATTCAGATGTTGTTAATCTGTGTAAATCATTGCTAACGATGGTTAAAATGTCAAAACAAGATTTATCATTATAACACAATGCGAGTTGGAAACATACTTTTTAATACAAATTCATCTTTGATCTTGAATTTAGTTTATTGCAGGTTTGATCATTTTTATTTCTCCACTGATCAAAAGTCTTTCCCGTCTCTAACTTGGAAATATCTAACAAGAAGGTTTTAAGCTGTTAGTTAGCAGATGACCTCACATCACTTAACTCTTTACTTTCATTTTTATTTGTTTAGCTCATTCATAACAAATACACTCAGGCTTGATTAATTAAATAAATGGCAGCATTTGGTCAATCTCAGCATCATATTCACAAAGCCAGTGGTGCAGTTCTGTTTTGGCAACAACGCAGTTGTTCTCGCTGCACAATGAAAATGTGATCGATCACCTGGAACGAAGCAACGCTGAGGTTGCTGGGAGTCTTGGACTATTTGTCCTGGGTTTTCTTTGAGTTCTGTTGGTGGACCTCTTGATATGAAGTACAATCTGAAGAGTTTGTAATCTGAACCTAAAATTACAACAACTGGATTTTGGAGAGAAGGGTGTCTGGTTTAGAGTTCTTTATGCAGATGATGTGGTTCTGTTGGCGTCCATGGGCCATGACCATCAGTATGCACTGGGGCTCAGTCGGACAGGTGGAATAAGGGGAGGGATGCATGTGTGTGTCTTTGCCTCAGGTGGAGTTTAAGTATTTGGGCGTCTTGTTCACAAGTGATAAGAGAGTGTGAGATGGGTTGATGGATCATCGTTCGACCCTCAGTAATGAGCGAGTTGCTTTGGTCGTTTAAAAGGGAAAGCTCTATTTACGACTTTTAGTCCACACCTGCAGTCATGAAGTTTGGATCCTGACCAAAAGAATGAGATTCTGGATGCAAGCAGCCAAAAGGAGCTTTCTACGGAGCCCGCCGGGGGGTCAGTGGGAGAAAAAAAAAACAGCCGCAAAAAAACAACAAAAGCCACTGGAAATCTGTGTGCACAGATTACTAAACTGTGCGCACGGATTACTAAACTGTGCGCACGGATTACTAAACTGAGCGAACGGATTATTAAACTGTGCTCACGGATTACTAAACTGTGCGCACGGATTACTAAACTGAGCAAACGGATTACTAAACTGAGCAAACGGATTACTAAACTGTGCGCACGGATTACTAAACTGAGCAAACGGATTACTAAACTGAGTGAACGGATTACTAAACTGTGCTCATGGTTTCTGCAATTCGTGCGCACAGATTACTGACATCTGGAGGGTGGTTGTGTGAACTGTCGTTCATCAGCTCAGAAAGTGCTTAAGTTTATATAACAACAGATCCACTGAATTTACCTTGCAGATGCAGCTTCATACGGTTGTGTTCTGAGGAAAGGATTCCAGCAACAACTAACCCCGAAACAACAAGTTGACCCGGCACTCAAAGTATTCACTTCCTGTTTAGCCTTTCACAATAAAACCGGATACAACAAAACAGATTGTACCACACACACCATGCATCCAACCTGTCGACACAATCTGCGCGCACTGATTGCAAAAACTGAGCACAGTTTAGTAATCCGTGCGCACGGATTACTAA
>NW_013952488.1:51107-53522 GCF_001266775.1 Austrofundulus limnaeus | reverse complement strand
CACTCACAGTATTCACTTCCTGTTTAGCCTTTCACAATAAAACCGGATACAACCAAACAGATTGTACCACACACACCATGCATCCAACCTGTCAACACAATCTGCGCGCACTGATTGCAGAAACTGAGTGCACAGTTTAGTAATCCGTGCTCTCAGTTTAGTAATCCGTACGCACAGATTGCAAAAACTGGGAGCACAGTTTAGTAATCCGTGCGCACGGATTACTAATCTGTGCTCTCACTTTAGCAATCCGTGCGCACGGATTTCCGGCGGCTGTTTTTCTTTTTTCACCACTGACCCCCGGCGGGCTCCGTAGCTTCCTTTTATAGAGTGGCTGGGCTCAGCCTTAGATATAGGGAGAGGACCTGCATCACCAGGGGGGAGCTTAGAGTATTTTTAGGTAGAATCAACATTTGGGTTTACAGTGATCTGGGTTTCTCCCCTAGACCTGTTGCTTCTGCAAACTGACGAAATGTTTATTACAAACATTTATCATAGCTTTTATTTTTATGTCAAAAACGATGTGTGTCACAAATAGCTTGTGAGAATTGGGAGCTTTTATAACCCTTGCAGTATTTTACATAAACATGGGCAGAGTTCATTTGAAAACACTTYTTATATCTCGTTAAGTGTGGGCTAATTGTGCCAATGAGAGAGAAGCTGTTTGATTTGCAGCACAGTTTGAGGAGCACATCTCCCTTTTAGAGAGCTTTATGAATTAGGCAAATGTGCACAGTTCTAATCTGCACCTATAAAAGATGCYCAATTCATTGATGAATCAATGCCACAGTTTATTAAACATGAACGTAAAATATATTTAACAGCTCATTTGCAATAATACTGACCTTGAGCTTGAAGTAGATCTGCATGTTTCTACTCACATCATTTAGGAGCCAGACAGCACCATTATGAATGCAATTAGAAATGTTCTTGCAACTAAATCTACATTTCTCAAACGGTTTTAGGAAAATAATCTTAAGATTTTAAGCTCCACAAATTTAGAAAATGTGGTACTGATTGAATGTGTTCCCATTAAGCAGATCTACCATGCTTGTTTTATTTATATGAAGCACAGAGAAGAAAAGCACATGGGCAAACAAATTTAATCAACAAATCTGTAAAAATGTAGGATTTAGAGGTGAACTGTGGCAAAATGCATAAGTGAACTGAAGAAACATTAAAATAATTGTACTGTTCTTTTAAGCTTTCATCTCTCAGGTGTTCTTACTTSAATGCTTGAAGGTAAGCGGGTAAAAAGATAACCACACACAATATTAGTAATTAGCCTTCAGTGAGAGTTCCCAGAGGCAGTGAGGTAAATTATATTTCTCACATTGATTTGTAAATCTCTCATCTAATAAAAAAATAAAAGGGTGTTCAAAGAGACGGAGCTGCTGAGGAGAGTAAAGGCAAGACAAAAAGCAGAAGGGGATGGTGGGTGGAAGTATAAGACAAGAGAGGGAGAGCAAACAGTGATGATGGCAGAGTGAATACAAAAATGTGCTGGGGGGAAACAAAACAAAACACATTTATTTTCAGTGTATGGCCTGGTAGTTTCAGGGAGAAACCAAAAACACATTTAAAGTGTCGATGAAGCTGCTGCTCAAAAAGTGAGGAGCAGACAGCTCAGGACGATGAGGGGTGGAGAGACGCGGTGGGCGGATGTGAGAGCGAGCAAACGTGACGCAAGGAACCCAGGGGAGTGAGAGACGGGGTAGAGAGGAGGAGGAGGAGGACAGTAAAAAAGTTCAGGACGAAGCCTTGGAGAGCGAGAACAGAGAGAACTTCCGCCGCTCATTTCAGCGAAGCTCGTTTAAACAAAAGCAATGAAAGAACAAAGGTTAGGGGAGCAAATAATTAAATTCAGGGAGCCTCGGAGAAGGGAAAGCTCTGTAGCAGCCGATTCTCGTCTCCATAGCAACGGTTTAGCATCAGGACCAGTATGGTTACATAAGAGTGGCCAGAAGCATCTTTTATTACATTTACACACACACACACATGATGACAACAAGAGCCCTTCTCGGCTTATTGGTGCTTGGTGACTGTGGAGGCTTTTCAGYATGCAGCTCAGCCTCGTAATGAAGAAGGAAAAATTTCACTCTTTAATCCCTGTGATACCTCTGTGGTGGGAGGATAAACACGGAGAGCCCTCCAGCTGGAAATGTGACATTTTACAACTGTCACTCAGCAAAGACGTGTGTGAAATGTGTGTCTTAGGTGGATCAACATGAGTTCCTGTGAGAAATCATCCAGTGCAACTATTTTTTAACTTATCTGTGCGACTRCTGGGAAATTAAGATTAAGCTTTAAAGGGGCAARATCATGTAAAATCAACTTTTTTGAGTTTTATATCATGTTATAATGTTATACTCTCATAAAAAACATGCCCAAAGCCTTGCTTTGACTCATTCATAC
>NW_013952488.1:47095-50436 GCF_001266775.1 Austrofundulus limnaeus | reverse complement strand
TATGTATTTTAACTGAAATATCAGCTTCATTCACAAAATGCCTGAGTCCGGAAATGAGACTGCGTCATAAAAAGCACTTCCAAAAAAGGCGAAAAAGCAGTCCTGCAGCTCAGTAATGATAACGAACTAATGATATTAGCGTGACTGGGCCGCTCCTGGAACAACAACCACATGTTCGTCTGTAATTTCAGAACACCGTCTACCGGTGTTCTGAAAAAGTTTGTATCCCTGAAAAAAGTTTCCCCACCAGAGGGGGCGCTTGTGAGTAGGAAGTAATCTGCTTTTCCCTCAGAAGATGGTCCAAATCTCATGAGAAGTCTCTGACATTTGTGTTGGTGCATCCTGGTGGACTATGTGTAAAATGACAGAATTCATACAGTATGATGCTGCTACAAAGCTCAAAATCATAGTTTGCTGATATATATTTCTTGTCAAAATACCTTTTAGTACAAATGTTGTTAAAATAAAAGAACAGTCCAATGATCATTTTACTGATATGTATAAAGACTGCAAATGCTGAAAAATCTTGAAGTCTGTATGAAATTGGACGTAGTTTGAGGATTAAATTTTTTATGCTTTTTAAGCTCAAAAAAGGGGGGGTCGTATTATACATGAGATCCTATTATACACGAATGAATACGGTAGATACTTTATTATGGTATATTATTTAAATGTATGCCTGAGAAACACATATTGCCCCTTTAACTTATTAGAGCAACAGCATTTCTGTTTATATATAATAAACTACAACATGTTCAGTAACACCCAGTGTCTTTTAATTTGTTATTGTAAGTTTTTGTCATGTTAGATTTATTGTGACATTATTGAGATGACCCATTTTTCTTCCACATCTAATCGTTCAACATTTTCTGTGCTTTTCGACAATAAAAAGTCAAAACTTTCAGCTCATTTACGCCACGGTTGCTATTACCTTTGGTGTTTCAGCAACTTGTACCTTTTCAGCTATTTAGCTTTTTTCTGCTGTTTTTTTCTCATTGAATAAAAATGAGTTGTCTTCAACATCCTGAAAACCCTTAAAAATGTTTTTAAATCTTCACTATGATTTTTACATTTTGTTGTMGTTCTGCTTCTTTTCAACTTATTTGTGCTCATTTCAGCTTCCTWTAACATRCTATTTATTTATTTTTTGCTAATTTTAGCATTTTCTGCTTTATGTATGGACCGTATGTACATTTAACTCACTTTAAAGTTCAACAAAACATTGAAGTCCACATGAAGTAGCACATGAGGAACTTTTCAGTTTCAGTTTATTCATTTCATTTATTTCATTTAAACAAAAACAAAATACATTCAAAACAAAACAAAATGAGAGAAAACAAGAAAAAAATTACGTTCAGTTTATTCATTTCATTTATTTCATTTAAACAAAAACAAAATACATTCAACATAAAACAAAATGAGAGAAAACAAGAAAAAAATTACGTACACATATATATTAAAATGAATTGAATTAAAATAAAATGGAATGAAGGGTAACAGAAGAAGAAAAATCCCCATTTCCAAATATAACATTAAATTCAGCAATACTAATCAAATAATGGTTCAAATCAGTATATTGTCATTAAGTCTTCATTTAACAAAATAAGACCAAAAAAGGATAAAAATTAAAAATCAGCTTACTCTTTTTTTCAAGCAACAAATAGTATTAATAATAATAAACCAGAATATAAATACTTTTAACTTGAAAAGGAATGGTATATCCCTATTCAATATATAAATTATGTGGTTGCTACAGACATTTTGGAATGTAATAATAAGTCAGTAACAAGTCTTTTCTTTTTCATTTAACCTTTATTTCAACAGGCAAAACATTAACAACAGTTTCTTATTTACAGTGTTGGCCTGAGAGTGCAAAAACACTTAAAACACTTTAAAAATGGGAAGATGGGGAACATAAACAGTACATAAAACAAATAAAATGAATGGTGCGTTCATTCTTTACTGCAAAAAGAATTGAGGTAATTCAAATTTACCTGTTTCTCTTAGCACTTAGCAGTGGKGCCAGTATGAGCAGACACTGCTGCCACTTTCTGCGCTCTATGAAAGTGAAAACCTCCTACTTAAAAGTTTTATTGAATGTTTCAGAGCATACATGTACCTGAAAAAGGCTGAACTCCTCTGTTTAAAAAGGTGATTTCAAAATGAATCGTCGTTTCACTTTGACATTTGAGTGTGCTCCACGTTCACACACACACACACACACGCACACACACACACACACACACTGACACAAAGAGGCGAGGACAGGAGACTGAAAAGGGTAGGCTAAATGAAACACGAAAAAGTGCCTGGAAAAAGACTTTGTCTGTGTGAGTGAGAAGGATTAAAAGGTTATCTCATCCCTTGATGAGGATCTTATGGTGAGTGTGGTCATTTAGGCTTTAGACAAAAAGGGGAAAGGGGGGTGTTAGGAGAGAAGAAGGGGAGGAAATAGGTTTTGGTTGCCGAGTCATTGAGGTTACAATAAAAYGGCAAAGATAAAGAAGATCCATCCTTCCAGTCTCTGTACCTGTTTTGAGGTGTGTGAGGTGGGGTGCACCTTGGACAGGTCACAAGTCCATCACCAGGACTCACATAGGGACAGTTTTGTGTTTTTAGTTAACCTAATATGCATGTTTTTTTTTTTGTTTGAATGAAGGAGGAAACAGCACCACTGAGAYAGGCTCCAGGCCAGGAGGCAAAAACTCTAACCAGCCCTCTGCCGTGCTYCCCTTAGATGTTTCATTGCCGCTTCGCATTTTTTATTCATTTCCTCTYTAATTTTGAAATTCTAACATGYCARGAGATGTCACAGAAACTGTCYTTTTCAAACAGCAACCAGAAAGCARGGTGCTCGATGGCAGCTCTGTGAGGTTCTGCTCATGCACAGCGGTGCTTTTGTCTAAAAGCTGAACTCAGCTTGTTAACAACAATAACGATCCGCAGCACCAGGACCAGCTGAGAGGCATAAAGCCACTAACGGGTCAGTGGAGCAGCTCCCGCAATTCTGAGCAAGACATACAGCATACGGTGTGAGTCATTAGCATTAGAAAATGAATGGTTTCAGGACATAAAATAACTGAATAAACCAAGAATGCTGAAGTGACCAGGGGTGTAAGAAAATATCAATACACTGAAATATCGCGATATTTAATTTCCCGATACTGTATCGATATTCTAAAGCCCTGTATCGATTTTTTATTAAGGTTTAAAATGTCAACTTTCCTGCCAGCCGTTCATTTTTTTGTTGTAGTTCAGCCTCTGACCACTAGTTGGCAGCGGTGAGCCAGCCATTTGGCTACTCTACCTCTTGAGGTAGAGGCCATTGGCTGTGTCCAAAA
>NW_013952488.1:42843-46035 GCF_001266775.1 Austrofundulus limnaeus | reverse complement strand
GAATGTCTGTATTTTAAGACAAGTTGTGTCTTGTGCGCTCTTTTTTCCAACGTTATGGAAGGCAAGCAGGCAGGTGTGCATGTAGCGCATGTCTAATAATCGAAAACATGGATGAAATAAGAAATATGAAACAAATAAAATACAAACAAAGCAGAACACAGCTAAATGTATCAAAAGTATGTCTATGTAATATTAGAATTTCTGAGACAATGAATTTTGGTTTTTCGGGGTTTTTTTCCCAGTAAGAGGTTTTTATTTAATAGAATTTTTTGGACCAAAAATATCACAATATATCACCTTGTTTACAGTATTGAAATATATCGGGACATATCGTATCGTGACCCCTCTGTCATGATATGTATCGTATCGCCAAATTCTTGCCAATACACAGCCCTAGAAGTGACAGAGCTGAAGATGTTGAGGTTCTCCTTGAGAACATGGATGGATTAGATTAGGGATGACATCATCAGAGGATGCTGGCCAATAATGAGTCACTGCACCAGATAACACGATGTATGTCTGCGTGACCATTTCTGCACAGTAAGCACATTTACTCTGTATTTCTTGGGTTTTAATTGCATCTRTGACCAGCTCTGCATCTGTTTGTCTAAACTCAAAAGGATTCATTCACACATGTTGAAAGTTTCTAGAAGCAAACAATTCACGATGACACTGGACTGAAGATTTAAACGAGCTGAACAATTAAGCTGGCAAATAAAATGTCAAGATGTTTTGTATTTATGTTTCAACAGTGCATTATTCCAGTAAATCTAAGTTTCTCAGTCGAAAAAAAGCTGATTATTTTTGTTTGTGTGAATAATCCTGCAGATGCTCACTGACGTCTGCTTTGTGTCAAACAAAAAAAAAAAAACCCTGAATCATCAATGTTCTTTCAACTAACTACAAAGTTGTTGTTTCGTGTCATCTTTAATATTCCCTCAGTAATAAATATGTTTGTTATTAATCCTATGGTCGCTCACTGATGTCTTCAGCTCATCATTTTCTGAGCTGCAGAACTGCAAGTTGCTTTTACACAAGTTGATCTACCTGGCTTGGGTCCAGCTCTGAAACTACCTCACTTGGGGGCTCAGAGGGGCATCAGAGGCAGGCTCACTTTGCTCGCCTTTCCATGATTTTTCTGAATGATCCGATGAACTGAGCTGTCATATGAACAAGGTTCATGTTTTCCTGTCTGCGTTCTTCAGTTCTGCCACGCCCACACACACCTGTTCGCCATTCCATTTAGTTTTGCTGTCTCCTTGTCAGTCCATTTGTCCTCTCTGTCTTCGTTCACTCCTCAGTGGAACATTTTGTATTTTATACGCCACTTCCATGTCCTCCTGCCTGGTTTCCAGTTTTTCTACGTTTTTGCTGGTTTGTCAACTTTTTGTTTTGGTTACAATGAACTCAAGTTTTATTTCTCCGTGCGTAAATCTGCATCCCAAGGTCCAAACCAAGTGAAACCGTGAGAGTGGAAAATAATGTGCGTTAAAAAGAGAAAACCCAAAAGGGAGATATATATTCTTAACACATGAGGTAAGATGGCCAGGAAACAGAAAACAAACGTGTTAAAGATGGTGAGAAGGAACTAATACAGGATGTGTGAGAAATTTATGTTTTACTTTGCAGGACAAACACAAACAGAATATTTTCAGAATCAACAATTGAGTGGATTTGTTTTAGATGGCCTGTTAAAAATCATTTTACAAGAAAAGTATTAAAAAGTAATGAGTCCACAAAACAAAACAGTTCCAGCAACAATCACTGCACTACTATTACTTCTTTGGGTTAAAACCTCTGCCTATTACCATTACTTTTATTGTAATATGGAGACTTGTTTTAATAATGTTTTACAATGTATGGGTGCAAAACAAAAACAGGAAAAAGATTTGAAGGGAATTCAGAATTACCTTGATGGACAAACTTAACAACATTCTTCCATTCTGCAGAAAATGTTGCAGATTTTTTTTTATAACCCCAAATGTTTCTGTTTTTGATGTACCTGGTTTCACTCTGACAATAATATGAGCATCCTGCAGAAACCTCGTTCTGTATGCCCCTCTCAATCTAACATTTCATTTAATTAAAAACAATTTGCTCATGACTCGGCTGTGTGCATGCCTGCTCACTTCCTTTTTATTGTATTTTTAAACACGACTTTTTTAAACTTAAAGCAGTACTAACCACTAA
Organism: Austrofundulus limnaeus; assembly: GCF_001266775.1. Lineage (NCBI taxonomy): Eukaryota > Metazoa > Chordata > Actinopteri > Cyprinodontiformes > Rivulidae > Austrofundulus > Austrofundulus limnaeus. The sequence goes on along the minus strand of NW_013952488.1, from coordinate 43,845 downwards.
AGGCACATTGTGGATGCAATAAATTATTTCTCTATATATCGTATCTAGGCCACAATGTTAGTTGAATTACCAATGTTATTAATGTTTTGTCATTTTTACACAATAAAATGTAGCCATAGTAACAAATGATGAGTAATGTCTATAAACAGTGGTTTATATCTGGTGAATGCTGCGTAGGTGAGGCTTATTTCTGAAAACAGCTTGATGCTTTCATTGAAGCAAATTATTAACAGTTAAAACCAATTATTATTTTTCTATCCATCTGTGAGCTAATGCTTGCAGCTCTCTGTTTCACACCGAGTGAACAGAAATCATCCCATATTGAGGTAATTATTGTAAAACGTACCTGGTGCAAAAACAGATTTAACTTTGGCGTTGAAGCCAGGCAAACTCATATATTCTCACGCTCCAAGTTATGATTTCTCTTTTATCTTTGGAAACGTCTCTTTGTGTGTTCTGCAAACTCCTAGGAGCATATCTATCTTATTATCAGAGATAGATATTGCAGAGAACTGCTTTTAAATTCTTTAGCACTCATATCTATCTCTTCAGGTCTTTTAGAATAATCCTTGAGTTTTGAACTCACAGCCACTAAACAATCCATCCTGTCTAACTCTGTTTATCTGTGATCTCATTGCAATCATACTGCACGCTGTTTTATCAGGCTGCAATTACCAGTGCTGTCTTCTTTTGCTGACCAACGCCGTTTGTGAAACATTGTTCAGGTTTGCTAGACAGGATGCTTCATCCAACCATGGGTTTTTCAGGGATTCTACACGCAGCGGCAGGGAACTCTGAACCCCCAAAATTAATATTTCACTGGACTGTGACCGTTGGAGACACAATGGGCCTCATGCAAGAACATGTTCGTATTCTTATCCTAAATTTCTCTTACTTTTGTTCGTACAAAGGGTTCGTACGAACATGTCACAGGTCTGGACCACTCGTGAATTTTGTTCGTGTCTGAAAAAAATCTTAGAATACGAAAACATTGGTGAATGT
>NW_013952488.1:31862-42827 GCF_001266775.1 Austrofundulus limnaeus | reverse complement strand
ACATTCACCAATGTTTTCGTATTCTAAGATTTTTTTCAGACACGAACAAAATTCACGAGTGGTCCAGACCTGTGACATGTTCGTACGAACCCTTTGTACGAACAAAAGTAAGAGAAATTTAGGATAAGAATACGAACATGTTCTTGCATGAGGCCCAATGAGAGGGAGGGAGAAATGATGTGGATTTATCCCCTGCAACACAATATTTCAGTTATATATGAAAATTATTGAAACTTATTGTCGTTATATTAATCCTGAGTGTTTGACTTGTCTCCCTGCTTCAACAAACCTGATTCTGTGACTGAATTACCTCTTTAAGTTCTGCAGAAGCCTGTTATTCATTCAAACCAGGTGTTCTGGAGCAGAAAAATCTCTAAAACATTCAAGATAGTGGGCTCTCCAAGCCAGAATTGGACACACCTGTTCAAAATTAGGATTTGAGCTGACTCAGGAGCTACAGTGTTAGCTTTTTTTAATGCCTGAAGGGATTGAATATTATACAATTCCCTTTAAAATAAAATCAAAATCTCACACTGTAACAGCAGGCTGTATACTAAATGGGTTTCTGAGCAACGTTCTCACAGATGTTCGTGTGCAGCTGGAGAGCAGAATGCAGCGCTCATCCCAGCATGTTTAGCTGTAGTAAGCTGAAAACAGAGGCGGTAACTATGTTAACTGGGCAGCTAAATCAGAAAGATGGAATTCGCTCCACGTTCCCAGGGGATCAGCGACCTTTGCCAAGAGCAGGAAAATACTGTGGATACGAGGCTACTACAGTGCATGCTGTCTGAAAGGCAGAGATGTCTTCACTTTGGTTCTCAACAGGGCTTTATTTGGTTTGATAATCTGGCTGTATGTATCCAATGATTCGTTTGTAATCAACTTTTCTGTAAAAACTGTGAGCTAGGCCATTCACTTACTACTTTGGTTCCATGGGTAAACAGCATTGATTCAACACAGCCATGAAGAAAAAACTGTTTTCAGTGAAAATAAAGTTTATTTTATGAAAAAAAAAAAAAAACAATAAATCACAATTTTCTAAAAACTAGTTTATTTCTCTGCCAAAGTTCCTGCACGCTTAGAAAAAATGGTTTTCTGTCAACACTCCTTAGACCTTGAAATAACTGTCGTACTTTAACTATGCTCCATTAAAAGTAGAAGAAAATATACTACCAACAACAATTACAGAAGTAGTAACATGGAGATCACCTTTAAAGTGTCTGACGAACCAAACCTGAAACAGATGAATCGAGCAACTCTAAGGATTTGTCCGAATTCAGGGGCTGCTTCCTTCGAAGGAACCGGCCAATGTGGGCTGGGTCCTTAGTCGACCACGAAGACTAAAAGAAAGTGGCTGTGAATTTGGACGGTCTAAACTTCAGCTTTATTACCGCTCTGAAGTGACGAAGATCGAAATTTAACAAAATATTTGTCTCCTGCTTCGTCGGTCATTACAAGCACAACAGTCTCCCAGTCGGCCTGCAATGCTTCTTGGGATAGGGTAGGCTGTGAAGGATACACCAAACCCTTCCCTGAAATCAGTGTAAAAGGAGGACACATTCGCAAGTGGACGTGCCTTCGAATTTGGACAGCTTTTGTTGCACTGCTGTGACATAATCTGCCTTCAAATTTGGCCTTTGAAGGATAAAGCTCCTGAATTTGGACACAGCCAAAAGTGTCATATAGGTTGTTACACTACAGCTCTGTTTTTTTTTCTGTCAAAATGAGAAGCATTTGGGCAGGAGATGCAAATGCATCAGAAAAAAATGACATAGGTTGGTGAAGGTTGGGTCTAAAACACATACCAGAGACTACCTTGGATCAGGACCACAAACAGACAGTACCATTGATTGAAATTGTATATGTTGGCACTAGGGGTTGAAGAATTACGGGAATTTTCAACTTTGGAAACTTTACATGGGAATTAATGGGAATTAATAGGAGTAAAATTTTTAAGTATTGTAGGCTCATGATCCTTGACAGAGATTTTAGACCTTCGCTTGACTTACAGAACCCGCTTTTTCTTTCTGGGTCCTGTAGAGCTGTACAGTACTGACATCGGAAAAGAGATTTGGCATTGAAAATTAAAACCATTGTCAGTGAAATAAAGAAACGGTGACAATGAAAAACTCCCATTCTCCCATTATATGCTGCAGCATAGAGATAATTTAGTTATCAATGAATCTAACATGAGTGTTTTGGGTCACTGGAGATCAAGGGTACCAGGAGAAAACATGCAGACTCCAATCAAAGACGCAGAGAGACGGTCCTGAAACTTTTTGCAGAGTCGACAGTTCTAACCACTGCCCTGCCTTTATGCTTTTATTTTGCATAATCTTGACTAATTCCCTTAATTCCAATGAAAAGTTAACCCTAGTTGGTACATGAGTAACAAATTCCTCATACAGTGATTTTGAAAAAATAAAAAATAAAAGAAGAAAATTTAAGGCCAAGAAATTAATAATAATAATAAAATCTTTTTTGTGATGACTTACTTGATATCCTTTCTGGTGGATGTGATACTGACCTTTGTTTAGATTTCAGCTACACACATTTAAACATATATAAATCTTTGTGACAGTAGCTTAGGAGCACATTTCCCCACAGAAACTCTTAATGCCAATCGTGTTTAACCAGTCGTTTGTTTGTTTTTTTCAAACAGCCCAGTAAGGCGAAGGAAATAAAAAGGCCAGTTTTTTGCCTGTTGTTATTCTAGGTTTAATTGATCCTCATTGTTAGTCAAAAATAATTTATGATCGGGGTAAAGCGCYTTAAGAATTAAAACTTAATTGGACAATTTAAAAGAATAGATGACCAATAATGCAAGTAATTGTTTTTAATGAAGCTTCAAGGCGGTAAAGAAAAATGAATAATCCAGAGTGCAATCTAATTACATTTCATTAAAATGCCAGTAAAGCAGAGACAGACAAAAAACTCAAACTGGTGCCTTTTTTTGGTGTGTGTGTGTGGGGGGGTGGGGTGGAGGGTTTCAGCCATTTTTTTCTTCTACAGTTCCTGGGAAAGGTCAGTAAGACATGCCTGCAGGGCAATGTGGGCCTCTGTGTTGAATTGTACAGGCCACCAACTTTATTTAACATCAAAGTTMAACTAAAACTGGTAAAGACTGGAGCAGACTGCTTATGTAATGTGTTGCTATTTTATTGATTCCTGGAGGGAACGTCTTCCTTCACATGTTTCMTAGATGTAAGACAGCACCTCTATGGTTGTACAGTAGGCAGTCATGATGTGCAAACCTTTTATTGTGCAGGTTCAAACATTTCTCACTACTYCTACTATTCTGTTTAAAAAAGGAAAGGATTTAAACCGTTTTTGATTTTGCTTTCCCAGTACTTTATTTCTTAAACTCGCCTTCTGATGGGCGGAGAACACTTCATGGACCAGGTCAGAAGCGAGTCTCTGAGCTGCCTCTCTTCAGCGTGCTGTTGTTGAACTCGTCCTGCTCGAAGCTCAGGTTATTGTGCGACCTCGATATCATCAGCAGTTTCTCGCGCTTGCTGAAGTCGCGCCGCACCATCGCGGTCGCCGCCGCATCAGACGGCCGCTCCCCTCGTTCCTCCCGGTCTTCCCGGTCCTCCAGCCGCGTGTAGCCTCTGCTGCTGCCCCAGTTTCCGCTGTGACTGCGGCTGCTGTTGCTGCGGTCCAGCCGGGGCCAGCTGGGGTGCTTCCGCTGCTCTTGATGCACGCTGAGCATGCTCGGCCTGCGCTCCAAGTCCAGAGATTTCGAATAGCTGTTGAGCCTGTGCAGGGAGGAATTGGAGCCAAAGTCACTCCTCGCCACTCCGGGGGAAAGCCAGCAGCCTGAGGTAGAGGAGGGAGCAGGGGAGAGGGTGCAGGAGGAGAAAGAGGAGCTCCGAGAGGAAGACGACGCAGAGTTACTGCGCTTCAAGCCCAGCGGTTTAGAGGCCTTCGCAGCCGATGCTGCAGGCACCACCAGAGACTCCATGGAGCAGAGAGGCACTGGCCTCTCTCCATCTCGTCTCTCCACTCCCCTGTCCTCCTCGGTGATCGCTTCCATTTCTGGCTCATCAATCACACAGTTGTTGAGCTTTATGACGGGGAGCGTGAACGCAGAGATGGAGGAGGAGACGATCGAGCCCGCGTGGTGTCCTCTCCTCTCCCCATCTCCGTCCACCGGCCACTGGTGGTGCGTCAGATCCGAACGAGCCAACCCAAACCCAGGACCACAGAAAGAACGATCCTTGTAAAGTGGCGCCAGCAACCCGGCAAAGCTACAATCCAACCTGGCCTTCTCGCTACGCCTGTGGAACTCCTCTTCTCCCAGCAGCACCTCCTCCTCCTCAGCCGATCCTTGACTCCCGGTTCGAGAAGGAAACGCCAAGAGGGAGTTGCTGGCCAAACGTGCGGTGGCGTCGGCGCCAAACGCTCGCAGATCGCCCATTTCTCTGCCATACACGCTGCTGCGGTGAAGGTATTGTTTCTGCTCCTTCTGCCTGAGGCGATGGATGTCGATGACAGTCGAGTACATGTCTCTCATATGGATTATCTAAAGCAGAAGAAAAATCAGATAAGCAGCAGCAGAAGTAACCATTTTCAATAAATTCCCTGCATAAATATTTGCAGCATCCCATTACACGGCATCATAATAAAGTAGTTTCAAACAAGTTCATTTCACGTTGGATGCTCGTGTCTTTGAATGCATATTTGTACAAGTAGGGAGGAGATGGAAAGAGGAGTGGCTTAATCAAATCAAAAGGAGGAAGAAGAGGCATTATGAGCAGAGAAAATGTCATCAAAAGTAAATTGCAAAGAAGCAGCGGGAAGCAGGTTGGGAGAAATTAGATCTGCATGTTAGTTATAGGAAACTGTTGATTAAAGATGATGGCAGAGCTCATGTTTTTCTCTATGAGAGAGTTGCAGTTTGTGTGTAGATCAACCTTAGTTTCTCTGTCCCGGTTTTCATGGAGTATTGCATTAGCGCAGATGAAGATGAAGATCCCAATCCCCATGGTAAAMGGTCCCAGCATCTTCATCCTCTCAGAGTGAAGATGTTGTTCCAGAAACCGCATCAAAGCACCACCAGTATGCTGGGATTGTGGACCTAAAATTAAAGCAAAGTCAGAGTGATGAAGTGTTTTTGTTGTTTTGTTGTAGCCACCCTGTTTAGTTACCTTGAACYTCACGAGTTGCGTTGGTCACATCTTTCTCCGCCTTGTGTCCTCCTCCTGTAGGAACGACTTTACCGTGTGGCCAGTAACCCAGTGTTGCCATCCCGATCCCTACTGCTAAGATGATCAGTCCCAGGAAGAGGAAAAACCCAGAGGCTGAGTAGAGGCGGAGCCTACCACGTACCACCACAACATCGGTGCGACGCTTCCGTTTTCTAGAGTAAAAACAGCAAATTACTTTTAGGAGCATTTAATCATTGGAAGACAAAGRTGAAATGCTGGAATGTATTCAACATATTTGTGTATAAATTTGGTCCTAGGTGACAGGCCACACAGAGAARGACTCAAAAGACAAAAACCATGAACGCTGTGTCCTTTGCCTGGACGTGGGTTACTTGGAACCCACCCTGGGTACAGACCTGGGAGAGGGGTTGGTAGGCAAACGCCTGCTGGCTGGGTCTCTACCCATGGAGCCTGGTCGGGCTCAGCCCAAATGAGCTATGTGGGTTTGCCTTCCTGTGGGCCCGCCACCTACAGGAGGGGCCATATGAGTCAGGTGCATGATGTCATGGGCAGTAGCCACAGGTGGGYACCTTGGCGCTCTGACCCTGGCTCACCAAAGCTGGCTCTTGGGACATGGAACTCTCTGGTGGGGAAGGAGAAGCTTGTGTGCGAGGTTGAGTGGTACCAACTAGATAAAGTTGGGCTCAACCCATAAGCTTAGGAATCAATCTCCTTGAGAGTGGCTGGACTTTATTCTACTCTGGAGTTGCCCTTGGTGAGAGGTGCCAAGCAGGTGTGGGTCTACTTATGAGCCCCCGACTGGGTGCCTGTGTGTTGGAGTTTTACCCTGTAGATGAGAGGGTAGCTTTGCTGCCTTTGCCTGGGGAACAGGCTCTGACAATTGTTTGTGTCTACACACCAAACATCAGTTCAGGGATGCTYGAAGGTGTCTCTCATCTGGCATGGAAACTCCTTGGAATCTTCCAAGAAGACCTGGAAAAGGTGGCTGGGGAAAGAGAAGTCWGGYCCTCCCTGTTCAAACAGCTGCCACCGCAACCTGACTCTGGAACAATCGGTACATAATGGATGGATGGAACAAAAGATTTTGTACAATATCCCACAAGATTTTCACTAAATTTCCAGTTTCTTAAATTAAATGACTGAAATGCTCATTTGTGCTTTAATTATTTTCAAATGAAACTAAATCACCATCACCTGGGGGCACCCTCAGAGGTCAGCCCTGCTGTAGGCGGGGGCCGATGCTGAGAGCGGGACGAGTCCTGGCGTTTTAGTTTGGCCAAGCCTGTAAGTACACCTGCTGCTGCCGTCATCCTTTACCTGCAGACACACGGCGAGAGGTGAGTCGTTKTTTTATTATTCAGTTTTCCCAGTAAACATTTCAGTCATTCAACGTGATTAATAAACTTGAAATAATACTTAAAGTCTGTACAGAAACCAAAACAATACAMGAAAAGATACAAAGCTGCATTTTGCCACATTATGTCCTGATGCATCTCAGTAATCCAGGTAAAAAATCAAAAAGAAAAAAATTGTATAGGTCTTCTGGACAAGTTCTTCTCTAATGAAACGTTTCGTCTCTCCTCCAAGAGACTTCTTCAGTCTGAGAGTTTCAGGCAAAATTCAGGCTTTTAAGCCCTGCCTCCATGTGACTGATACTCACATCACATGGCTATCGTTGACACCTAATTAACACCTATTGTTAACAGGGGATGGAGTGATACTGGCAATAGCCGCACTGTAGGAGGGGGACAACTGAAAACGGAGGCCTCCACCTCTGTTTAATGATGGACGGTCTTTCTTCACAAAAATGGCTTCTTTTACTCCTCTCTCAAACCAACGTTCCTCTCTATCAAGAATGAGAACATCCTCATCTCTGAAAGAGTGACCGCTGGCCTGTAAATGAGTGAAAACTGCAGAGTTCTGGCCATTAGATGTAGCTCGTCTGTGTTGGYACATTCTTTTGAACAGTGACTGTTCAAAAGAATATATCAAATAAAGTTTAATGTTACAACTAATCGTGGATCCCTTTAAGTAAATATCTAAAAATCACWAAGTTTTTACACTTTTGTCATGGTGGTCGTCTTGAATGTGATTGACTCAGAAAAGTAATCAAGCTGTAGATGAACATTAAATGATTACTTTCTTAGAGTTGCATTAAGTCTGTCTAAYGMTTGATGAGATATTTTGCTAACAGACGGACAGAGGTTACTCCAACAGCTAATGACACCATTTAAAGAACAGAGCTTGCATGATCAGGTAGCGCTCAGAGTACATGTTGGCACACAGTCTCAGCTACTACCACACTAAATTTGTGCCCAATATCTGCAAAACRGCTTGAGATATAATCATTTTAATGTTGTCTACAGTCAGTTAGCTTCAATAGGGTTGACTCCAAAATTCAACTAGTTGTCTAATCTTAAAAATATCTCCATGTAAAACAATAAACTTTTAAGGCCTTAGGTGATGTGCTTGTTTTAAAGAAGTTGATTTTTACATGCTGAAAAATGTAAGCACGCAGAACAATACACACCCAGTACAAGAGTTTCCTCCCTCAGGACAACATTAGTGCACAAGAGTGTACATGCTTGTGTGTGTGCTTATAAATTAAGAAAGTCAACGTCTTTACTAAAACAATTTTAGGTTAGTTTTAGTCCTGCATGATTTAAGACATGTTTTGTTAAATTTGCATTTTTACATTTGCACTTATAAATATTAAAATTTTACAGTGACATAATGTTCACGTTAATCCTCTTCTCTATTTTTACCAGCTGCACTTAGGTCTATTAAAAGGCGTTAGAGGAAGAGGGCTTAAAAACAAACAGACCTTCATTTGAGTTTAAATGCTTCATAATTTGGTTTAATGTGAACATCAGTCTGGTTTTGTGAGGCACAGAGAGAATTAAACTGTATTTGATGCTGAAAAATGTGTTTGACCAGAAATATTTGGTGTCTTCCCTTATGTTTTATCATTATTTCCTGAAGTCCAAACTGACTAGACTGCCAGGAAGTCAGGGTCTGCTGCTAAACACAGAACTTCGAAAATTTGAGCTGTTTTCTTTTATCACAAAGGTGGAACACAGAGGATTTAAAACCTTAAATTCTTCACACACTGAAYAACAGTATCTTTTAATGACTGTCACACATTTGGATTAGCAAGAAAAGAAAAAAKYGGGTTAGCACTTGATGATGCTCACYTTTGTGTGTTCATTTKTACGTATCGTTAGTAAAATATCTCATGACCAAGTGGACAGATTTGAATGAAACTCTTGGYAYGCAATCACTGAATGTACATCTAAAACTAAAACAATTCAAGACYACCACCACAGCTCATCGACATTATCAACACAAAAATGCCTATAACTCAGTAAACTCCAGAGATACTGAGCTAAAACCTGGTGTGGTAGTAGCTGAGACTGATCTGCAACTAGTAATAGCCCTTTTCCACCAGTAGTTCTACAGCACAGTTCAGCTTGGTTGAACTCTGTTCAGCGCACTGAAATGGTTTTCCATTACACTTCAGTWACAGCTCTAGTGGGTGAGTTCATCGTAAAGTTGGGGAAAACGATGTCACGTGCCTTACCAGCTGGTCGTGGTTATGCTCCATTAAGTTKTTTGCCAGCCACCATTAYACATAGTAGAAGAAGACCTGAAAATATACACAACACAACAATGGAGGACATGGTAGTGTTGTTATTGCAAATGGCAGATRGGGTTGTTGTGAGAGAAGCTCTTATGAAACCAGTGACTCCACCAACTAACCAATCAGTGACAGTCTAACAATGTCACATTTTCAGACCAGCGTGGTACACTTGGAACCACAGTGAAGTAGGTWCTGAAAATTGGCTGGTTCCACAAATCCTTGCTATTGAAAAAGGAACTGTGAAGAGCCAAGTTGAACCGTGCTGTAGAGGCACTTAGTGGAAAAGGGGCATAAGTGTTTACGGACCAACACCTACACAGCAGACAGATGTAGGTCAGTTCTGGCACTGCTGGCTGACTGCTGGCATGGCAAGTGGTTTGTCAACTGGATGTGGGCCAGGTTATGATGGCATGCCACAACTGGCCCAGRTGTGTTTTGGTTCATGCGGCCTAAATCTGTCAGTGCCATAACTGGCCTGCTTGTGTTTTGCTTTATGTGGTGCCAGGCCATACATGGACCACCTATGGCAAATCACATAGACCACCATCACTTGCGGTATCTGGCCCGAGTATTAGTGTACTGTTTGGGTTAGATCTGGGCCAGAATAATTTTGCTTTGTGGATACATGACATCATTTCCAAAGTTTGACCAAAACAACAACTTTGTCATTTCACAACACAAGATAGTCTTACTTTAAAATGGTTACATAAAAGATGGTGTCTCTGAGAAAAAAACAAAACAAACAAAAACAAAGGAAAAACTTTTAAGTAGTAAAAACAAAAAAAGCACTCAGTTATTTGTGTTTATTATAATTTGATAAATTGTATGCAAACTTTTAAATGACAGCATTTTGTTAAAGGAATATTTCAGTTGGAATAACCTATGATTGTAAATGTGATTGTAACACAATAGACTATTATCCTGTGCAAGTTTAATACTTCTAATCGCTACCATTTTTTTGTCATGTGCATTAATGTCTTATTGTGTAAAACTGACAGATTCAGATACAGCCTGAGGATAAAACTCCAGCTGTGGCATTGACGTGTTTATATTTCCTAATTTCTCTCCCTCTTTTTTTTTTGTCTCCTCTCTCTTCGATCTCCCCCATCCTCGCTCTCGGTCTGTGTGATAATGCAATCTGGTTGTGACCGTGAATAATCTTTTTCCTTCTCTACCCTCCTCCTTTTTTCCTCCCCTCATCTTGTTTTATTCTGTTTATTTCACCCCGCCCCCTTCTCCATGTCCAAGCTTCAGTTCTAATTTTGCTCTTTCTACAGTTTTAATTTAATCTGTTTTGACCACTTTAATCTCTCTCTCTCTCTCTCTCTCTCTCTCTCTCTCTCTCTCTCTCTCTCTCTCTCCTCTCTCGCTCTCTCTCTCATGCTCTCTCTCGCCTATCTTTTTCTCTTCAATTCCTGAAGCAATCATTTTCCAAAACAGACAAAGCTTAGCTGCTGTAAATCACATAAAACCAGACGGTCTCTCCTCCTACTCGATTTTTTCCTCCTTCTCATCGTTTCTTTTTTAAATATATTTGTCATGTCAATCATGACACAGATGGTGAATCATACACGGATATAAACAAGCAGCCACTGTTCTGTGGATTCCTGGGCTCACTCTTGCTCGGGTTCCACTATCTCCTTTCGTTGCTCTGAGTGTGTCAAGCAGGAACCCACGCAGTGTCCACAGAGCAACGGAGGAGACTTCCTCTGTTTATTGAAACAGAAAAAAAAGAGAACTGATGGCAAGTGAGAGGGAGGAGAAAAAAAAGTCAGGGATAAGAGCAAAAATGACAACAGGGGGGACAACAGGAATGTTTGAAATCAAGGAGGAAGTAAGGTCAGCTATGAGGTACAAAACTGACTCGTGACTACATTCTAAAGTTTTATTCATACATTTAAATGAAAAGCTTAACATTTCTAGAAGTAATGCGTATCACCCGCTGTCTTTCATGTGTCAGTTTTAGACTAAGATGATCATTTGTGGCCATTTTGTTCAAACCTTAAAAAAAATGTCACACACAACCTCATTGCTCGGTGTTATTCTCAGAGTACCTCAAAGTTCTGCTCAATGTACAGCGGGTAAAATAAGTATTGAACACGTCAACATTTTTCTCAGTAAATATATTACTAGAGGTGCTAATGACATGAAATT
>NW_013952488.1:22337-30293 GCF_001266775.1 Austrofundulus limnaeus | reverse complement strand
CTTCTATTTTAACCTGTTCAAATGTTTGACTGATGATTTGTAAGAAAAACTTTAGAACACAGGGTAATTGATTTAGAGTCAAGAACATGCAAGCACAATTGTCATTTATTACACGTCAAATTAATTGTTATCAGCTCAATGTCACAATTAATCGCCATCAATTTTTTTTGCCAATATCGCCCAAACCTACCAGTCTGTGTGCTTATGTATGTGTTGGGAATCAGTCTCAGCTACTACCAGTGGCACCTCAAAAATTTTTGCTCATGTGGAGACCACTGAAAATCCRACAGTGGCGCCAAAGCCGGGATAAAATTTCAGATTTATGTTGTCAAATAAAGGGTAATTGACAAATACAGCTATAAAAGGTCTACATAGATCTMCTTTATTTATTTATTTTTTAGTTTATATTACTACTCGAGAAAACCACCTTCACTGCTCAACTTACTGAAGCTCCTAAATTTATAATTAGAAAAAAAATGCATTAAGAACTATCTGGCCAAGGGGTAGGGGTTTTTAGGGGTAGTCTCTACCTGTAAAACCAGGGTTCCCACACCTTGGTCAACATCAAATTCAAGGACCTTTCAAGGACTTTCCAGCACCAATTTCCTCAATTTAAAGAACCATGCACAARGGCAATTACCTACTGCTACCACAGGATGTTACCAATAAACAGGTTTAATATCATGTAAATTCAATGAAAAACTGAACAACATGGAAGTTGTTGAGTCAGAAACAATGAGGTCAGTTTTCTGTAATCCTGACTTATCCACCACAACAAATGTAAGTATTTTTTATTTAATTTTGTAATTCATTTTTTAAAAAAGATGACGAAAATCAGTTGTGTGTAGGGCTGCCACAAACGATTATTTTAATGATCAATTAATCATCAATTATTTATTCGATTAGTCGACTAATCGGATCATACGTTTATTGAATATAAAACATACAGCTTATCGTGCCAGAATGCAGCTGCTGTTATATAACCATCGTTAGATTTGAGCTATATGCTAACTAAAAATAATTGCTGTGGAAGGTAAGTTCTGCTCTGCAGATGTACAAGTTTCTCTTTCATTTTCTTAAAATGATCCCACACRTTTGAGCTCCGTTGTCAGGTAGCCATGATACCAGAGCCTGTCTGTATAATGTCTTGTGACGTRCACGGCCTACCCCAGTTACCACTACTGTGCATGTGTGTCAAGGACAGAAAGGCAGATGTGGCAGTGGAAGGTGTCAAAGCAGTTTGGAGAGAAAAACAAAGTAAAGAACAACAAAAAAAGAAAACGATTAATCGATTATTAAATTAGTCATCGATTATTTTAATAATCAATTAGTCGTCGATTAATGGATTAATCATGGCAGCCCTAGTTGTGTGAATAGAGAACTTCAATCCCCCAAAAACATTCAAGGACTTTCAAGGACAAGTGTAATTTTTGGCTGTTTTCACAAACTTTCCAGGGCCTTGAAATCATTTTTTTCAAATTCACAAACTTTCAAGGATTTCAAGGACCCGTGGGAACCCTGTAAAACTGATTAAAATARGACCAAGTACATTCTTTTAGGGTTTTCAGTTTCAAAATAATCTAACTCTTAACACAGGTGTATCCACGCTGCTGCATACTTTGAGCCAGTCTATGTGCCGATAAAATTCGTAGCTATTGCCTCYTCTGCTGCAAGGAGCTTGTGGGTCTCCACAAAAAAAAGGAATCATAATACTGTCAAAATTTTAGAATACTGTCACTGTATTTTAATACCGCGGTARACCAAAATACCGTGCCCTAGCCTACATTCAGTGATTGCTCTGCAAGATTCACCTGCTTTCGATGAAGAAAAACAAAAAGCTGCTCTGAAATAACGTGCCGAAGAGGAGTGACAGGTGGAAAAAGAACCTCCTGATATAAAGCGAGATGAGAGCAGMAAGCTTTTAATGATGAAAGGACGACGAGAGGGAGAAACAAGGTTTTAACAAGTCTGGAACGGGAGCGCAGCGAAGCGGAGAGGAACCGCTGTCCTAACAGATCCATCGGCAGCCTAATGAGAGAGCACTCTGAACCTGACACAGCGAGACTCTCTGCTGAGGAGGGCGAGCAGGGCCCAAACCATAAGTTAATACTCTGCAAATGAGCTCCAACAGGTTGACATTTCATCTCTCACCATCCATGGAAGCCTCTTTCAACAGCATGCAAAATCCTTCAGTGAGTTAAGCTTTAAAACGGACATATTTGATTTATGCTAAGACACCCAGCTTTATGTCTACACCTGTATGCTTGTGATGCACTCACACCAGCTGTCAGAAACAACTACATTCAAACTCAGAGCTCCATTAACCACGTTTGATAAATAATGAATTAGCTCCCATGTGATTACATCAGTAAAGCACACTGACAGTCAACCAGGAGTAAAAGCAATTCACTGTTAACCATTTAAAGGATCAGCTCAACATTTTGAAACACTGCATTTAAATGCCAAACTTCCACCGCCTGTCTGCCACATTAAAGCATTAAGGATTGGTTTTAGCTTTAAATCCTTTAACCTATGTGATTCTCACATGAGATATTGTCCCTACAGCAAACTTCTGCTGTTAGCTAACATGTTGAGCTCAAGAAGCACAGACAGCAGCTGTGCAAAAGTCCTACAACTATCCCTGATTTCTTTTCAGTGAAACAGACTGCCAGTAAATTTTTTTACGTGATCCTGAAGTCTTTTGAAGTGGAAAATTTATTACCAACTAATATCTTACCTGTTGTAGATGACTCTTTAAACATCCTCAGTTTGGAGAATTAGGGTTTAATTTGGACTGAATTGATGAGCCATCAGCTGAACCACATCTCTGTTGAGTTGCACTCATTTTTTGTGTTTTCTAAGGTCAGTTGGCTGTGGTGGCCATTTTGAATGGTGTTAGGMTTTAAGATGTTGTGCTGGATAATAATTCAACATCAATATACTGTACGTATATCGTGGTGGATACTTTCTGAGAGTTTGTGACTTATTAATGAACTTTTRAACAGTCCAGACAAATAAGTGGGTAAAATTAATGATTTGTCTTTGGCGGCTGGCAATAATAATAATAATGTAACAGGAAGTTGTGGACTAGGTAATAAAGGTTTATAAAATGGCCCTAGAGTTGTTTCAAGATAGCAGCTGGTCCTGGATTTCCACTTAGATGAACTGTTATCTTTTCAGAATTAACTCCTTTCTCCAAACAAAGGTCCTATAAAGAGCTATCTACAACAGGTAAGATATTGTTTATAATCTCCCCCAAGAGGATATACAGTAYACCATCCCTCCAAGCAACAGTACTTCTGATTTTAAAAAGTTTTTCCTTTTAAAGTTTCAAGTTTTTTTCCCCCTGATATTTTCATTCTGGTCCTTGAACCTGCATCTTCAAGGAAATGTTATTTTTCGTGAACTCACCTTTCACTGACCCATAATTCATTCATACAAAAAAAGAAAAGCATAGTGACAAAGGATGGATCCATTCCATTTTATGCACACTGACAAACTGCGTCTAGGCATTTTATAGCAGCCAGTCTCTAAAGACATTTTTCCCTTACTTTTTATTATGAATTTCACTCATGAGCTAATATTTAGGTCAACTAAAGCAAAATAAAGAAATAACGCTGTCTGCATCACAAATATGTGTTCACCATGACTCACTTAAAGCTTTTAGGTGGAAACYCTGAGCATTACCAAGCATTTCTCTCATGACGCGCTAGAGTTAAGTCCCTCCTCAACATCAATTTTAAAAACGTGATTTAAAAGAGAAAAAAAAGGAGTTGCCAAAAAGATGGTGGCGCAGCATCAGGGAGGTGGATGGAGGGATGACATGGAGAGGAGGAGGTGGTGAAAGAGAGACCTACATTTAGGTTGGTGTCTTTTTGTTTCTCTTTGATTCATGCTGGTTTTACATCTCTTCAGTCTCGACCTCCAGATTTAAAAGAAGGAGATGGGGAGGAGAAAGTCAGCTAGAATGTGATAAAGGACATGAAAACAGCCTGACAGAGAAAGGAGAGGACAAAAAAATACCCTAAGAGGTGTTTTGATCTGATGGAAGAAACTCCCACCAACTTTTCCCACGCAAAGAACCGTTTTATCAGCAAACTGCGATGAAGGATGTGGACACAGGTGACGTGAAAAAGGCAGAGACATAAAATATGTAACAAGAAAGGACAAACAGGAATATTTAATGGAGCATGGCAGGGAACGAAAATCTGGCACTTCAGTACTACTTTAATTATGGTGGGAAGATTGTTTTTGTTTCTGCTCTGTTGAGACGAACTGAGGCCAACAAAAACCGTCCATCAAAAGCCATTTTTTCCTATCTGAGCTGAATTTAACTTAGGAGACGGTTAACCCCCTCCCTGCTGACGTCAAGATTGCCTAAAATACTACACGGAGCAACACATTCCTCAAAACAATGCTATAAATAAATCTGCAGCTTTTGTTGTGTTTGTTTCACTTTGGGAATATTACCGCAATATTAGCTATTTTTGTCCTCATAATACTAAAGCAATAGGCTGTGTAGAAAGAATATGGACAGTTAATATCTCACCTGTTGCAGATAGCTCATTGAACAGTCTCTGTTTGGACAGAGTTTTAGTCTGAGCGGATCCATGGATTGTTTTCTGAAAATCTAAGTACCSTTAGTGCCATCACAAACATCATTTTATCAGTCAAGTGGCTCTTATTTATTTTCTGTCATGCCCCCAGTAGGGAACTTAATTTTTTTCTGGCACCAGCATGCTTGATATAACCACCTGATAATGGTAGGAGAAACACTGCACTATGTCAAAGAACAAGTATTATTATTGTTTACCTTCTAAACTTGTTTATTTGGTACATTAAATCAATTAAACATGTTTTAATTTATTTAAAATGTATTTTTATATTAAATGAGGTAAAAAATCATTTTTTAACTTCAAGATACGTCTGGTGTCTTGATTTCTGCTGTGCTCCTTTTTTAAGGCCAATGAGTTCTTATTTATTGATAGGAACTCAATGGTACCCCCCCCCCCCCCCCCCACACACACACACACACACACAAACACAGCTCCAAGGGGGTTGTGTCCCACTATTTAAGAAGCACTGCATTAGTCCAACTATTGAGGTTTGCCTGCTTGGAGTGGAGTATAAATTGCAACATGTWTTCCAGACATTTAACTTACACATAAGAACTAACACATGATTTAGTATTTTTGCTAGGAGTGGCATGTTTTTTTATAAGTTTAAAAACACAAGTTTGCATCCCCCAAACAAATGCCAATGACTGAATCAACAAGCTAATGGCTAGTCTGACAGTTGTTTTAGGAAAGCAGRAAACCCATCTGGTCTTGGAATCCTTCAGACTGTGGATTTTAGCATCTTAATTTGGTCAGGATTAAACTCTGTTTCTCCAAACTGCGACAATTAAAAGAGCTATCAGCAACAGGTAAGATACTATTTGTTCAAAACCTTTCCACAAAACAAACATCAAAAATCTGAACTATCCCTTCAAGACATTTTACTTTCTGCTCTATTACAAGGCTTTATAGTCATTGTATAAGTCATGAACAAAAGCTATAAAAAAACTTATTTCTTTTCTTTTTTTTTTTTGCACGGCTTTGGCGCAGCTTTTATCACAAATGAAGATCTGTCAAGTTTTCCTCTTTTTTTTAAAGTTCAGGTCAAACTTCAGCACTTCAAAAGATATTTGTGTCACTGTAAAGTACAACATTACAAATCATGTTAGTGCCAAAGAATGAGCTCACCGTCTGCTTTAGTTTAACATGAATTCCAAAAGGAAATAAAACAGTTTCATGCTACTTGTCATGAACAATGGAYAAAGCGAGGCTCCAAAAGTTGGCAGAACCTTTTGAAACACTAAACAATGGCAAAACAGATACTGTATATACTATAAAATATATATTTTAGGCAAAATAAAAAAGTAAGAAAGAAAACAAGARAAGAATCTGACAAAAATCCACTAAAAACCAGCCCATTTAGGGAACAGCCCATATAACTACTCGTTTTTTGTTTTATATTTCCCCCCACCGAGTTTCTGTGAGGGCAGCTGGAGCCTTTTCCTGCTGCCACCAGTCCATATGGATTGAAWCTGGTTCCTGTTTACTACAAGGGTGTAACTGTCAGTGTCTCCTTTGTGAACATATTTACAGCATGCTGGCGTCAGCATAAAAAAGGTYTTTACCTAATTTGTGCAGCAAATCATGTCCAAAGGCACAGCTTATGATTTATTTAAACAGAGGTGCATTTCATCCATTTTTACAAGCAACTATACAATGTATTTTCCACACATATTAACCTTCCTATTCCTTTGTACAAAACTCTAAAAAGTGTATAGAGATAAAAGTATTGTGGGATAGACCCGGGGGTGTCTGTCTATGTGAAGATGTGGATCAAACCTGCATCCCTCCAGTAAAATGATTGATTCAGTGAGGCTGCCTTTTATAAATACTGATCAGTGCAGAGAATCGTATATGGTTCTTTTCTATGTGGATTCTTAGCTTGTCTTTGGACAGATCTTCCAGTTTAGTAAAGTTAGTCTTGATTTTATTTGCTTCAACAAAACTCTGTGCTGTGTTTTGTTAGTGTTTGGCTCATTAACAGYTTAGGTGTCATGGTTTGAGCAGGAAGTATGGACTCAGTGACATGAGAAGCTCAAAATATCAACTTATTTAATTATAAAGCAGGAAACAAAAGATCGGTCYAGACAGCAAAACATTGAAAAAAGCTTTGAGAATCACAAAGAGACACAAAGGAGGTACAAGGACGGGATGTGACATGAAAGCCAGTAATGCTCAACTGAGGTAGGAGTGAAAACTGAAGGACTAGAAGGACTATTTATGAATATTGCACTTGTTCATTTTTGTTTAGCTATTCGTGTTTATTCATCATGAATTCCTTTGTTGCTAGTTTTCTTTCTGTTCTTTTCACAGAACTGTTTGTTTGTTTATTTATTTATTGCATGCTCTTTTCTCTGCGGAGCACATTTAATCACAAAAGTATTCAGTTTTGTTGCTTTCCTTCCTCCCGTGTGTTTATATTCCCCGTTATCTGTGCTGCACTCAGTGCCAAACTGAAGGCACTCCTGCATAAAATCAGCTGTGAATTTGAGAGCGTTGGATGTCTTTATTATTTAGAACCTAAATTCTGTAAAACATTTAGTAAAATGTATTAACTTTTTTGAGAATTATCACATCTTCATTTGTTGCGAACGATTATTGTGCCTTTAGGTTAGAATAGTAGTGTTGGTCAGGAAGTTTTCATTTGATGTCTTGTTTTTTCTGCTTCCTTTCCATTCTTTTTTAAGCATGAGAGTACAGACTTGTAGGAGGGCTTTTTAAGAACAAAACTAGACAGACTAGGGGTGCACTGATTGCAGTTTTCTGGCCCATCACCAATCTTTAAAAGTCTGACCTGCTGATTCCGATTTTGGCCAACACCGATTTTTTTACATAACTGACACTGTCGGGTGTTATAAGGTCACAATACACCTTCAACTGAAATACACTGAACAATACCCTTAAAGCAATACAAACTTGTTTTAACTYGACATTAGGTAGTGTTCACAGCAGAGCAAAAAGGGGACAGTGGTCGATTTTTAGACCTTTGTGGAGGTAGATGAGAAGCCAATCTTTTCCACCGATCTTATCTAAGTATTGGCTGATCTCCGATCTCCCAACGTTAAAGGGATCCCCGATTAGTTGTAACATTAGATTTTATATGATTAACATATACTTTAACTGTAAAATAAAGACTGTAAAAATATTAAATAGGATGTTGAGTTTTTATAATTTTTAAACTTAAAGTTTAAAAATATATTACACGGACGGGGCCGGAGAAGGTAGAAATGACAGCCTGGAACTGAAAACATGGATGGAGGACCTCAGTTTAGCTTGTTTGTCGCGCTAGCACCGAGCTAATACATATAAGGAAATATAGCGTCGGAGTGTCGGCGCTAAA
>NW_013952488.1:16783-21948 GCF_001266775.1 Austrofundulus limnaeus | reverse complement strand
CTTTATTTTACAGTTAAAATAAATGTTTATTAAAAAAAGTTTAATGTTACAACTAATCGTGGATCCTTTTAAGGAAATCGGCCGTCTGATTTATCGGTGCACCCAAACAAAGGAGGGACAGACAAAAATACTTTTAACAATCTAAGGATAACCAAATTTAAAGTACTCAAAAACTATATAAAAAAATAAACACAAAAAAGTTTAAAAAAAACAGATCTGCACGTTTAGCAAATGGTAAACTATAAAAATAAGGTTTTGGTAGTACAGCATATAWCCCTTTATAAATGTGATTTTTAATGCTGATTTTCCTGCTTTACCGCAAAGTACACCTGACGAGGAAATGTGGAAACCAGAGACAAGAAGACATTTGGCATGCAGCTGTGAGGATTACCTGTGCAGACGCAACAAACAGGTTTCTGTTTAGAGCCAAACATTTCACCAAGTTACTTTGTTCGATTCCTGAGGAGGTTGTTCAGAAAGGTCAGAGGTCAGAAGCCCCACAGCTGCCACAGAGGACTTTGTTTGTACTTCACCAGCTGYTGAGTGAACGGCGCAGGATTTACGTTTTACTACAGCTTGGTTTASATCTGTTTCACTGCTACAGCGTCATCAGGACGTTCACGCCAAAACCAACACCTGCTGGAACTTATAGGGTAATAAAAACCAGAGTTGTGTTCGACAACAGAGTTTAAAAGAATCAAACCCTTAAGATGCAAGTGGGCCAGGTTGCACCAAAGTGCTACAGCTATCTGCTGCTGTTATCTTCATTTGAAAATAATACTCGTGTCGTGTGAAATTTATAACATTCTAAAGTTTTATAAAACACCTTTTGCTTCCACCGCTCTGAATTTTTAAAGACTGTTGTTGTTTTATGACAGCAGCCATCTTCAGWCATAGACCTGAAACTGAGGTAGTTTCATGAGCTACCTAAAACAGYTGAGATAATTATTGTTCATAAGCTTTTCATAAGACCCTTATTGCAACACATCTAAATTCATGCTTTTATTAGTAAATCTCATTTTTCTAGACTTTATTATTATGCAAAAATATTTATCAAAGCGTGGTGTAACAACGTTTTTGTCTGTCTGCACTTTCAGCAAAGTATCTTTTCATTTTATTGAAACTTTTAGAAACTTATTAACTGTAATTTGTTGAAATTTGCAGATACTGATGCGAAATCTATTCTGGTAGAAGCTGAGGCAACATTTGAACTCTGCACCACAGGTCTGTTTTGAGCTTTTTAAGTTTATTTTCCCAGTTGTGCATCTTTATTCCCCCTGGAACTAATCCTGAGGACACCTGATTTTGTAACAAGTTTCTAATGAAATATTGCAAACAAATGATAACGAGTGTTTGTGCCTGCGCTCCTGCAGACTCAAAGTCGCGGGTGACTCATCTGTCTGGAGAATATGTCACTGTGTGTATWCACACTGACCTTTTAGCAGCACGTTTTCTGATGCAACCCGGTCCAGTGTCATAGCCTGCGAGCTTGTTTTCTTTCCTRATTAAATCCACGATAAACACTGTTTTCCCAAAATGTTTCGCGTCTCTCACACTTAATCAGAGCTGGCTGCCCCAGATGATAAATTCAGCGTCGCTCAATTAAATTAAGTTCTGAATTGAATCATCAGGCACTCGTGCCTGGCATGTACTGGAGAGAGCCCCCCTTTTGATCCCAGTGAAATGACTCATTCTGTCTTCCTCACAGTCATGGCTGTCAGTCAGTCACACACGCATCCAAACTACCCTTCAGCAATGGTGCCGAAGCTGGACTGCAGTATCTAAAAAAAACTCTTAAAACAAAGTCACTGTTTGATTTCCACACGTACTTATTATTGCTCCTCACCAAAATGCAGACAGTAATGTTTTAGTTGTGTCTGTGTGCAAGTTTGTTTATAAGGTTAGCAAATTATCCCATAAAWATGTCTGAATTTTAATAAAACTCTCAGAAAGTACACAACTAAACTTGTGGAGTCAATTCAAGATGGCCGCAAAAGCCTACCGACCTTAGCAAACACAAAAATGGTTACAACTTTGTTAGTTTTACAGAAACTGGGCTACATTTTTGATGTGGAGTCTTCCCGAAAAACATTTGTTGAGGACTTCCAGTTTGCATGAAATCTCATGAGTTTACTAAGTTATACAGTACAAGTTATTTTTCTTTCAGCCACAGCGAGCCATGTCCTCTGRATCCTCTGTCCTCACTTCAACTACCTCCATGTCATCTTGAACTGTATCCATACACCTCAGCTGCATTTCTCACATCGGAACTTATTGRGGGATTGGTCAGCAGCACTTAGCTGCATTTTGCTTCAACTCGCTRCCAGAGTCTGACTGTTGTACCCAGAAGCAGACATTTATAAAGATAGTCAAATGGCCAAAAACTCATGGATGGAAATAAAATGGGCTTTACTCAAGTTAATGGCCTTTAACTTAAACCCCCACCCCCACCCCCCCAGTTGTACAACCTGTGCTGTGCCTCTTATGATCTCGGTCCTAAACTTTTCCATCCTTGTTACAYCCTCAACATCTTCCGCGCTGCCACTTCCAGCTCTGTCTCCTGTCTTTCCGTCAGCGCCACTGTCTCCAAACCACACAACAAAGCTCACTACTCATTCGTCAGCCGGTTTGGGTGTTATCAGTCCATTAAATGGACGTTATTAGCGGTTATCAGTCCCATAGAATGGCTTCAGACTGTCCCGACAGTGCCCCCTACTGGGTTACCAGTGCCATATACAGTACGTTGGAATGCAACAATTTGCTACCACCGGAGTCTGGTGTACTTGATCGTAGCCCACGTCATTTTCTCTAAAATTAACCTTAGTGGCTTTATGCCTCATATTAACCAGATTGTATAAAAAACCTTAGTAGTTTTCATACCTCATATTAACCTGATTGCGTAATAAACCTTATGGTTTTATACCTCATATTAACCAGATTGCATATAAAACTTTAGTGGTTTTATGCCTCATACTAACCAGCTGACAGTCTGAAGCCATTCTATGGGACGGAGAACCCACTAAGCGGCACAGTCGGGACAGTCTGAAGCCATTCTATGGGACTGATAACGGCTAATAACGTCCATTTAATGGATGATAACATCCGAAGCGGGTGCATTCGTAAACCTTTCCTTTGACCCTTTGTTGCTCACCTCACATCTGTAGCCTCACTGTTCCACCTGCCTCCCTCTCATCCAAACACATGTAAACAGTTATTTATGTTTTATATATAAGACTTTTGCCAGTTATTTTCTCCTTGAGTGTCTCTGAAGTAACAGAGAAAAGGAACTGCTGACCGGCCATGGGGGGGAGGGGGAGGGGGGTCCATTTAAACAGGATTATCCAGCTACCATGATTTCAGTGAAGGAGGATTAACCAACGCGTCACTTGACTTCATAATGAGATCCAGCTCTCCGTCATATTTAGCGGCCAAAAATCCCTCGTTATGAGCAATTTGGCTCATTCTGATGGATACTGTACCCTTGGTTCTTGAAACTGRTCCCAAGGTGAGAGTTACTCCTAATTCAACAACATTTCACTCACACAATGAGACTAATGATGGAGCATCTGTCTTTAAAGGGCCTCTCTATGTTGAAGCATGCTGGTGTCTGTTCCTTCTGTTAAATGTCTGACCTTTACCAAACACATGGGAGAGAATACTTTACCCACAAATCTCAGGTTTATTTCTCATAAATTTTAATCTCGTCTTATTGCCTGGGTATGTGGTTGTTTTGAAAGTAAAAGTTCAGCATTCTGCTTACTTAAATAAAGAATCCTAAATCAAGTAGCTCTGCAGATGGAGCTGTAAATCTAAAGGACGAAAAGTCTGACGGGGTATCTTTGTCCGTTTTTGGACCACAGAGAACCAGGTGCTGTGTTTCAGTGTTATTACTTTATTTCTGTGCTCCTGTAAAAAAAAAAATCACAAAACAAGGACACTTTCCTTCTTCATAGTTCACTGCTTTGTTCATCTGTCCTGCCTGTCAAAACATGAACTCGTATAGTTCAGGTATTTGAGAGTTGACTGATTAATTAATGCCCATTTTATTGCCTTTTCTGCAGTGAACATCTTTC
This sequence comes from Austrofundulus limnaeus, assembly GCF_001266775.1. Lineage (NCBI taxonomy): Eukaryota > Metazoa > Chordata > Actinopteri > Cyprinodontiformes > Rivulidae > Austrofundulus > Austrofundulus limnaeus. Next base: position 17,875 of record NW_013952488.1, on the reverse strand, counting down.
AATATTCCTCAATAAGAAATATCTAATTAAATATAAATCATTAATTCTATTTCTTGTTTTATTATTAACTATGTAGGGGTCACCTTGAGTCAAATGATCAAGGAACTATCCTGGACTCTCAGTCCTCTAATGAGCCTTCTAAAGGACAAAAACTCTGTTGCACTTAGAAATGTATTTAGGCCACCAAAGGCCACTTTCCTTCTAAATCAGATAAAAACAGAAGAATCTTCTCTTATTTGATTTATTGTTCTCTTAACTGAAAGTATTACGCATTTTGATAATCAGAGAATGTTTATCAAAGTTACAGGAGAAGAGAGGACAGATCTCTTTTCTCCCTCAGTATGATTTCAGCTATGTATGGTTTTTCTGTGGAAAAATTCTTATTTAACTAAAATAATCTTTATGGTTTAAGTTGATGGAATATCAATGTTTTACTTGTCTGAATCATATTTGCAAATGTTTTGAACTTGAAGCAATTCATTTGTCTTTCAGTTATGTTTTAAACAAGTACTCATCAGGTAATTTAAATAGGTCATGAAATGTGTTGTTCTGAACCACACAGCAGCAGCAATAATCTTTGTTTTGTTTCAGGGGGCATAGCGAGCTCTGAAACTAACACTTTCCTTAATTTCTTTTTCTAATCTAACCATCTGGAGGGCGGACCATAGATTCTCTAAGCTTTTAGGAACTAACAGTTTCCGCCCGTTTAGCACACTGAGAAAAGAAAAAAAGTAAAAGGTGTATGACCGCCATCAGTCACCGTAACAGCTAGATTCTCTCCGGGGAATCAAAAGCTGAAAACTGTGTCAGGTTTGGCCCCTTCATCGCCAACGGGGAAACCTCACAGTGTGGAAAACCACGCCTGGTTTATCCACCTTCAGAAACTCTCCAGACGGAAGTTTTATTTAAAACCTTGGTTCCAGTCGAGGCCTTGTCTTCTGGTTACGGCTGACGTGGACGTAAACGAGTCAAGGAGCACGCCTTGGGGTTCCCTGTTCGACAGTCTAAAGACAGATTCTCCGGTAGCACCCTCATCTACCTGGCAGGTGACAGAACATCATCTCAAGGTAAAAGCTGGCTGTGTGTGACGTC
>NW_013952488.1:8105-16533 GCF_001266775.1 Austrofundulus limnaeus | reverse complement strand
TTCACTGACAGAGTTACTTTTTGTGTCCCTTCATTCTTGCACTAAAGAAATGTTTATCCAAACATTAAAAGAGATCCTTGCTAATTAAATTACTCTTATAACCTTGTTATAAGAAGTGTAAGATGACCCTTACAACTAAGAGTTCACAATTATGACACTGTAGCTGACATTTTTGTCTTCACAGTGCTTAACTCTAAGTCATAGCCGGTATTTTCAAATACTCCCCAATAAAATGAGACACCCCTTCTAGGAGCCTGCATGTCATGAGTTGATGGTAATTCCTTTTAAATTGGATGTGTTTATAGGCAGGGCTAAAATGACTTAATSAAACATGATTATACAGACCGGGGGTGTTTAATCCTGGTCCACGAGGATCCTTATCCTGCATGTTTTGCTTGTCTCCCTGCTCCAACACACCTGATCCAGTGACTGAATCACATCTACATGTTCTGCAGAAGCCTGTTAATCACCCATTCATTCAAATCAGGTGTGTTGGAGCAGAAAAACAACATGCATGATATAGATAGCGGTATAGGATGCTGTTGTTTGTGCCTGATGAACATCAAACTACACATCACAACWGTAGTCATAAATATAAAGCATTTCTAATAGAAAACATACTTACATTTATGAGTTTCTGTGCTAGGGTGTACTGTAACACTCAATCTATCATGTACCACTGAAAAATCTCAGGGGGAAAAAAGGCTAGGAGAACCTATGGGATGTACTGTATAAATCAGTGGACTGAAACTGTTGGCAACAAACTGTAAACAGAATTCACAAGGGTCTTTCCAGCATGTGCTGAAATGTTTGGGTTGGAATTTTATCTCACAGTCGCCTTGAGCGTCTGGATCCTGTTTCAAYCTGTTAAAAGTCAGAAAGTGCAAGAACTTTGGGAACATTTGGTGACCAGTGGAACCAAATTGTGACTTACTGGAGGCAAAAGATGAGAAAAAACTACAATAAAAAACATACATGGTTAGCATAGTTTGTATTTGAGCCCKAAAAAAATTGTTGCACAAATGTTGTGATCTATTTACAGGTGTACACATGCAAATGTGTCCAAAGTACTAATCTGATGAAAATGTGCCTATTTTGTGGCAATTCTGTGTCTCCAATAAGTTTCCAACAGTTGCATCCCATTGAAAAAGAATATAAAAAGTATAAAAAGAAGAGACCCAAGTGCAGAAAGTAACTGTGCAAGTAATCTATTTCTGTTAATTAAGAAATTATTGGAAAATAAAATCAACACAAACATGTATCTTTTGATTTTAGGACAGACATGAAAAGTTCAAAGTTTGGGGCTGATATTCTACGACCACAGGAAGTTAATTTGGACTGAACACTAAATATTCACTAATGTTGTCATATAAATACATGTTTTTGTACAGCAATGTGTAAAATTCCTGAATAAAACGAATGTATAAAGAAATTATTTTAAATCAAAACTTTGAAATAATTAATTTACTTGCAAACATTTGATATTAGAAGTACACATTTAGGTTGATTCAAGCTCTAAAGTGAAATAACCATTGATGTTTGTTGATGCAACAACACAAAGTAAAGRAATTCTCTCAACTTTGGCGCAAACTCATAATAACCAAGACAATTTAAATCAGTTTTCTTTCAATTACTGAGCTTTAACAGGTTTTATCTTTACTAAAACATTATAAAACATGGACATGAATACTTGTAAAAACATGTAGGTTTCTCAGTTTTTACTGGTTCGTGTTGAGGTGGCTGATTCTCAGTTCTTACCTTTACAAAAGCCCAGTTTCCACTGTCACTGTGCCATTAGGCACGCAGAGGGATCAGGCTATAACCTGGGAAAAACTCCAAAGCCATCTTCCARAGAGGCGGCTGCAGCTGACCCCTGGCTCACAGGCGGCGCTTTAAAATAGGGGGGTCGTTACAGCTCCACGAGCTCCCTAACGACGGAGAAGAACCATCATGATTTGTTCAACTGGGACTCCTCGAGCGCCACAAATAAAAGTGTCGATTCTGACGGCTTTGTTCTGCGCGGAGCGGCTCTTTGCGCCTCGTGGAGAGAGTTGTACGGCGCGCGCACAAGCGCGAGGGCGGCGGAGAGGCACGCTAATTAGAAATCAAAGGAAATCCCTTTTCCGTCTCATTCTTCTTCTGTAAAGTCGTAAACTGGGACTCCACATCGGAGAAATGGTCCTTGGTGAAGGAAACGGGAGTTGTGACGTCCCCGCTGGTGTGACAGAATGCGTYAAAACTCCAAACCGTTTGCGTCCAAAAAATAAAAAACTTGGTTTCAGGTCAAAACAGGCGACGGATCATTCAAATGGTTTTAAGGAACAGAAGCGCTCGATGAATCTGGYAAAATCCTGTTTTATTCCCAGAGAGCCGCACAGAGTAGCAGCTTCAGTTCCTCCAGAAGCGCGTCTCTACTCGTGGGAATGTAAAAAAAAAAAAAAATAAATAAAGGAAGGGGCTGAGAGATGGAAGAGGCTGGTTATATTTGTATGCATGCTTAAGGGGTTGTGCATGTTTTGTGTGTGTGTTTCAGCTATATTTAAATGCGTGCGTGTGTGGTCAGGGGGAATTCCATACATATGTAAGAGGGGTGAAGAAACACTGAAATAAACACAGAAATGAGGACTTTTTGCTCAACAGCTAAAACAAATAGCCTACATGTTTTTGTGCAGCAATGTGCAAAATTCCTGACTATAACATGATTTACATAAAAAAATTATCAAGAAATTAATTTAAATCAATTTCTGCAGAAGCAAAAATAGCACAGATAATCTGACGTTTACCAAATTGTAGTGAGGTTCTGTGAAAAATATGAACAATTTCTATAGTATTTGTAGTAGACAGCTCTTTGAACAAACTTAGGTCATTAAAAGAGCTGTCTACTATAATAAGATATTAAGTTTTCCATACAGGGCACATTTCCACATGTTGAAAAAGGATGAAATAACCCTTTATTTTTTTATTTTGCTGTAGACCCAACATACCTTTTTCAGCAATTCGGCACCAAATTCTATTTTTTTCCCCAACTTTTCTTTTTGGATTATTTTGTCTTCAGCACACACACGCGCGCACACACAGCAGCAAAATCATCACAGATGTTGGCATGTGTGTCATTTCCTGTGTTTACATGCTGGAAGTGATTTTGTGGAGGAAAAAAAACAATGTCAGTCACTGTAAATGGAATGTCAGGGAGAGTTTTGGACACAATGTGTGCAGCACATTATTTGATCAGATGGCAGCAGAGATTAAATTTGTTCAAAAAAGGAAATAGCCTAAGGGTTATAGCTGGACATAAACATGGAGACATTAAAGGTTCAGTTGGTCTGGAAAAATGCTGCTTCTTGAACTTTGTTGTGAGCATGACATGCCTGACCTTCACTCCTAATTTTAACTCCATCCTCACACTCACAATACAGCCTTTAAAAAGCTAAATATTGCCATCATGTTGGACAGAAGCAGCAGTTTGTTTCGTCACCTTGACTGCTGCGCTCAACTTGTTGCTGTATTTACATTCCACTCAGGATCCGAATGAAAACAGACGGAGCAGCGAAGGAACAGAACAGAACAGAAGGCCTTACTGTTCGATTTCTCATTAACAAGCCCAGTGTGAGATGATGGCATTTGCAAAAAAAAAAAGGGGGAATAAAATGTGTTGACATTTTGTGTTACTCTTATTACAGGCAGCTGTGGATGAGAGTCTGCTACATGGTTAAAGGAAAAGTGTAACTGAACGGAAGCAGGGTGTAGAAAAGGAGGGGGACTGTTTCTCTGTTATTAAATGAAAATAAGAACCAAAATCAGTGTTTTTAAATGTGAACATGAAAAAAAAAGCAAAGGGGAATTTAAAAAAAGGTTATTTTAAATCCAGTTATTGAAAAATTGTTGAGAGAAGAAGCGAGTGTGAAGACAAATTGCTCAAGAATTCAACTATTGATTATTAAATAAATATTTAAGTCTGCAGCCTCTCTTTCTCCATATGTTGTTACCTGATCACCCCATATAAATCAATTCTCACAGGCTGTTAGTATGACATTTAACATTGCACTGTAATTACAGCATCTCTGCCCCCCTGACATGTAAGTCTGTGGCCCCCCTTCCCGCACCTCCCACTCCCTGTTTTAAATTAAGTTTTAACCTTTAATCAACAAATCAAATGTTGCATATGATAAGTAAGATCTTGCACAATTTGTTGAAACTCAGAGTAACTGTTGGGAAATAATCTCATATACGAGCGCTACAAACTTRAGCTTAARGTCTGCAAAATTAACTGAATTGCAGCCAGTTGTGTGTTTTGTGTGTTCACTTAGCTGTGGCCGTCATTGTGACTCAGCTTGGCTCCAAAACTTAAACATTTGCAGATGACAGTTCAGTGATGGCTCTCTGAGCTTTTCACTTAATTCTACGCAGTGGTTCATGAGATATTTTGCTAACAGGCAGTCTAACAATTACTGTCAAAGTAAATATGTGGTGCAATGTGTGACGCTGTATATTTTAGAGGTGAGATTCAGCTGTAACCACACAAAGTTTTACATAAATYTCTTTAAAACTGACTAARTTATAGTCATCTTTGTGTTTGCKAAGGTCAGTCAGCTGTGGCAGCCATCTTTAATCAGGTTGGTCRTAAAAGTTAAKCAGTTGTAGASGTACCTCTATTGATTACTTTYCTCAAGTTTCATGCAAATACATCCAGTGGTTCTTGAGATATTTTGCTAACAGACAAACATATAGCAAATCCATTACCACTGGCTTTCTGCAGGCAGGTGATTAATAGCAGTTGAACATGTTGGTGTCTCTGTCTCTGGGGTGGAGTTGACACAGATGGTTTACGACGACTCCTGGTACTCTTTGGAGGTTTTGTTCAGGCTCCAGTGTGGGATTTATCAATCATGTGTGTGAGTGCACCTCACACGCCATTTAAGCTTAATAATCTGCACAGTCACTGACACTGAAACKGTTTTCTATCCTGCTCAAATTAGATTCACCAAACTCACGTGAACTGTTAGTCTAAATGTGGTCGATTCTGTCTGCTGTCACACCGACACTGACCTAAAATGGCGAATTAATCCAGCGGCTTGTAAAGCAGCTGACATTTAAAGGCAACATTGTTGGTTTAGTCGCACCTCTCACATTGACTTTCATTATTTTACGTCTTCTCCTGCAGCCGAAGCCATTGGAGCATGACCAACCTGGAAGCTGTGAGCGTTTACAGCAGGTTCTGGAGCCCTGGCCTCAATGGATCGTCAAGTCAGATTCTGCTTCTCCATGCAGGAAATTACAGAACTCCTGAGTTCTTACAAACCACACTAACGTGCTTTTCACCATTTTGCACGGCCCACTTCATGGCAGCCACTCTTGTCCTTGATTATACTGATTACACTTTACTGACAACAAATGGAAGCAGTATAAATCTTTAAAAAGTTGCAATAATACTTAGTAATACTTAATAATAAAAAGAAAGACCATCCATCATTAAACAGAGGTGGAGGCCTCCGTTTTCAGTTGTCCCCCTCCTACAGTGCAGCTATTGCCAGTATCACTCCACCCCCTGTTAACCGTGTTAATTAGGTGTCAACGATAGCCATGTGATGTGAGTATCAGTCACATNTATTTACTTTGTCTGTTGTCGCTTTGAATGATTTTGCCGAGAGTTGCTAAATAAGTGGGAGAAACATTGAGCTGCAGGTTAATGTGGTACAACTGGTGTGTGATGAAACACATGGGCTTGCCAGTAGGGGGAAAAGGTTGTTCAGTGGATGTATTTATTTTTATTTATGCCAGATTATTTTCTTTGTTTTTATATTGAACAACAAATTATTCAGAAAACGTATTTCCTTAAAAAAACATGAATACTTGGTGCGTTACTATTTTGTTCAAGGGTCCGTGGGAAWTGAAAGGGGGTGAGTCACCGACTATTTTCTTTCTCTGCAGAAAGAGTTTGAGAACCGCTGAGTTACAGTACATTCGTCAGAGCCCTTCCTTCCTTAAACCTTTACTTTAAACAAAACTGATGGTTGTCTATTTGCACAAATCCYTCTACTGATTCGTTCTGCAGAAGAACAGTTTGGTGTATAAAAAAAAATAAATCAACTGGCAGCCCGCGGGCCACTTCCGGTCCACAGGAGACTTCAATCCGGCCCAACGGACTGATGTTGTCATTAAAAATAAATCTTTTTTTTTATTTATTTTAAATTTGAATGAAAAATAATTTAGTCAGAGTGGCAATCTTAGTAAATAGAATATCTATGACTGGGCTAATCAGTCTGCCTACCAATGACCGCATTTAATAGAATAATAGATTTTAAATTGTTAAAAATATACATTTTTTGTTTTTTTATTTCAAAATCTAATTTATTTTTAAAATAGATTTTAAACCAGTAAAAAGGGGACTGTTTTTTGAATTACCCCTGAGCTGTTGGCTCTCAGTAACTCTGGCCCCTCCTGAGCATGTTAGCTAATCAGACCTATAATATCACCACATGATGACTGTGGGAACACACTTAGCTTGGCTGAAAGGTTTTATAATTGCTTTAGRTGATCTGTTTTGTTTGCAGTTATAAGGAAGGTGAGGCCTAACATTTTTTACACAACCTTGAAAGTGTAAAACCCTCTCACGCTGCTCTTTTTGCAGCTCTTTGAACAACTCACAAACTCACTGATGAAAAAAAGCAACACTCAGTTCCTGTGGGGTTATTTTGAGTTTTAAAGCTTCACACCTGATCACCTGTCGACAGCGGTGGAATAAAATATGCTGTTAGGCACGCGGTGAGCTCACACAGAGAGATGCCCATCCTGCTCCTGGACCAGCCCCCCTGTCTCCATGGATACGATGATGCAGGTTACCGTGGCAGCCGAGTGAACCCCAAACCCACACAAAGGCACACGTGCACACGGTTTACGCACACATGCTATGACGTCAAGACCTCAAATTCTTTTAGGTGTTTCCGAAGGAGGTGGGGGATGAAACGAAAATTTTCATCCCTCTGTTCTTTATTTTCCTCTTTTTTCTTTTTTTTTTTCTCTGAACAGTGGCGGCAGCTTTTCCCCTTCTTTCAGTTTTAATGAGCAATCTGATTAAAAAAAACAGGAAATAACTTGCAGATGTAGAACAGCTACGAGAAATGTGCAACACCTCCTGCGCTTGTTTTTATTCTTCTGGAAGTGGATCAAGTTCACAGAAGGTTTGAGTCGATTCTGCCACCTAGTGTTGAATGTGTGAACTGCAAACAGTGCGTTTCTGGACAGTTCAATGATGGGTTTTCTAAAGGATGAGTCACAAATAAATGTAAGTAAATACTGCATTTCTCACTATCGAACAAAGAGTCAAAATAAGAAAAACAGAACACAGAAGCAGGAAAAAAAAAGCAAATTAATGAAAATTTGTGACTCCAATTCAATATCCATCACTCTGGTTACCTTTTAAGTTGATTTGTATACAATCTCCAAACCATCATCCTGATTCTGGGTTATTTGTGCACGTCTACACTACAGTTTGCTCACCTTTATCCCATATGGGATCTACCCAAACTTCTTAGTAGTAATCCCTTTTCTCCTAATCCACCTCTCCTTCCTTCCCTCCAACGCACCCTCACAGACTCAGGTAGCAGTTATGTAGATACGTAGGTCTACTTTCTCTCATTCAGACCAGCAACCATTCATGTTGTTGGACTACTGCTGTCGCTGCTGTGGATTCACMCTCATAAAACGCCATGGACCACTCTCCCTCAAGACCACTCCCAGTGACACCTGGGTAAGGCCGCTAGAAATCCTACACCAGAGTWACGTTTGAAAAAGTAGGAGGGCAGACGTCTGTTTTGTTTTAGAAAATCGGATATACAGTATAATGCAGTAACCAGTTGTATCCTATTAGGGTTTTATTTAAGCTGACGTCACACAGGAAGTAGTGAGGCAGTAAATCTTATTTGTAACCTTAGAGTYAATAGAAGACAACATATTTCTCACCCAAAGATTTAGTTAGACAACAGGTCCATTCGTTTGTTTGATCCATGACAATGTCGTTATTTTGTTTTGTTTTGTCAATTTTGGGCAATTTGTTGGGAGGTTTTTAGGATTAGGATTTAATTTTAAGTCTGAAAAAGCTGCTTTCTGAGTCACATCTTGAAACAAAAGTGTAAGCCAAAGGAGTTCAGCTGCCTGTCTGAAAGTATACTTCTCTGYTGTCAGAGACTCCCACATGTCTGCATGAATGAGGATAAAACTTGATTTCGCTTGTTCGTTGGCCCCTACATCAACATCAGCCTCGCAGTTTATGCTTCAGGATATTCACAGACATTTGCAGAGGTTWTCCAGATGAAAATGGTGACAAAGCAAGACATTATAGCAAAAATAGTCACAATTATTTTAGTGTTTTAAAGGCACAGTGTGTAGGATTTTGTCAAGTCTTTTAGCCGAAATTGAGATAATCATTAAT
>NW_013952488.1:3648-8055 GCF_001266775.1 Austrofundulus limnaeus | reverse complement strand
GTAAATCTATAAATGTAATATTTGTTGTCTGTCATTGTAGCTGGGATAATTTTACTTATTAAAGCTCATAATCTTACCACCTGAAACATCACTAGCCCTGAAGCTGCTGGTAGACATCGTGGTTGGAATTATCAAAGGTTTTTGACACCTGAGAGACACCGTAGAAACTCCTTTGCYTTTGAAAGCAGGGGTGGGGGGAGGACCAGGGAGGATGATTCAACCACTCAACCGCTGAAAACAACAAATCCTACACTCTGTCATCTGTTGGTTAGCGCTACACCTTTGTGAAGTTGTAGCCAGTTCGCATAAATTCTGCTTTGTTCTTGCTTTCCTCTAATATATGCATTTTACTGGGGTCAAGCATTTTAACATGTTCTTGAACACTTCTGTAACTCAAGGCCCACGGGCCAAATCGGACCCACGTTAGCATTTTATCAGGACCCCAAAAGGGATAATTTTAACGTAAAATATTTTTTATCGGTTCTAGTTTTGCGTTAAAATCTGAGCATGCTTTATTTAGCGCAGATTTTCCGGTGGTCAAATTTGAAGCGAGTTGGAAATTTTAAGTAATCTTTGATTTTGATGTGGAAAGAGCAACAAAACATTTTAAATTAGACAGATCAAATGCTTGTTGACGAGCCTGTAAACAAGAAAAAAACAGGTCAGGTATCTGACTCGAGTTAATTGTATTGACTATTATGTAATGACTAAAACTTCCCCTTGGTTTGAACCAAACGTTAAATTTTGGCTGCCTATTGTAACTTAGTTTGACACGCCTACTTTAAAGCCTTGAACTTTATTATAGTCAAGTAATTGTTTGTTTAATGGGCTGTGGAGTGTGTTATTCTTCCTGTATTAAGCTCTGTACAACAGCAGACATTTGACTCATCCCAGAAGGAAATCACAAGTGTAACTAATAGGATTAACCATGACCCCCATTCCATTAGGGTGTGCCAGTAAGCCATGGAGCCGTGCCTGGCACCGACCCAACGACTGGAACGGAGCTGATTATTGAAGCAATTAGCTGCACCTGCGTTTGACCACCCCAAATGTCAGCCATGAGAAAAGGTCTTTTATCTCTCCTCCTGGGGAGTTGTGGACCTCATTTCCTGTAGACTGGCTGCTGTCGGGGGGCATGTTTTCTGGGTCACTGAAGAGAGCAGAAAAAGAAGGAGCAGACCTTTTTCTCTTATAGGATGCATCTAGACCAAAAGGTGTATGATATACTAACTTTGAAGTGTTGTGGCTTTTATGTTAATTTGTTAAATTCAAATAAATGACAGATACGCTAAAAAAACATGTTTTCTGAGCTGTACATTYATTAAATGTGAAAGTTGCTTTACATTTACTCATCTCAGTTGAGTGGAACCAGTTGATATAACTTGGTTAACTAAATCCAACACATCTGTTTTTTTTAGTGTATTGGACAATAGTTTATGAGGCAAATAGCAAAAACTGATGGTGATTAATGATTGTTCCGCTCCTCAGATAACAGTAGGGGAAACACTAAATTATGTAAAACAACAAGTTTTATCTTTTTTTAAGAAACATTTTTCTTTTTGTATGTATTTGTCTTATTTTTACTATTGACTCCTCTTGTGTCCYGAATAAAGGTTGATTGATTTTACCTTTTAAATTTGGGAGGATCTGTTGTCTTGTGTCTTGTGCTCTGTCCCCCTCTMGTGTTCCTTCTGTGTCTTACACCCTCATCTCAGTCCTCAGTCTTTCAGTCCSRTCCAGATTATTCTCTCACACCTGTCTCTGTATTTCTGTAATCACTCAGCTTTTTCCACTTTTCACTTAGCCTGGCCCTTGCCTTCCTACGSAGCTCCGCTCAYTTCTAGTTTCGCTTCTCTGCTCCGTCTGGGATTTCTCCCATAGACAAGGATTTCGCTGGCAGATTTTTAGCCGGGCCAATCAGAGAACAGAACGTCAATTTTCTGAACAGTGTCTGTTTGTAGTTTATTTTACCTGGACCAATCAGCAAACAGAAGGCGGAGTTTTGAATGACATAGATTTTCTGCACAGTGTCTGTTAATTTAGCAATGGAAATGGAGGAAGTGAATGAAGCCAGTCCGTGTTGATAAGGCTTCCAAATTAAAATAAATTTGTCTGACAAAGCAGCAGCTCTCATTTACAGTTGTATCGTTCGGCTTGGTACTTTTCTCTTCTCAGTAGGGTTGTTTACAGCACACGCGATTTCCGGTTAGCTTCTTAGCTTAGCCTCCTTCACAGCGACACACACACACACTTCAGCAGAGGCCACGCCTCCTGCAAGAATCGCTTTTCAATAGCAGCGAGTCCAGACCCTCTGTCCAAAGCAAGGTGAAGGATAAGGGTTTGGTTTTTACCAGGCTACTTTTCACTCAACCCAGTCCTTCTTTTCCACTTCCTTGTCCGGTCATTGTTTGTTTTTCTGCCCTGGTTTCCTTGTGGTCTCCTTTGCCTGTTGGTTTTTCCTATTTTTGCTGCCATGTCAGCTTTTGTTGCATTAATTTTCATCAAGATCTTGCATTGATGATGGTAGAGTCTGACCGCTGCACAAAGCCTTCTCCAGCACATCCCAAAGAATCTCAATGGACTCCGTGGAGCCAATCCATGTGTGAAAATGATGTCTCATGATCCCTGAACCACTTTTTCACTATTCCAGCRCCATGAATCCTGGCATTGTCATTTTGGAATATTCCTGTGCCATCAGGGAAAAACAATCCATTGATGGATTAATCTGCTCATTCAGTATATACAGGTCAGCTGACCTCATTCTTTGAGCACATCCTGCTGCTGAACCTAGACCTGACCAACTGCAGCAACATCAGACCTTAGTTAAATCCACTTTGCCATGTGYTCAGGTAGAAACACTGGGTAGTTTATTAATGCTCTCAGCAGGTACTTGAAGTATAACTTCATTTGATTTGCTTTGGAGTCAAGATGGCTACCACATGATCAACCCTCGTCAAAGAGCTATTTAGTCAATTGTTCAGATAATGAGTATGTTAGGTGTGGTAGTAGCTGAGAGTCATTCCAAACACTTTCCCTCCAGTAAAGCTGCTTTTTAATGACATGAACAGAGCTCCTTCACACTGTGTCCTGTGCCCTCAGGTTGTTCTGCAGAACCTGCTGATGTGCATGGTGTGCTTCTACTCTCTCTACTACATCGTGGTCAGTCTTTGCATCGGTCTGTTCAGGTACGCTCACACGAAACCGTTAAAGAAACGTACAGATCGTAAAACAGAAGAGCCCGATGACGTTTAAAAGCGCACCGTGTGATCTTTTCTTGTAGAGTTCATGAGATCAACAGCTTGTTGGCCCCGTTCGACTACACAACACAACCGTCATGGCAGAACCCCAAGTACCTGGGTGAGTATTCAGTAAAGTACAACATGTACTGCTTTAATTGAAAGTATTTAAAAAATAACTTACTTTGATCTCCTTTGATAATTACGTTTTTCAGTTTTTCACACACCAAATATCTAAACTTTTATACTTAAGCTTAACGATGTTTTATTTTTAATGTCTAGAAAAAGTATCTTCAGTTGAGAAGGTTTTAATGTTAAAATCACTCATCTGATGCCATAACATGGAACTCACATTGCAGTTTGGGAAATGTTCTTTCTTTGACTTTAATCCTTTTATAGCAATAACAGAACGAGTTTGTAGTCCAGTGTTTCTCTTCCAGTACTTGTGGGTTACATTTTATTAAAGCTTGATAGTGGTTTGGCATATTTTTGGCCAAATGTGAACTATCAAACAAGCAGCAGAGACATAACACTGTGAATGTGTCACATAAATCTGTGAGAGGAGTTGCAAAAATGTGTAAAAATGGGATTTTAAACGTTAAAAGGTCAACTATTGCCTTAATAATCCATCATTAAAAAAAAGAAAGAACACACAATCACTGTTTGTTTGTTTTTTGTTATTCTGAAAATAATTTACTTTTAGACTTATAGTTATAATTTAATGTCATATTTAGTTGACTAATATGATTATTGAATTAATATTATTTTTATGAAAATGTACTGCATTGTGTTTACATTGTATCATAGGATTTAAGCAAGGATCTTGAATAAGAAAATAAAGAAYAAACAGGAAAATGTCACTGTTTTTTGGGGGGTTGAGTGTTGTTTATGTGTTTAAACACCTATTTCATTTTTTAAATTAAACATAGAACACAACTTATTGTCAATGCTGATATTAAAATGTTACAAATAAATAATACTGATGTTACATTATTGATGAATACAGTATATTGAAGGGCATTTTGAATTTAAGATACATTCTTGTATTTTCATATGCTTTAAACACAGACAGAGTAAATCTCTATCATTTTGTCCCTCTCTGTAACATAAACCAAGCTTGTTTCACATAATGTCTAATGTAAAAAGTATCCCCCCCCCCCCCCCCCCCCCC
>NW_013952488.1:0-826 GCF_001266775.1 Austrofundulus limnaeus | reverse complement strand
ACACACACACACACACACACACACACACACACACACACACACACACACACACATGCGTACAGGTGGGTCAAAAGGTTGGAACAACTGAGAGGATTGCAGACCTGATCATGTAAGCAGATACTAACTGGGGTCTAAGATAATATGAGCAAACATGATGGCACTATCAGTTAGCATTCATGCTGGTGAATTAAACTAAAAATGTACAAATACATATTGTAATTTAGGGTAATTTAGGTACAGTAGACATGTTTTAAATCTACCAATGTATTTTTTCAGTGATGTCAGACTTCCCTTCAGAGGAGCACTGGTGGATCGCCCTTGGTAAGATTAATACATTTTCTTTTTCGAAAACACAGAAACTTCCCCTCCTTCTTTATTATCAGAAAGCAGATTTTTATTTTATTTTAATTTAAAACCATGTGTTTGATTTGTCTCTCTGCAGGTTCAGGACTGGTCATGATGATATTTGGAGGACAGCTCTTGGCCTACAAACTCTTTAGGAGCAACTTTGTTTATCCTGCAGATCTGCAGAACTTCTAATGAAAACAAGGAGGAAAGCTTTTAACTGGCTTACTGGTTAATCCCAGGTCTGAAACATGCCAGTCAATTTGCATTACATTTCACTGTGAAGCTGTTTCACTAGGAACACACACACATATTGTATGTATAAATAACTATGCATGTATAAATGTATAAACCTATTGAAGTGGATATTTAATTGCATTAGTTGGTTAATTTGAACATGTATAAAAGGTTAAATCTGTCCATTTAACAACACATTTTTGTACTTATTCAGATATTTTTATTCTTAATTCACTCAATATAC
>NW_013952487.1:2067234-2068635 GCF_001266775.1 Austrofundulus limnaeus | reverse complement strand
GGCGTAGGCAGAGTGTTATAAAAATCTGCCAGGGGCATGCTTGAGTAAATTAGGTCACTAAAGTGTTGCTTCAAGATGTCAAAAATCACACTGGGTTTAGCATCATGGTCAAGAGAACTGTCATTACGTAGCTTAATCCTCACAACATCTCCTGCTTTGCCCATAAGCTTTGCTAAAATTTCCTGTGATTGCTCTTGGACTGGAACTTTTCGCTTTTGCAAATACAGTGACATTAATTTCTCCCATTCACGAACAGAAAACTTGTCCGAACCATCGCCCCTGAAGATGGGTGGTTCTTTCACATCAGAATGCATAACAAGACTGACATTTGGTATGGACATGTCAGGTGTCCGTACAACTGAGTCAGTAGTACTGTTCAGACTGTGTGTGCTCCTATCAGACTGTAACTTGGCAGTTATGGATTCACCAATTTTGTCCGCTAACTGTGTAATGAGCAAGCTTAAGTCAGCGCTCTGTCCAGCTTGAGTAGGTATGTCACGGTCAACATTACGTGTGGAGGTAAACTGTGGACTGGCTAAAATAGTGTCACTACGTCCAGGTGTTCTGGTACCTAGGGTCTGTTTAGTAAGTCCCCTACCCACACCAGACTGGAACTGAAAAGGGACATAATCAGCCTCACTGTCTTCACTCTCAACCAAATAAGTTCTGCCCTCTGCCATTTTTCACAGCAGGGAAAAGTAAATGCATGTAAAAAAAACAAAATCAAACAGTGGCAAACTATACAGTAACAGTGAACAGCACACAATATTAAGAATACAAAAGAAATGTACCAAAAATACCCAGCGGGCTTGTAAATTGCCCCCCAAAAAANAGCTGGGATTTGTGTTTGTTGGGTAATTAATCGATCCAACACACTCACCAGACTTCTCATGCAGTCAACGTCAACACCAACTGCAGTTGAGGATGAAAATGGTAAAGACTGCGTTTGGGCCTTTAGAGCATCAGCATTGGATGCACCATCAAGCTTGGGCACATGAGATTGGGACTGGACTTTGCGGACTGTTGTGTCAAATGTTGATAGTCTGATAGAAGCAGCACGACTTTTCCTCTCCTGCAAGTGCTCATCCAGCCTCCCTTGGATTTCACAGGCAGTCCACTTCTCTGCAGATTTGAACTTAAAAACATTTGCAAGAGACTGGTCAGGGCAGTGTTTGACAAACATCATACTGACTTCATGACTTGGGTCATCGATTCTGCGACCTTGTCTCTCCAAACATTCATTTGCCACATCAACAGTTTTGTTTAGTCTTATCCAATACTCCATAGCATCTTCACCTGGCGTAGGCAGAGTGTTATAAAAATCTGCCAGGGGCATGCTTGAGTAAATTAGGTCACTAAAGTGTTGCTTCAAGATGTCAAAAATCACACTGGGTTTAGCAT
>NW_013952487.1:2065693-2066234 GCF_001266775.1 Austrofundulus limnaeus | reverse complement strand
AAATAAACAGTTATATAAAGGATGTGGTGAAATTCAAACAAAAATGAAATTATTCTTTTTTTCTCTTGGTTACAGTTGCATATCTGAACATGTAGGGGCACAGGTGCATGGTCTGAAATGATAATTGGGTGATCAGAAACCTTTGACACTTTGGGCACAAGTTTAGCATCTACAAAAATAGTCTATGTGAGAGGTCTGGTGCACATGTGAGTGAGAAAAATATTGCCTGTTGCTCAAATTACAGAATCTCTAGGGGTAAACGCAGCCTTTCTTCAACGTGAAGTGTGGGGTTCTAGCCATTGATGAAATGGTATGGGCAGGCTTAGGACAGTCTAATTTAGGATCAATGGCACAGTTCATCTAGGCCTCGCCAGTGTAGCTGCTGAACTGCTCATTATTTTGTTTTGAATGGATACTGAGTTGTTGTACAGTCACCTCAAGTTTGTGAAGACAAAATACTTAAAACGATCCCTGATTAGTTGTAACATTAGACTTTATTTGATAAACATATATTTTAACTGTAAAATAAAGACTGTAAAAT
>NW_013952487.1:2058018-2059700 GCF_001266775.1 Austrofundulus limnaeus | reverse complement strand
GAAATGTAGTGGAGTAAAAAGTACAATATTTGTCTTTGAAATGTAGTGGAGTAAAAGTAAAAAGTTCCCAAATAAATAACTACTCAAGTAAAGTAAAGATACTCAAAAAATGTACTTAATTACAGTAATAAAGTAAATGTACTTTGTTACTGTCCACCACTGATAACATGATATAAAACTCAAAGAAGTTGATTTTACATGATATTACCCCTTTAAAACCTACAGGAGGCCTGCCATTTTGAATGTAAAGTCAGTTTTAAAATTCAGGCCAAATGATATTCTTCAAATTTGAACACATTTGATTTTAAACTTTTACTGATGACCTATAAGGCTCTGAATGGACTGGCTCCTGAACACCTGTCTGACCTCCTGCAGGCCGATATGCCCTCCAGATCTCTTAGATCCCATGATCATTTGCTCTTGGCTGTCCCGCGGTCCAGACTGGTCCACACAGGTGACCAAGCTTTTTCAGTTGTGGCTCCTAACTGTGGAACCAGCTGCCTCTTCACATCAGACAGGCCTCAAGTCTTGGAGTTTTTCAATCTCTTCTTAAAACACACCTGTTTTCAAAAGCTTTTAATGTAGTTTGAGAGTTGTTTCCCTATTTTTTTGGTCTGTTTTTATGGTTTTATCATTTGTGTTCTTGTAGCAATGCTTTGTTTTTAGTTTGCGATATGTGAAACACTTTGGCCAACGGCACTTGTTTTTAAATGTGCTATATAAATAAAGTTTACTTGACTTGATTTGACATTGACTTCACAAACGTCCACAAACATTGCCATTGACTGTCGGTTAATCTGAGTGATTAGTGTGGGACTTTTTTGAGCTGTGGCAGCTTTAAAAACTTGGACGTGTCTCGGTTGCTGCATAACTAGTTATTTGGTACAGTTGCAGTTGACGGTGATTAATGAAGCCAGACAGATGGGCCAGCTATAACATCAGCCAGATGTATTCATGGTTCTGATCGTCCCATGCACGAGGGCAAAGAGTTACTCATATGAACAGAACATGGCAGTGACTTTTGTGAAACATTTTTTGTGACACCTGTTTCTTAAACTGCAGGTTGATGGGTCATAGCTGCCTTGTCCAGTTCAAATATTAGAGTCTTTGGTCAGGAACCAGTCATCTGTTTTCTTTTCCCACCGTTCCTTTCGGGGTTGTGTGTGTCAGTGGTGGACACCAGCCCACTAAAGCACAAATCCGCTAATTATGAACCTAAATATTTAATGTCGGTCTTACTAGTTTTTATAATTTATAAGCAGTTTTGCGCTTTCTAAAATTAAAATGCAGTACAGCCAATAACTAATTATCTGCCAGTCATCATTATCTTGAACAGCAGAAGGTATGACTGTCAATGAATCACAACACACGTGATCTATCCAACAGTACCCCTCCCAGATAAACACACTTATTGTGAAGGTATACATCCTTGCTGACTGTTGCTTTAGGTCACGGTTCTGATTTCCCACAATGCTTTGAGTCTGCTTATGTAGCAGGAAGGCAATAGCAAAAACAGTTAACGTTTGTAATCCATACTAAAATTTTGTATGTATTGATTTATTTTACTTTACAATCAGAGCTCCTTTTAAAAAAAATAAAGTTGAATCGCTGGAGCTCAATACTTGACGTAATTGGTTGAAGCAATCGGCCAACAGGGTTAGAGATTCAGAGATGATTTAAAG
>NW_013952487.1:2054355-2057018 GCF_001266775.1 Austrofundulus limnaeus | reverse complement strand
GTCCTGGGTATCCTAGACCCCGGGACCGTAAACTTGGCTTTGAGTTCAGAACTGCACTGCAGGTCAATTAGCTCCATCTGAATCACATAATGGGCATCTTCCACATCAAAGGAGAAGGGGTCAGCAAAAAATTTGAAAAGTGGCTCTGTGTGTCTTGAAGTCTTCAAACCTGTGATCAAATTCTTCTTGTAGCTTTACGATGGTATCAGCATACTTCTCACCACTGAATGGTGTTCCCTCTTCCATGAGTGCTTTGCATGCTGGGAAATGGCTGAGGTTTGTCTGGGAGAGCTGGGCTTTCCATAARWRAAYTTTTGTGGTGAATGCTCTGACATTGTCATATGCAGCACTAACAAGCTGGCCCTGGCCTTGTAACTTTTTGTTCAGTACATTCAGCTCCTGTGTGATGTCAACAAGAAAWGCTAAGTCCATTAGCCATTTGGGATCACTTAGTACAGGAACAGTTGTCCCATCCTTCTCCATGAAGGCTTTCACTTCTGCTCTCAACTCAAAAAACCTCTTTAAGACGTTCCCCCTGCTAAGCCAACGTACCTCGGTGAAATAGAGCACGTCCTCATACAGTATGCTGACTGTATTTCCTCCAAAAAGGCACYAAACTGCCGGTGCTTTAAGCCCCTGGATCTGATATGGTTGATGCATTTAACAACATCAGACATCACATTTTCAAACTTCAGGCATTTGCTGCAAAGGGCCTGTTGATGGACAATGCAGCGCAGAGCAATGGCCTTTTCCACACCCTCCTCTTCCAGTTTACTTTGAACAAGACCCACCAGTCCATTTCTCCTCCCTGTCATTGATGGCACTCCATCGGTTGTAATTCCAGCAAAACTCTTCCACGGTGAGCCGGCATCCACAATGGAATCACACAGCTGGCGGAATATCTCCTGACCGGTGGTCNCCAATAAACAGTTTTAAAATTACTTTATTGATGCTTCTTTAATGAAAAATCTACAACAAACAAAAGAAAAAGACAAAGAAGCAGCCGAACTAGCAATCCTCAACAACTATTTAATTTTTACACCATGAGCCAAAGGTCTGTTTCAGGAAATCACATCCCCAGCAACAGGTAGTTGTAAATTAAACTGTACAAYGATTCATACACCGCTAGTTGGCAGTGTTGTGCATATATTGTACATGAATTGTTGCCAGCTAGTAAGTGTCAAATTGAAATCGCGCTTTAAAATTAGCTTTCGCTAATATTCCTATGGCATAAGCGCTTTTGAAGTTGCGATCTTAAATATTTTCATAAGCGCTTTAGAAATTGCGGAGCTAATTTTTGGATTAGCGCTGCCCACCACTGGTGTGTATGATGTGTGTGTATAAACACTGAACTATGGTGTATAAAATAAAAGCGCTATAGATATCTGTGTGTGAAAATAGTTGTAAATTGCTGTATAAAAGCCAACTATTTACCTTATAAAACAAGCCAAAAAGATAGGTAAAATTGTTTGTGTTGTGACTTCTTGCTGCTCTCCTGACAAAGGACAACAAAATAACAGTCATTATGCCACAAGTGGATTAAAACAATGCATGTGTCACTCRAATTTCCTGATGAATTGACCTTCTGGCCTGTTTCCCACAAACAGCTTGACAGTTACTCCCATTACCTGCCAGACATGCCAGTCAGGCTGCTCACACTTCCAAACATATTCAGTTTTTAGGTCTAATATCTGCTGATCTGTGGCGTGGTTTTCAACAGAGCAACCAGCACGCTGATCTGAAGGAACAAGCTTTTGACAAGATAATGATTGTTTTTCTTGCATTTTATTTGACAACTCGGTGCTTTCTTTATGCTTTGTGATGAAGTCAGGAACATTTTGCAGCCAGCTCATAGCAACTTGCACTGATATTGTACTTGAAGGCACTTCCACACTAACGAGAGATTTTGGAGAAAAAAATACTCTGGTGTGTCCTTTTACAGTTACCATATTTGTACAAGATTTGTACTTACAACCCCAGATCCTATGATGTTGGGATGTTGTGTAAAACATAAATAAAAACAGAATATGATGATTTTAAATCCTTTTCAACCTATATTCAGTTGAATACACTACAAAGACAAGATATTTTATGTTCACACAAATTTTTTTTTTCAAATATTTACTCATTTTGGATTTAATGCTGCAACGTGTTCTAATAAAGCTGGGACAGTTGAAAGCTTTGTATGTTGTAAGTAAGACTTTCTAATCAAGTTTCTAATTTTACTTGATAATATTACGCAGGTGGAAGAAGGCGGTCCTGGTAACATTTTTAATGTGGGGGTTAAAAGACATGTCCTGATCAAAAATAACACCAAGGTTCTTTACATTAGAACTGGAGGCCAGATTAATGCATCCAGAGGAGSTGAAAGGCTACAAAGTTGATCTCTAAAATGTTCAGGTCCAAAAATCACAACCTCTGTCTTATCTGAGTTTAGAAGCAGATATTTAAGAGTCATCCATTATGTCTTTAAAGGGGCAATATTATGTGTTTCTCAATTCAAATTCATTTAAAAAATACTTTATTGATCCCAGAGGGAAGTTAGGTGTTGTTGTAACTCATTTAACTAAAAACTTATTGTAGATGCTGATGGCTGTGAGCAGTAAAGATCTTCTGTAGCGGTCTGTATTACAGCGAAGTTGAAGAAGCCTCCGACTGAAGAC
>NW_013952487.1:2051793-2053355 GCF_001266775.1 Austrofundulus limnaeus | reverse complement strand
GGGGGGGGGGGGGGGGGGGAATGATCCCGCGACATGACGACACAGCGTAACTTTTCTACAGCAGAAGGGGGAAATTTTGAGGATTTATTCTCTCTATACGTGTTTTAAAACCCTATATTTCTTCATTTTCAGAATATTTCAAACTCCTCCTGCTCTGTTGTCTCTGCACTCACAGCCCCGCTGACACAGGTGTGATGATGGTAGAGGGTAAATTTCTACCTTAGACCAACTTCATATCGTTTCTACCATCTATCGCTTATACCGCGCAGCCCTCAACTGACTATATAAASCTCTGCGGACAACACCATCCCCACCAGAACAGTGAGACGCTTCCCTAATAACAAACCCTGGATCACCAGTGAGCTAAAGGAACTGTTAAACAAGAAAAAAAAAAAAAACCTCTTCTGTTTCCACAAGTTTGTCTTCAACCAAATCAGGAGATGTTGCTTCTCCCCTTGCCTCCCTCTCCCACTTTTCTGTACCTAGAAGCCAAGGTTGAGGTTTAAAGCTTTTTAGAGGGAACAAAATAAATACTTTCCCCAAAAAAAAACCTTTTTTGTTTCTATTAGTTAATTGACAAGTGACCAAGGTTAAGAATCTATAAAGTTTTGTCAATTTAGAGAGAAAATATTAAGATCTTGGTCAGATTAGAAGTTTGTTATTTAATTTTACTGCATATTAGAATAGATATCAAAATGCCTCAGGCTTTTGAGTGTCCAGACTGATTTACAGAGTATTTGTGACACCTTGAAGCGGGTACAGCTCATCGTTTTCTCTCAGTTAGGGTGTCAGCTTCAGGTTGGACCCTTTTTTTGCTGGAGTCAACGCCGAGTCAGAGCTGTTATTAAAGTCACTACTGAGAGGTTGGGCCAGAAGTAGGTTCTGGAGTAGACACACACTTTGTCATCATTATGAGACCCCAGCTGGGTTTGTTCCGAACTTCTCTTCTCTGCAGTTTCAAACGATGGCTTCATCACATCTGAATACATCTTGATGGCTCAAGAACCAAAGCTGAACTGTTTTTTTTCTCTRTTGATGACTTGTGAATAATAATGTTTCAGGGTCACTGCTACAAACGGGGAAGAACACTTGAATTAATAGCTTTKAAAAGGAGCAATCATGTCACTGAAATGTTAATGATTCTTTTCTTTTCTTTTTCTTTAAATATTAAAACAGATAGTAGTGCCAACTTGATCTGTGTAACAAGGACAGATTATTGTCCCTATTGTCCTTTCTCAGGTATATATTTAAGTACCATACCATAATAAAGTATCTATGTCACCTTTAGTTGTTACTAAAATGCTGTTTTTATGTTTAATAGAAAATAAACTTATCTTCTCATCACTTCCTCTTCTAAACGCCTTGAAATTGGCCTCTGTCTCTTTAAGAACCACCTTCCGCTTCTGTCCCGCCCATTTCGGTGGGGGTGGGGGAGGGGGGTCGCGCGTGCGCTATGATGCAGTTTACTTGGCATCTGAAAATACATTTCCTCAAAGGTATTTTCTTGGGTATCTGTACTTTACTTGAGTAATTATTTTTCAGCGTACTTTTTACTTTTACTC
>NW_013952487.1:2049934-2050992 GCF_001266775.1 Austrofundulus limnaeus | reverse complement strand
CAGAACTAGAAAATGGGAAATTTTATTATCTGAGAATTATTTTGTGAATTAAATTGAATGAACATGGTCTGAATAGCCCACAGACATACCATAAACATTTCTAGGACCCATAATTGGTCTCCTTTAAGAGCTCAACAGACAGTTTCACTTTCAGTTTCACCCGAGAGCCTGCAGGAGTCATGGGTGGGGTGTGGGGGTGGGGGTGGGGGTGCACTCTGCCATGAGGAAGTTCGGCTTAAAAACACATCCCAGGGGCGTTTCTGGTCCCCACCTGTCGTTTTGCTCCTCAGCATGACTTCCTAAAAATGCTGCAGGATTTCTCAGACATGCATGAATGAGTCAGAGCAAGGCTTTGGTCATGTTTTTTATGAGAGTATAACTTTATAACATGATATAAAACTCAAAAAAGTTGATTTTACATGATATTGCCACTTTAAAAAGCTAGGCCAGAGTTTGTCTTTAAGAAAAACTTTTTCAGAACAGAGATCAGTTCCAGAGAACTCATAACCTGTAGGGTCAAGAGGTCATGTTAGAAGAGAGGTCCTTCATGCTACTTTATTTAAAACTTCAGTGAAGCAAAGCTTGGAATGTTAGGTGGATTCTGGAACAATAAAACCTTAGTTTTAATAATATATGCTGGTATTTCAAAGCATATTAAATGCTATGACATTTAAATATTAGTAAAAAGGTTTTGTATCTCTCAGTTTGGTCTCTGTTTCCATTAGATGATGACCTTGCCATGCTCGCCTGTTACAACAATGCTGAACTGTGACAAAAATMAAAACTTTCAGTGTGAAGGCAGTTATGGCCCTGCTGTGCTCTTAGCACTTCATAAATATTTTTTGTTTAAATGCTTTGACAGAAAGGTTTAGTTGATTTTACTCAGCAGAAATCTGTCGGCACATGGTCATTTTTCTTGTAGTCGTCTGTCTGATGTTATCAATCAGAATACATTTCCTCTGTCACTGCTACGTATTCACGCAGACCACCATGGCAACCATGAAATCACAATCCCCCCCACCTTCTCCCTGCATGATTTGTAGAAACAGTATATATAT
>NW_013952487.1:2044784-2046689 GCF_001266775.1 Austrofundulus limnaeus | reverse complement strand
AACTCATACTGCAGCCCAAATGGCAGGGACTACAGAGAAGATTTTAACTTGGCGGTTAAAAAAGGTTACGAGAGCAGAGGAGAAAAAAAATCTGACATGTCAACTTATAGGGGGCACCATAATCAATGTCTTTGCATTTGGTCGTCTATTTTCTAAACCATAAGTCACAAAATATTTTGCCTTATAGCAGCATAATCCCTGGACACCAATAAGTCACAAGGTACAGGCCACGCCCATTTCCGCCTAAACTTAATTTTTCTAGAGCACAAAGTTTGCAAAAAAAACCTTTTGGTTTTGTTTTAAAGATTTCAAGACTGATTGCCATAAAACTCACCATCCTATATCTAGTTAGTATGCTGGTTCTAAGTTTTGAAGGACAAGTATACAAATGTTAAAATGAGTTAGTTATGCCTAGGCAAATAGCTTAGGCAAGCTAGCTAAACAGGAATTCGACCATATGTTCAAAACCAAACTGTAGTGATTAGTACACATACACTTCTTATAACAAACTGTTATAAGATAATTCACGGGTTCTTCTGTTTAGGGAAATAAACCACCTTTCTGTGTAAACATGAGACCACACAAATAAGTCAGTCTTTAGTCAGTGAATTCAAGCTGATCTGGCCGTAAACAAGATCATTTATTTATAGAATCAAAATAAATCACTAATATACAGCGTATTGTGAACAATCAAATTTTATTGAGAGTTAAAACATCAACAACAACCAGTACGCGTCCGCATTAATTAACTGTCAGTATGACAACTCTAACAGAAACAGTAGAACTTCAGGTTTAAGATCTTAATAAACCAGATGTTGGCAGGTACATGAAACTTGGAAATGTTTAAGTTTAAGAGATAGAAGGAATGGGGGATGTTAGCCCTAACGTTTTAACTTATCACTATGTGAGAAAACCAGAACGAACACGTGCATCTCTCGGTCGCATCAGCCGGAACTCCAGTACGCTAGTCAAAACATTCAGCTTTTACCTGAAGGTGTCTTAACCGTCAGTTAAGCGTTTAGGAAGTATTCACCCAGGTCAGCGAGAAAGTCCAGTCAGGTTCCTTACTTCCAGTAAAACTTCCAGAGTTTTGATTTTTCAGCTTCTCTGAAAATCTGCTTTAGTCCGAAGGAGAGTCAGATTTGATTCGGTCTTCTCTTCAAAATAAAAGACTTCTCATCAGATGTTTTAAAATAAAACTTAATGGAGCTTCAAAGCTGGTTATTTTGGTCACGACTGAAGGGATCATGAGCCCAGGCAAAAGATTTGCTCATTAGCACTTGAGGTCAAATCTCATTGCCGAATGCTGATTTTCCTGACGAGGGAAAAACAGCTTCTSTTCGTTGGGATGAAGATGYTGTCTTCTGTCTCTCGAGAGCTCTGTCCCAGGGTTAGTTTCTAAAAGAAAAAACACTAAGGGACGTGGCCTCGAATTTGGTGTTAGTAACAAATGGAAGTTTAGTCTAGGGCACTGCCATAAGTCTAATAACATGTGCACCTGCACAGAAAAACAAGTTCTGACTGTGTTGGGTTCCCTCCTTGAGCAGAATTAATACTAAATGACAAGAACTAGGTTTTAATGAAATGGAAGTGAATTATTTAAACTAAAATAAAATTTAAGATATCTGTCTATGATTCAAGCACAAATATATTTCATAATAAAACATACTGAACTAAATCATAGTTAAAGAAAAATAAATCAGAAAAACACATAATCACATAATTAAAACAAGGATTTGCATAAAACAAACGTTGGAACAATATTCTTTTTGTGTATTTTTCTTTTTTCTTAATTATAATGCAAGAAGATAGAGTGTCATTCTTTCCTTAAGTAACCTTGATTTATAAAATGATAATAACTTTTAGTTAAAAGAAAATATAAATCAAAAATATAAAGAACTTTAT
>NW_013952487.1:2041162-2043435 GCF_001266775.1 Austrofundulus limnaeus | reverse complement strand
CACTTCAATATTACTAGTAAAATAATATTAACATTTACTTTTTTTGAACAGTAATATTGATATATAATATAATGTGTATTGTTTATTTAGTAAATTCTAGTGGTTTAGAGATTTTGATATGTTTTTGTAAAATTTAAAAAAATAATTAAATAAATGTTACTACACCCAAAAGTTTGTTTTTTTTCATTGTAACCCCCATTTGGACTGGTTGAAGTGAAATGCAGCACAAAAAATGATGTGTCCCGAGTTGCTCACCTCAAAGTGTAGGATGGCTATGCCAGTCTGAGGTGATTTCACTGGCAGGTACAGGGACAGATGCCAGTGACAGGACTGCAGTGCTGTGACTTTGTTACAAACACTCTGTTAACAAAAACTGTTGTGTGTGGTGTGATGAAACTTTCATTAAGCAGATGAAAGCAAAATTGAACATGTTTTACCACTACATCTTCATGAATGTATATATTTTTCTGCAGTAAGCCAATGGTATCTTTATAAATATTGTAAATTGGTTTAAATTGTGCTTTTAATTATTATTAATTTAATAATAAGTTTAATAATGTGAGAAAAATCCACAATTTTATTTTTATTCAGTCAGTGTTTAACAAAGCTGGCACAATTAATTGTTAAAATAATACTGTAGTTTTTTTGCATGTATGTTTTTTTTATGCTTATTTAAGTATTTGTAAATCATAGTCAATTTTAAACATTCTCTAACCCAGAGGAGCCAAAATTAACCCACCAGTAGTTGCCATGGTTACTGGTTGTAATGTCCTGTTGTCCTGTATAAACACTGTATTTCCACTTGCAGTCACTTCGTCCATCAGCTCAATGACTTTAGAAGAGGCTGTAGACCAGATTGTTGGCTCATGGTGCATACTTTATCTTTCAATCATAAAATTAAATTGATAAATTGATAAAATATGAATATTTGTGGTTTTACAATCTGCATGTGTGCTTAAACCTAATCTAATTGTCTCTTGTAGTTAGACTGGTTCACAAAAACTTAAATAACTACTAACACCTGCCTTCATTATTCATGCTCTCCAGAATCAGTTTGAACATTCTTTGAACATTAACACATGGTGTGAAAGTACATTTACCTGAGCATTACATATACACACAATATACAGAGTAGTTCATTCATGGGTTATTAAGCATGAATAAACAACTACTAACACCAGCATAATATAGCATGTAAAAAATTAGCCCTTCGTGTTATAGAAAGACCCTTGATTCAAGAGKAATGCCAGGTTTTTAAGAAAATGGACGCTTATCAATTCATCGTTAGTCTATCGATAAGATCAATCAACTTTAAATTAATTCATTAATTGATAACTTGAATCTCTAATATCTACAGAAATGACAGAATCTTGGCTAGAAGCTGGTAAAAACCATTTCTATGCAAACTCAAGACGTTAAAATTACAAGCAGTTGAAGATAAAACTATGAAAGTGAAAATAAAATTGGTTTAAAAATTTAGCAAGTCAGAGATGTCAAAATAATCTTTGTGTTAAATATCTGGCCTATGTTTTTTTTTTGTTTGTTTTTGATATTGTATCACTTTTGTAGGGTTCTGTGTGTTGTATTCATGATTAAATGCAGCAAAATAAACTATTTCAAAGGTAACAGATTTGTAATACTTGGTTTATTTACAGAATGACTTTAATTGCTGGATGTTCGGCCCCTCAGCTGTCGACCTCCAGTAACTGTGGCCACCGGAGCAGTTTAGTTATATAGCCCTGGGTTAGACACTGAATTATTAAAAAGCAACAATTTCACCACACCAAATTTCAGCTCAATACGTTTAACATATAGCTGAAGTGTAGCCATTTTAAATATAGTTTTTTTTGGCCATCTTGTTTTTTATTATTTGAATTTAGAATCTCTTGAGATTCTTCTTGGGAAAATGAAAGATGAATAGGATTAAGAATTAGATCATCATAAGTACATTACAGATGAACAACTGTATTTGCGTTTCCATTGCAAATGTGCACAAAACTTTTTCGATATTCTGTTAATGTCGAAAAACACAGTTTCGCAACTGCAGTGTTTCCATTAAGTAAGAAACTATTAAAGTCATGTGTGAATATGTTTCTTCTCGTGAGAAGTCATTACAAACATGGTGGCATTGGATGTAAACTAGGGATGCACCGATATGAAAATTTCAGCCGATATCGATATCCGATATTATTATTGCTGTCATGACCGGTAACCAATATTTACCGATATTACACAAACACACAAATTATATAATACAGATACACACAAACACA
>NW_013952487.1:2036846-2038301 GCF_001266775.1 Austrofundulus limnaeus | reverse complement strand
AAATCGGACCGATACGATATTCTAAAAAATTGCCAATATCGGCCGATACCGATATCAGTACCAATATATCGTGCATCCCTAATGTAAACGCATAGCATATTGCTACCACGACACTAGCGCTCATCATCAGCCATCAGAGGAGACATCGGCGTCTTATCGAGGCTTTCGAGCAACAAGCCCCTTATACTTGGGAGTGGCTARGCATGTTGCATTTTTGGGAAAATGTAGTCGGTGAGTTTAATACTTTCTTTTACTACTTCGGTGATTTTACTACTTCTTTTACTTCCTGTTATCTTCTTCTTCGTCATCTTTTCGCCAGTAGAAACAGCCGGTTCCTGATCACGTGACTCCTTTGATGCGAAAAAAGTGTTTCCATTGCAGTTTTGCGAAATGCTTAAATTTCAATACAGCCGAAAAACCACCTCTTCCTAGCGCAAAAACATTTTATCGAAAAATGAATCTTCTTTTCAAAATTGACGTACTTCCATTGAGCAAATTTATTTTTGAAATTCTAATTTGCGCATTTTCATGGTCAGTGGAAACGCAGCTCGTGAGAAGATGTTAAAACGGCTAGATTGAGATGGTTTGGACAGAGAAGGCGCAGTTGGTTTACTGTTTTATAGATGTTAATAATGCGACTGCCAGTAAAAAGAAAAAAGGCAACAGAGGACATATGGAGTGAACTATTTCTAGACACCTAGATCTATTTAGGACATTAGGGTCTCAAACAGACCTTACACAATTGACAAGGTTCTGGGGATGATATGGGCCGTGGTTGGCATGCTTAAACGGGCTTGGACCCCAGTCATGACTGCTTTGCAGTTCTAGTTAGTCTTGTTGTTATTGTAATTATTTACTCAGAGGACTGGACCACACACTCAGATTTAGTTTTCAATACCTTTCATGAGGATTTCCTTCAGTCTGGTCAGATCACCATGGTAACAGGTTATGAGTTCAGTTTCATATTAAACTGTCAGTAGTATGCTCTGCCTGTGCACTAAACACAATATTTATTTAGATATATTTTCATTTCATTCAGCGACCAACTTTTTTCTGGGTTTACAGATCTAACTTGAAAAAATTGAAGGTTTTCTGTCTGGATGTCTTTTCTTAGACATGCAAACCTTCACAGCAACTTTTCACCATTTGTTAACAAACCAACATGTCAGCCCAGGGGCACTCCTAGCCTGTTTGGTGGGTGAATATCTCCTTTGGTGGCCCCCAACCCCACTACTGTAGTTGGATATGCTCTGCTGTAAAATATAATTTAGATTAATGTGCACCATCACAGACACACCCAAAATGTCTTCAAATATTAAAGTAATAAAATTAGTGTTTGATAGATTATTTCTTTGTTGTAGCAATGCTTCTTATAATTAACTCTTATACCCAGTGGTGGGCACCAGTCTGCTAAAGCGCAAATCCGCTAATTGCAGACCTAAAAATTTAATTTGC
>NW_013952487.1:2032843-2035329 GCF_001266775.1 Austrofundulus limnaeus | reverse complement strand
CAGCCGAACTAGCAATCCTCAACAATTTTTTAATTTTTACACCAGGAGCTAAAGGTCTGTTTCAGGAACTCACATCCCCAGCAATCGGCAGTTGTAGTATTAAGCTGTACAAGGGTTCATACACCGCTAGTTGGCAGTGTTGTGCATATATTGAACATGAATTATTGCCAGCTAGTAAGTGACTAATTGAACTTGCGTTTTAAAATTAGCTTCCGCAATTTTTCTATAGCATAAGCGTTTTTGAAGTTATGGACCTAAATATTTACATAAGCGCTTTAGAAATTGCAGAGCTAATTTTTGTATTAGCGCTGCCCACCACTGCTTATACCTTTATAAAGCCTGTTTTCTCTTCTAACTCTCTGGAGTCCCTTCACTCTGATCTGGTCACATGACCTATTTAAATTGCTCTAACTGGAACGAAACGCCCTCTCTGTGACTTTGTTTCAGTGTTAGTCAAAAGTTCAGACTTTGAACTTTACAGCAGTTTTTAAATTGTCGTAAGAGCAACTGGAGTTATGGTGAACAGTACATGCCGCATTTTATTTTTTTCTGAAAATGACCGTCCTGTTTTATATGCATTACAGCGGCAGACAGAAGGAAACACGGTAGTAGTGGTGGGCACTAGTTCCCTAAAGCACTATAGCGCTAATGGCAYACCTAAATTTCTTGTTTGCGCTTTGACTTTTGCTAAATTTTTTGAACTGAGCACGGATAAATTAATTATTTCACCAAGTATTCTCTCGAGCTGAATAATCATAAATTTCCTGATTTTCTTTTCAAACTGAGGTCCAAAGTTCTTTGACAAACTGAAAGAGTTTACAAGAAGAAGAAAATAAAAAAATGCAAAAATTCAATGAAAGGACGATGGAAAGARGGCCAGAGCAGGAGGAAGTAATTAAAAGTAATTAGATTTGTAAAAAGTTCCAAAGTTGGCGGGAGTAGAACATTCCCTGTCAGATTTAGTTAAGTTTTTAGGTGTCTATCTTGACAGGAATCTTAACTGGAAGAGCCATGTAAATGAAAAGAGTAAGAAGGTAGCAATAACCGTGTTTCCATCAAGGCTTTTTGATGCASATTTAGAAGTGTCGTATTAAAAATGCGAAAAAAAGTCGGATGGAAAAAGCAAAATTCGAAAAAAAATTCCTRAATTCGCTAAAAAGTTTTTACGCTCGCTTGAGGTGGTTTTTGGATGATTCGCAAAGTAGTTAATGRGCAAAACGGGAGATGGAAACATGTTTGCCGAATAWATTCTGACGTATRGCATATTTACCTCACGTGACYTTCAGCTGTTTCRGCTTTCCTGCCTCGTTGGTGCTGCGTAGTTTAACATTGRGTTTATTTCCCTACGTCTCCTGGCAGCGTTAAACATAGCCTGTACCAGCTGAATAGAAAGAYTAAGTACAACTTGCCCAATATTTTGAAAATTTCGATAAAATTTCACTTTACAACTGGATGGAAACACGATTCATGTGCCTACACCAGTGAAGGAGAATTGCAGGTAGTGGTTGGGGTGCTACCCCACAGTTTATCAGATGGATCTACACAGCCATAGTCAGCCCCATGCTATGCCATGCTGCTTTAGTGTGGTGGGTTCGAGTCCAAGTTGGGGTGGCAAGAGTGATGCTCACCCATGCGCAACAAATGGCCTGCCTGAGCATCACAGGTTCCATCAGAACAACACCCACGGCAGCCATGGAAGTCCTACTGGACCTGGCTCCACCAGATTTTCATATCTTCTGCTGCCTTCAGACCAAATGTGATTTGAGTGTTTGGGGCGTCAGGTCTACATGCAAAATCTATGGTGGAGAGACATTGGAAGTGTTGCAGCYTGTCTAGCGTGGCACYTTTTGAAGTGTTTTAAGCGTTTTGACATGTGTACAGCTCYTCCAAAGTGACAGACCCTGGAGTTGGAAAATCGGAACTTTTGCAGCGTGAAGCAAAGCGTCAACAAATCACAGAGACTCTGCTATGGTTCATTTTCTGACTGAACGGTCTCCTGAGTGACCACACACCTGTTGACTCGTGAGGACCAGATCACACACCTGTTGACTCGTGAGGACCAGATCACACACCTGTTGACTCGTGAGGACCAGATCACACACCTGTTGACTCGTAAAGACCAGATCACACACCTGTTGACTCGTAAAGACCAGATCCGTAAATACCAGACCGCTTGTTGACTCGTGAGGACCAGATCACACACCTGTTGACTCGTGAGGACCAGATCACACACCTGTTGACTCGTAAAGACCAGATCATACACCTGTTGACTCGTAAAGACCAGACCCGTAAATACCAGATCACTTGTTGACTCATGAGGACCAGATCACACACCATTTGACTCGTGAGGACAGTATCACACACACCGGTTGACTTGTGAGGACCAGATCACACACCTAATGACTCGTAAAGACCAGATCCGTAAAGACCAGACCACTTGTTGACTCGTGAGGACCAGATCACACACCTGTTGACTCGTAAAGACC
>NW_013952487.1:2031609-2032833 GCF_001266775.1 Austrofundulus limnaeus | reverse complement strand
CTGCTTCTTTGTCTTTTTCTTTTGTTTGTTGTAGATTTTTCATTAAAGAAGCATCAATAAAGTAATTTTAAAAGTGTTTATTGGAAAACTGAAGCAATGCATTCTGGATACATGACGGATTTGATTTCTGATGGGAAACGAAAGCACGGAGAACAGAAAACCATCTTCCCTTCAAAATAAGAGCTTGGATTTTAAAGTTTTCCAYGTAGTTGCTCCAGTTGACCACTAGATGTCAGTCTTCATCAGCATAACATTTTTTAATCATTTCTGCGTCTTGAACCCTGTTGCTTCGACCAATTACGTCAAGTATTGAGCTCCAGCATTTAATTTTTTTTAAAGGAGCTCTGACTGTGAAGTAAAATAAACCAATACATACAAAATTTTAGTATGGATTACAAAAGTTAACAGTTTTAGCTCGGACAGGGACTTCTAAACACTGCCTTCCTGCTATGTAAGAAGACACAAAGCATTGTGGGAAATGAGAACTGTGACCCAAAGCAACAGTCAGCAAGGATGTACACCTTTCCAATAAGTGAGTTTATCTGGGAGGGGTGCTGTTGGGTAGATCATTTGCGTTGTGATTCATTGTCAGCCATTCCTTCTGCTGTTCAAGATAATGATGACTGGTAGATATTTAGTTATTAGCGGTACTGCATTTTAATTTTAGAAAGCACAAATCCACTTATGGATTATAAAAATTAGTAAGACCGCTAAAGCACAAATGAAATATTTAGTTCCACAATTAGCGGATTTGGGCTTTAGCGGGCTGGTGCCCACCACTGCATACCATACCATACCATACCATACCATACCATACCATACCATACCATACCATACCATACCATACCATACCATACCATACCATACCATACCATCAGTAGTGGGCAGCGCTAATCCAAAAATTCGCTCTGCAATTTCTAAAGCGCTTATATAAATATTTAGGTCCGCAACCTCAAAAGCGCTTATGTCATAGATAAACTAGCAGAAGGTAACTTTTAAAGTGCAAGTTCAATTAGACACTTACTAGCTGGGAACAATTCATGTACAATATGTGCACAACACTGCCAACTAGCGGTGTATAAAACCTTTTACACCTTAATTCCACAACCGCCGACTGCTGGGGATGTGGGTTCCTGAAACAGACCTTTAGCTCCTGGTGTAAAAATTGAAAAGTTGTTGAGGATTGCTAGTTCGGCTGCTTCTTTGTCTTTTTCTTTTGTTTGT
>NW_013952487.1:2027613-2030900 GCF_001266775.1 Austrofundulus limnaeus | reverse complement strand
GGAATTTACGCAGCTCATTTACACACTTTTCCTGAAGATAGAAGAGTTTGTTAAATCTGATGTGACATGTTCGTACGAACCCTTTGTACGAACAAAAGTAAGAGAAATTTAGGATAAGAATATGTTCATTCTTATATGTTCATGGGCTGGGTCCTCAACTGAGACACAACCATAGATATATGTTTTGTAGAATTCAGTTGAGACTACAGCTTCTTATAAGCTCTCATTGAATCTTTAAGTTTTTAACTCACACACATTAAAGCCTGTAACTCCAGCTCCTGCAGCAGCTCTTACCTGGGGGGGTCCCATGTGGGCCCTGCAGCTGAGAGGCTCCAGGTCAGACCAAGTCGTTTCAGCAGCAGGAAGCGTGCAGAGGAGCAGGACATGATGAAGTCCTCCTCATCCTCATCCTCTGACCGGAGGAAGAGCAGCAAGAAGCAAACATGGATCAATCAGAACCAGTAATCACACAGTGATCAGTTCCTAATCACTCTAAACTGGATTAATCCCAGCCGGTCAGTGAACGCACCACAGCTATGATGATGTAAAAGTCCCTGAACGCACCATGAGCTGAGCGGTGATGTGTTCAGGTTAAAAGCTGTTTCTGTCTCCAAGTCTTTAAAACACTCAGATTCTTTATCAGGTACGAATATTTCACTGAGCAGCCAATCAAAACCCTTCTGACAGGTAGAACAATAAACAGACTTACCTGGACCTGGGCTGCTGGAAAGGTTCGGTTCTGTTAAAGATATTTTCTTACTCAGCAGCAGAGGTGAGTCAGGAGCCTATTGGACCGGAACAGAACCGGTCAGAATCTTCGTGGTTCTGTTGTTTGTTTATCTCCTGGGTTGGTTCTGCTGTGATCCCGGCTTCTTCCTGTTCTCAGCGGGACAGAGAGCTGTCTCAGAGCGGTCTGCTGCCACCTGGTGGCCCGGAGGTGAAACACTGCTGCCACCTGGTGGCCCGGAGGTGAAACACTGCTGCCACCTGGTGGTCCAGAGGTGAAACACAGGGTCCAGAGAGAGTCCTGCTGCAGACAACCCATTTATTCTGGACCTGTTCTGTCACAAACACACTTTGGAAGCAATGTAATAATTTTATAATCTGTAATACTCATTTGTCGTTAAGGTATGAAGACATTATTTTTGGTTTTCATAGAAAATAATAATAATAATAATAATAATAATAATAATAATAATAATAATAATAATAATAACTACACATGGGTTTTTACGATGTAAAAACAAGTGTGCATTGCCTCATGTCACTGCCTGCAGCAATGGACTTGCAGAATGAACTGACCAAGTTCAAATGTGTTTTCTAATCAAGTACCAGCTTGTGGCTGTCAGCAGGTGTTTGTAATGAGGGCAACAGTGTGAAAATATGAAGTTAGAATACATTTTTTGTTAAACTTATTGTAGCTGGGATTTGAACCCTGATCTCCCACATGAAAGGCTATGGCAGTAACCACAAGACCATTGGTGCTGTGAGAAAATACAATCCCAGTGTTTTTTTCTATGTGTGTAGAAAGAGGCAACATTGCCAATGACGATCATTGACAAAGAACTGTGTAATATTACAACAGTAGAGCAATATTATATAAGATGTTTATGCTTATAAGACACTGATATAGTAATACATTAAATTACATATATATCAATATTGTAATCACTGCAATAATTGAGATTAAATATAATAATTAAACTATGGTGCTGTTCCATACTGAGTAGATACAGCAGGGGGCAGTATTGGACCAATACAAGGTCCATTGACTCCCATTATAATGTATTAAACATAAATATTTCAAAAACTATAAGTTGTACAGGCACCAAAAGGCATAGCCATCATTTGGCACAGGAGCTTTACAGATATAAATTACAATGGCAGCTCTCGGTCAAAGTATGCAGGAGGAGAAGCATGGCAAATTTGAGACGAATTGGATGGGAAACGAATCACAATAGTGTGCATTGCATTGGCAATTTATCAGTGTGCATTGCATTGGCAATGCACACTGATAAATAAAATATCAATTAATCTAATCATATTTGGCAAATTCCATTTTCACAAATGTAAATTTTTGTCATCTTCACCTTTTGTCCAGGTTTTATTAAAGAAACAGAATTATATTTATGCACTCTCTCTAAAATTACCAACAAAAAAGCGACAAACACGTATGAATGCTGTAGCTCTTTGAATGTATTTGATTTATGATCTTTCTTATGTACTGGATGTAAAAACCTACCTGTCACAGTTCATTTTGGTTTTGTTGTTGCTTGTTCTTATTCTCCTGTTCTGTTTATATATTCATAATTATATGGACCTGTGCAAAGAATTTGTCAAAAATTTAGTTTTTTTAACCATCAGAATAATAAATAATTTAATTAATTAATTAATTAATTAATTAATAAAGCCTCCTGATGTCTTTCACTGCAGGACTCGTGTTCAGAGAAATTATCCAAATCAAACTAAAAGTTTCTGAACACAAACTGAGGATTTGATCCAGATTAAAACAAGGATTGGATTAACAGATGATCTAGTTAAATGTATTTATATTCTGGTTTTTTATGATTAATACTATTTGTTGCTTGAAAAAAGAGTAAGCTTGTTTATTAATTTGTATCATTTTTTTTGTCTTATTTTGGTAATTGAAAACTTATTGACGATATACTGATTTAAACCATTATTTGATTAGTATTGTTGAATTTAATGGTATATTTGGAAATGGGGGCAGATATAAGATTTTTCTTTTTCTGCCCTTCATTTCCTTTTATTTTAATTCATTTTAATGTATATGTGTTTGAATTTTTTTCTTGTTTTCTCTCATTTTATGCTTTTAATGTATTTTGTTTAAATGAAATGAAATGACTAGGCTAAACTAAACCATGGGCGCAGTTAGTACGGGGGACGGGGGGGACATGTCCCCCCCAGATTTATAGTGACCCTGATCTGTCCCCCCCACTTTCCCTGATAGGATGAGAAAAAATCTGATCAAAACTTATGATTACCGTTCTGTTAGTTCGCTGACGCTACCCTAACCCACAGAGGAGCAGCAGCAGCAACGCGGGTAACCCTCTCCCCCCTCCCTTCTCTTCCCATCTCTCAGGCTGTTTCACACAGCGGAGCGGTGCAACACACACACACACACACACACACACACACACACACACACACGGGTTTGTTCTTTATTCTCATGAGGACTTTGCATTGACTTCCATTCATTTACCGGTCATTTCTACAACCTGACCCAACAACAGGGACCGGGCTTTTTGTCCCCATAAGGAACAATG
>NW_013952487.1:2025545-2027270 GCF_001266775.1 Austrofundulus limnaeus | reverse complement strand
CCGTGTTACAATATATTTTTAAATCTTTAGTTTATAAATGATAAAAACTAAACATCCTACAGTATTTTTACAGTCTTTATTTTACAGTTAAAATAAATGTTTATTAAATAAAGTCTAATGTTACAACTAATCATGGATCCCTTTAACGTTACAGATCCTGGTTCTCCTCATCACTGGCTGCTGAATCACAGGCAGCAGAGGCATCGACACACAGAAAGGAGGAAACACACAATAGTTCTTGGTGATTTATTAACCATCTGCAGTATTCACAACATTACACATAATTTAACACAAGAATAAATTTAGCCTGACGTGTGGGTCCTGTTGGTTAACAAGCTACACAATCCTGCCGCTGCCTTCCTGCACAAACCTGACTGCTCCCTGTGGGGCTGGGCTCCGGCCCGGCTCATGGAGCCTGGGTGGTTCCTAAGCCCACGGCGTTGGCGTAGGCTGACAGCAGACTGACCACCTGCCTGGTCTCCAGAGTCAGCCTGGCCTCAGTGAGCCAGTCCTCGGCCACCCTGCGGGCCTCTCCCTGCAGCTGGTTCACCAGTTTAGCAGCCAGCTCCAGGTCTCCGTGCTCCAGGCAGTAGCTGGCGTAGGACAGCAGCTTAAAGGGGTCTAGATCCTCCCTGCTCAGCTGGCTGGGCGGGGCCTCCTGCTGATCCTCAAACAGCAGCGCAGCCTGGACGTAGGACAGGAAGTACTGGTACAGAGAGTTGTGGGACTCGTCTACCAGGGCCACCCTGCGGGCGAGCCCTCGCAGGGCGTTGAAGCGGGCCCGCAGGGAGGCTTCGCTGTACACGCCGCGCCGCAGAGACTCTTCGGGCAGAGCGGACGCCAGGGCCGAGGCGAAGGCGTCCTCGCCGCAGCTGGCTCTCACGGCCTGAGCGGCGTCCTCCAGAGGGGCGCTGGGGGACTCGGCGCCGGCGGTCTTCAGGGTGTAGCCCAGAGCTTCCACAGAGAGCCAGAGCTGGTGCGCTCGACGGGCCTCCTCCTCTGCCACCACGTGACCTGGATTCACACAGAGATGGTCACATCAGAGGGCTCACCGCAGGAAACATCAAGAAACCATCAGAGCGCTTCAAAACGTCACGTTCTGACGTCAACACAGGAAGCTACTTCACACACCTCTAACACGCAAAGGGACTGACTGTGGTGGGCCGCTTGTAAAGTTACACAGTCAAAAATACCACCAATATTTTTGTTATATTTAGCCTTTTATAAGAAAAAAAGAACAGATTTATTTTTCAAAATCAGTTTTTCACCATATGATTCATACATTTATAAATGTCACAGTTTATAAACTAAATATTTAACTTATAAATTAAATATTTAGTTAACAAGCTAAATATTTAACTTGTGACTTAAATATTTAGTTTTGAGCTAAATGTTTAGGTTGCAACTTAAATATTTAGCTAGCCACCTAAATATTTAACTTAAATATTTAGCTACTTAAATATTTAAGTTAAATATTTAGGTAGCTAGCTAAATATTTAAGTTGCAAGCCAAGCATTTAGCTCAAAACTAAATATTTAAGTCACAAGTTAACTATTTAGCTAGCTACCTAATTATTTAACTTAAATATTTAGCTAGCTACCTAAATATTTAACTTGCCAGCTAAATATTTAAGTTAAATATTTAGCTGGCTAGCTAAATATTTAAGTTGCAAGCTAAACATTTAGCTCAAAACTAAATATTTAAGTCACAAGTTAAATATTTAGC
>NW_013952487.1:2022042-2024793 GCF_001266775.1 Austrofundulus limnaeus | reverse complement strand
GGTGTGAGTGGGCGGGGCTAGAGCAAAGGCAGACAGGAGGAAGAAAACTGGAGGAAAAGACAGAAAACATGGAATAAATCATAAGCACAAATCATGATATATGCCACCTAAATATTTAGGTTGCAACTTAAATATTTAGCTAGCAAGTTAAATAATTAGGTATCTAGCTAAATATTTAAGTCAGAAGTTAAATATTTAGTTTATAAACTATGACATTTATAAATGTATGTATCATATGGTGAAAAACTGACTTTGAAAATTAAATCTGTTCTTTTTTTCTTATAAAAAGGTTAAATAAAACAAAAATATTGGTGGTAATTTTTGACTGTGTAACTTTACAAACGGCAGCCCGTAACTGACAGGGGACTTCCCTGATACTTAGCATAAGTACACAGTACCTACACAGTACTTTCATGGTATTTACTGGGTAAGCACATTGTAGTAAAAGGGTGATTTTTTTGGTACCTAACTGTGTTATAACACATCATACACATATTGACAAAATTGTTGGTCCCCCTCGTTTAAAGAAATAAAACCTCACAATAATCACAGAAATAACTAGAATATGACTAAAGTAAAAATAAAAATTCTATTAAAATGAACAGATTAAAGTTGTTACTCTGTTAGTCTTTTATAACTGCTTCAGTGTTATAAAAACAAATGTGTTTCTTACTGTCTATGGCCTCCTCGATCCCCTTCAGCCTTGCATAGGCAGCATTCATGTCCAGAGTGAAGTTATCCAGCTGCTCCTGAGTCAGCTGGCGGTAACGTGTCTCCTGTTCCATCATCTTACTGCTCAGGTCCTGGAAACAATCACAACACTACTGAACATGCAGAACGACAAGTCCCTGTCATCTATTAACAGAAAAGCTGTTTAAAGAGGAACACTCAGTTAAAACAGAGCCTCCGCAGCAGAGAGGTTTTTCTCATCAGGACGTCTGGACACCTCTGCAGCCCGGGGTGGATTTACCGAGGTGGACCACCAAAGTCATATTTTAACAGTTTATTTATGTTGTATCAGCTAAACGTGAGTTTGAATGTAAATCATGAAACTTTACTTTTTACAGAGTCATTTATTTAGAACATTCAGAAATGGTTTCATGAATGTTAGCTTGTCAAAGTAAGCTAAAGCTAGCTGTCACGTTGTCTCGTCTTAAAAAAAACTCTCTCTCCTCCTGGCCACACCTCCTCGCTCACCCACCCCCCCTCACTTTAGGCCCCGCCCCTGAGAATCTCCCAGTATTTTTCAAATTTGCCTTGGGGTGGAGTTATCCTTTCACGGCAGGTAAGCTCCACTTTAAATATGAAATAAATGAAACATGTTTGTTTTTTTTTTACAAAAATGAAAAGTAGAAAACAAATTAAAAACAAATAAAAACAAGTCCTTATAGAGCGTAGACATTTTGTTGTTAGGTCGATCTTTGTGCAAACTGTTTATTGGTGATTTTACAACAATCTATCCACTACAAGCAAAGTTAAACATGTTCAGTACTGTTTAAAACCAAACCAAACAGAAATATTCACCAGTAAATGTTGCTTGTCATGTGTGTGTGTGTGTGTGTGTGTGTGTGTGTGTGTGTGTGTGTGTGTGTGTGTGTGTGTGGTGCAGTGTGCAGACCTGTTCAGCCTCAGCCTTCAGCTCCTGCTCCTGGACTTTAAGAACATCTCGAACATGGTCTGTGTGAGCAGCTGCCTGACGGCGAAGCTGAGTCCTCATTTCTGCCTCCATCACTTCCCTCAGCTCAGAGGCCTGAAACACAGGAAAACCTGAGTGGTGCTGATGAAGGTGGAGACAGAACCTCTCACTTCCCTCAGCTCAATAACAGAGCACCGTCAGAAACAGGTACAGTACCGTCAGAAACAGGTACAGTACCGTCAGAAACAGGTAGAGCACCGTCAGAAACATTACAGTACCGTCAGAAACAGTACAGTACCGTCAGAAACAGTACAGTACCGTCAGAAACAGGTAGAGCACCGTCAGAAACAGGTACAGTACCGTCAGAAACAGTACAGTACCGTCAGAAACAGGTAGAGCACCGTCAGAAACAGTACAGCACCGTCAGAAACAGGTACAGTACCGTCAGAAACAGTACAGTACCGTCAGAAACAGTACAGTACCGTCAGAAACAGGTAGAGCACCGTCAGAAACAGTACACCACCGTCAGAAACAGTACAGTACCGTCAGAAACAGGTACAGTACAGTCAGAAACAGGTACAGCACCGTCAGAAACAGGTACAGTACCGTCAGAAACAGTACAGTACCGTCAGAAACAGGTACAGCACAGTCAGAAACAGGTACAGTAACAACAGAAACAGTACAGTACCGTCAGAAACAGGTACAGTAACATCAGAAACAGTACAGCACCGTCAGAAACAGTACAGTACCGTCAGAAACAGGTACAGTACAGTCAGAAACAGGTACAGCACCGTCAGAAACAGGTACAGTACCGTCAGAAACAGTACAGTACCGTCAGAAACAGGTACACCACCGTCAGAAAGAGTACAGCACCGTCAGAAACAGGTACAGTACCGTCAGAAACAGGTACAGTACCGTCAGAAACAGTACAGTACCGTCAGAAACAGTACACCACCGTCAGAAAGAGTACAGCACCGTCAGAAACAGGTACAGTACCGTCAGAAACAGGTACAGTACAGTCAGAAACAGGTACAGTACCGTCAGAAACAGGTACAGTACAGTCAGAAACAGGTACAGTACAGTCAGAAACAGGTACAGTACAGTCAGAAACAGGT
>NW_013952487.1:2016935-2019344 GCF_001266775.1 Austrofundulus limnaeus | reverse complement strand
CTGCTGCTGAGAGTGGTGTCTGATTTCAATCTTGCACAAAACACATCTGCCTTATCAACAGGAACGCACGTGAAGAGCGATGTAACATCAAAAGAGACCATAGTTTCATCCGTCTCCATGATGACATCCCTCACCTTGTCCACAAAGTCCATAGTGTTCTGTATGTGATGTTCTGAGCTGCCAACCAAAGGACCAAGTATAGACGTCAGATATTTAGAAACATTGTAAGTGACAGAGTTGATCATGCTGACAATGGGTCTTACCGGTCAGATATTTAGAAACATTGTAAGTGACAGAGTTGATCATGCCGACAATGGGTCTTACCGGTACATCCTGTTTGTGAATTTTGGGTAGACCATACAGACTAGGAGTGGCCTCACCTGGGTAAAGTCTATGATACAGAATCCGATTAATAGCCTTGTCCTGCTCTAAACTTTTCAGGCAATCTATTAGTTTCTTCTTGKAMCYWCTTCCTGGATCTCTCTTCAGCGGCTCGTATGTGGTCGTGTCGCTAAGGAGTGTCAAGTCCTTGCTGAGGGTAGTGAGAGCATCTCTCTCTCACCCAGGTGCAGGGTCTTATTTTTTCATATTTTCCCACTCGTGTTCCCAGATTACTTCTACTTTTAACTTGTGATCATTTTTTAAAGTGCGCAGTTTCTCATTCGTGGCTTCATAGATCGTTTCGAACGGAAAGCGTCTTAACGGACACTCGGACTGAGGCGTAAAACATTTTGGACATCCGTGAAAAAAACACCCCAGGAATTCAAAGGCAGTGTGCACCCCTCCCACCTGTGCAAAACCGTCCAGAAAGTACTTTMCCACTTTTTTCTCTCCCGCATTAAGCACGTGRTCAATACGTATTTTTCTGCTGTACGCGATCCACTCCAGCCATTGAATGGAAACGTTTGAAAACGTTTTATGATGAACGTAGTCCGTGGGGTTAGGAATGGCCAGTGTGTAAGGCTTAAGAAAGTTACTCAGATAGACTCTGATGCACGCCGACGCAATTGTTATTTGTTTGAACGGGTCCACGCCAGTCTCATAAAAAAACTGCTGTCTAAATATAAAACAACCTTTCTGCAGAATGTCCACRTCATTTTTACAATAAAAATGGACTCTCTTTCAAAATGGAATGATTTCTGACTGGCTTGACTGTACCACGCATTGAACTTCTGCACCTCCGGAGGGGGCATTTTATCCACATCGAAATGGGACGCGGCCGGAAACGCTCCCATGTAATTTAAATGTTCCAGAGAGGAGAATTTGTGCGGAAAATAGCCTTTTGAGCAGTCGGGGAACCCCAACGCTTGCGGAAATGCGCTCAGTCTCATTGTCAGAAAAGATAAGCTGTCCTGAAATCTCAGATTGTAATCAGGGTCCGTGAAACACAGAACCTTCGTTTCTTGCATAATGATGCTCGGTGAAATACCGAGCTCTGTCATGCAGCCGAGAATGATGTATGAATCGAAACCACACGAGTTGTGCGCAATAAACGTGTATCCGCTGTACACAGGTCTACAGAATTTTAAGAGGAAGTCTCTGATGCAATCCAGCCCGTAGGAACACCAGACGTTTCCTGTCACACTCTTTGTGCACACTAGAAACGGGACATGTATTATTTCCGAATTCAGAAAGGTTTCAAAATCGTAAAATATTATTTTACTGTGCAGATCTTTATCACGCGAGGCGGGCTGGATGTAACACAAGTGATTGCCCTGAATTACATCACATCCTGGATCCAGCTTTTCACAACAGATCGGGCATTTTCGGGAAGCGCATTTGTGACTTTCAGCGTGTCCCGTTAACGGGACTCGATAAATCAGATTACAAYCAAGACATTTCTTGTAAAGYTGACACTGACTGACCAATTTCTTAACCACGGGTCTTTCTATGGGGATCAGATGATTCTGAAAACGGGTTGCATTGCGACAGGTTCTGTTACACAGGTGACATTTAACCGGTTCTGTTTCGTGCTGAACGCATGAGGCGTGATTACACAGCCCGCAGAAGCCTTCACATCGGTGCGTGTGACGATTTTCAAATTATGTGAAGCAGAAATAGCAAAAGTTGTTCACACCTAGGAAACCTTTTATATTTTTTACCCCATAAAAACGATCGTTCATTAAAAACAGAAAAACCGCCCTGCTACGGTCTGAGAAGTCTGTTTCAAATTTAGTCAGTGCTGCGTCCGGTGAAGGTCTGTAAAAAACAACAACTTTCCTTTTTATAAGACGTTCAAATTTAATCACATCAGATAATGTGACAGGTGTGTGAACTGAGAACCCGAGCTGAGTGTGCCATTGCAAAGCGGTTTGTAAAGTCTGTGCGTCTGTGAACGTGGGGTTACAGACATGAGCTAAGCTGAGGGAAAAACATATTTTGTTTTCCTGATTTTCAGTGATGAAAAGA
>NW_013952487.1:2010228-2016733 GCF_001266775.1 Austrofundulus limnaeus | reverse complement strand
CTTTATGTCCACAGTGTACCATCTTCTGACCATGTCCATCCCTTTATGACCACAGTGTACCTTCTCCGGACCATGTCCATCCCTTTATGACCACAGTGTACCTTCTTCTGAGCATGTCCATCCCTTTATGGCCACAGTGTACCATCTTCTGATGGCTACTTCCAGCAGGATAACGCTCCATGTCATAAAGCGTGACTCATCTGACTGGTTTCTTGAACACCACAATGAGTTCACTGTACTTGAATGGCTCCACAGTCACCAGATCTCAATCCAATAGAGCATCTTTGGGATGTGGTGGAACAGGAGATTCTCATCATTGATGTTCAGCCGACAAATCTGCAGCAACTATGTGATGCCATCATGTCAATATAGACCAGACTCTCTGAGGAATGTTTCCTGTACCTTGTTGAATTTGTGCCACGAAGGATTAACGCAGTTCTGAACGCAACAGGAGGTCCAACTTGATACTAACAAGGTGTACCTAATAAAGTGGCCGGTGAGTGTATGATTCTAAATCACCAGCATGCAGATGATGTGAAATGTTGCTGTAGTGTTTTAGAATATCCCACAATAAAACTTATCGGGCCTACATCAGAACCTTGGGTTACGCCACAAGACAGCAACGCAAAAACACTAAAAGAGCTTTCAGATAAATAAGACTTTAAGACCTTTGACTTGTTTGATCCAACGGTCCACTGCTGCTTTAAAATGTCAACCAGTTAGGACCTTTTGGCTTCTAATGCTACTAAATTGCTGACTAGTGTCTCAACTAGTTGGGCCAAACTGCCACTTATGGGCAACAAATTGTTGCTATTAAGAGTGTTTGATGAACAAAATGCTGAGCCAGTTTCAGCTGAAGCGTAGTGGTGAATCAGTCGGTGAAAATGACTCCTGATATGAAGCATACTGAATGAAAACACAAATAGCTTTCATCCAAACATGTAAACATAAATATTAAAGGATCCACGTGAGCTCAAAAAAACAACCCTGCTGTGTTCACTCAGATGTGTTGAATTACTTTCCTTCTCCTCATCACCGAAGCTCTGTTTCCATGGAAGCAGACGAGAAGAGCCACAGTGACCATGAATAGCATACTAGTGCGCTGCGCCCGGGTCAGAACCGGCTCACAGGAGCTGCCGTGACGCACAGATGAATCACAAGCAGTCAAATATTTGTTGGATTTGATTGTTTTGCATTCGTCAC
Source organism: Austrofundulus limnaeus (assembly GCF_001266775.1). Classification (NCBI taxonomy): domain Eukaryota; kingdom Metazoa; phylum Chordata; class Actinopteri; order Cyprinodontiformes; family Rivulidae; genus Austrofundulus; species Austrofundulus limnaeus. Next base: position 2,015,530 of record NW_013952487.1, on the reverse strand, counting down.
CTCTGAGGATCCACTCGTTTTTTCTCTTTTTCTTTTTTTCCACTAAATGCAGGTTTGATCTGCGTCATGAAATCTGAAATAAAACTCAGTTCATGTTTGAAATGTGGGAAACTGCAGCCGAACAACAGGTTTCTAAAAGAAGAACTTATTGATCAGTGAGCTTTTAAAAAAAAAAAAACAGACATCACGGCTTTGCTCCATCGATCGATGACATCAGAGTCAAACTCAAATTTTTCTGCAATTTAGGGTCAAAATGAGCCACAAAACAGCTTTTCAGTGCCTGAGTTTCTTCTGTGGTTGTCCTGAGCTAGCCATGTTGCTGCTTTTACTTCTTCACCAGAAATTGTTAAATACACAGCTAAAAAAAATAAAGGGAACACTAAAATAAAACATCCTGGATCTCAGTGAATGAAATATTCCAGTTGAAAATCTTCTTTTTTTGTTACAAAGTTGAGTGCATTGAGTAGAAAATAACACAAATAATCATTGTAAATAAGAAAARGTCGTCCRATGGAGGTCTGGTTTTGGAATCCRACTGAAAATAAAAGTGGAAAATCACATTACATGCTGCTCTAACTTCAGTGGAAACTCTTTAAAACGTTAAAATGAGGCTCAGTGGGTGTGGCCTCCAGACAACACCCGGGCCTGCTCCTGTCGTTCTGCTGACAGATCTCCTGGCTTAAAGCATCGGTCAGCTCCTGGACAGTCTGTGGTGCATGGAACGAGACATGATGTCCCAGATGTGCTCATCTGGATTCAGGTCCATCAAGGTCTTCGTGACAGCAGAGTCGCATCTGTGCTAATGCTGGGAAACGAGAGTCGCATCCCTCTGGAGGTTTCACACAACTCAAGAGATTCAAGAGTTTTATTGTCACATGCACAGCAGTTACACTGTACAAGGAAATTCTTACTTTGCAGTTCCTCCATTTACCAACAGTCTAAAATATTTTAAGTAAAATACAACAGAGTACAAAAGTAGAGTGGACAGAGTTATAAGCCAGTATATACAGTTTTTACAGTATTTATAGACAAATAGCAGCAGAATATGTAGTGCAAAAGTAACTGTACATTGGTAAACATCAGACATGATATAGACCAGACAATACAGATACCAGTGTTACACAGTAATTACATAAACCAGTGTTATACAGTATTTAACAATATTATAGACCAGTAGCCAGGGGTTGGGGGGGTGAGTACTGTCCTTGATGACGCTGTGGGCCTTTCTGCACTCAGCTCCACTCACACATGATGGAAACAGATTCCTACAATATTTGTATTTTAAATGCATTTAATAAATATAAAACTGTGCTTAAAAGCTTTATTTTTTATCCAGTGTACATGTTTAAGAACAATGGGCCTCATGCAAGAATATGCTCGTATTCTTGTCCTAAATTTCTCTTACTTTTGTTCGTACAAAGGGTTCATACGAACATGTCACGTCAGCTTCAACAAACTCTTCTATCTTCAGGAAAACTGTGTAAATGAGCTGCGTAAATTCCACCTGTTCGTATCCAGCTGCTCGTGCACGCGAGAGGAGATTAGCATAATTACCACCCCAAAAACACCATATAAGGCTATGTTTCCTGCCTCAGATACAAGGAAGTGTCCATTCATGAAAAATGACAGCGTAAACTGAAAAAAGAAAAACTTTACGAGTTCAGAGATTGAAGTCCGTCTGTCAGAGATCCAGAAAAGAAAATCTGTCATTTTTAGCAGGTCAGCTGTGTAATAAAAAGAGCTGCTAAAAGTATAAACAACTGTGTTAAATCATTTTCATTTATTCAGAAGCCACCGTCACGCACCATACCCACCCCCCCCAYCCTCGCGCGCGCTGCGCGGTCTCAGGTGGTCTCAGATGCGGGTTTGAAATAAGCATTTTAAAATGTTTTCAAAATAAGTCTGGCACTTTGGAGAAAATCCTGGACTCACTGGAGGGATTATGTATCCCCTCTGGCCTGGGAACGTCTCGGAGTCCCCCAGGACGAGCTGGAAAGTGTCGCTGGGGAGAGCGGGGTCTCTCTGCTGCCCCCGCACCTGATAGTGGATAAGCCGGCCAGACGGACAATTTATATTGTTAGTCTAAATTATTACATTTAAAATTAAAACTCTAATTCAAGCAGAATAGCCTATTGTCAACATAATTATGGAGTGTGATTTATTTTCAACTCAAAATATCTTCAAACTAATGAAATATAAAGTRATTAGMGAYGAAAACCCATCTGGATAACAGCAGACTGACTGCTSGTAAAATATACGACAGGTCTGGACCACTCGTAAATTTTGTTTGTATCTGAAAAAAATCTTAGAATATGAAAACATTGGTGAATGCCACAAATTCTCCTAAATCACTCGTAAGCACAACTTAAGAACAAACCTGTGCGTACGAACAGTTTTTGAATGAGGCCCATTGTTTTAGTGTTTTTCACTTGTCAGAAACTTGCTTGGTTAAAGAAAGAAAGAGYAAATTCTCAGCAGATTGATGCGGTTTGTAAAAGAAGTGTTTGCCCCTTGTTCCCCTGTGCCCCCCACTCCTTCAGCTGCTGACTGGCCTCTGCTGTTTCGTCAGTCACAGATGATGTCGTCCGTCCCCCTGTGGGGTCACTCTGATGGGTGAGGCTGTCTCCATCACATCCTGGCACCAGTTAACGGTTAATCTGTCCTGATTGTCAAGCAGGTTGTTTTAATAGTGTACCTATTAGTGTTTACACGGCTCTCACACGGTAAATTAGCTGCTGTATTTTWCATTGTGCACATTGACCTTCAGGGTTACAGCCCGTGAAGGCAAAACTTTACAAACTGGAACTTGAATTTGAGGCTGCAAAGTAAAAAGAGTCTGAAACAGAAACCTGTTACACTTGAGTTTTACTCGCCGTGTTTTCCGGACTGTWAGTCGCACCTGACGACCCTRTATGAACAATAGAGCCAGTCAAGACACCACTGACCTATTGTTTGGCTGATGGTCCTCTTTTGCATGTGACCAACCTGTTTGTCCACCATGTGGAGGCGGAGCTTATAAAGCTGAGTTCACCTGAAACTCCTCAAACTGAAGAAGTCTCTTGGAGGAGAGACGAAATGTTTCATTAAAGAAGAACTCATCCAGACGACCTACTTATTTTTTCTTTTTGATTCAACAAAGTAAAACTTTTCTTTTTAGGTTTTAGAAATAATAAACAAAAAAATGCTTGTTTCACAACAAACGATCAGTTTATGAAATCAGCTCAGCGGGTCTCAGTGGGTTCGTCTTAATCACAGAATTACAGCAGGAAGGAAACGAAAGTTCTGGAAACGTTCATGTTAATGTTTCTGTTGAACAGAAGGTGGAACAAAATGATSGGCGTCTCTGTGTGGAAACTGCTGACATCATTTCCTGCAACAATGACAGCAGTCGTCAGGTTTCTCCTCAGGGAACAGCTGAATCCAGGCAGGTGCTTGTTTTTATATAAAATGAGAAGAAATTGGCCGGTTGCTCCAGCAGTGTCTGGATGATGGGTTTTTGTCTCGCTCTGTTCCTTCATGTCACAATAAGAGAAGAAATGTTTTGTCTCTTTGGAATGAAACGTCTTGGTTTTTTTCTCTGGATTTGCTGCAAAACAGATTTATTTGTTCAAGTCTGTGTTTGAGCTGACACTGAGCTCTAAAGACTGAGAATCTAACTCAAAACTGTCCGAAAGCTCTGGAGAATCAGAGTTTTCCTTAAAGGGGCAATATTATGTGTTTCTCAGTCATATATTCAAATACTATACCACAATGAAGTATCTACGTCACCTTCAGTTGTTATTAAAATGTTGTTTATATGTTTAAAGAGAAAATAAACTTCTCATCATACAGTATCTGTTTCTGAACACCTTGAAACTGGCCTCTGTCTCTTTAAGAACCTCCTTCTGCTTCTGTCCCGCCCATTTAAGCACGGTGTGTGTGTGTGTGTGTGTGCCCTGTGATGAGGAAGCTCATGAGACACAGTCCAGAGGAGGAGCTGGTCCCAAAAACTGGTTCTTGACCAGGGGTGTCCAAACATTTTGTCACATGAGCCAAAATCATAAAGTCAGAAGGACTTCAGGGCCAAAAATATTTTTCCTTTACCTGCTCAACAATAAACTAAGCATTGATTACTTTAATTAAACAAATGAAGTAGTCAGATTTATTGCTGGAAATGGATGCATAAATTAATCTAGATTTGGTACTTTAAAAGTGTTTTGCAGGTTTTCCTTATTGAATTTTTTTTGCAACTTATTAGGTTTCAATTGGGGGAAAAATAAACCAATTTAGTCAATTCTGATGAATAAAATCAGGAATTAGGTCGCTCTTTCATTGAAAATGCTGTTTTGATGAGGATTGATACACATGTACATGTACAAACAAACAAAAATCTTGATATTGACCCTTTTAAAATGCTTCTTTTTATGAAGCTAAACAGAAACATTTGAAATGTGTCAAATTTGTCTTGATTTGTGGCTGAATTACAACATTTATGATGTGAATTTGAGCATCACTGACTTAATTTGTAATAGTTGGCAGAAAAAACATGAAAACAGATATTAATTAAAACACAAATGACATTTTCTGTGAAAATTGAGTGTGAAGCTGAGTGTTGACGGGTTTTGCTTTAATATAATGAAGAAGATGAAACTGAGCTGCAGTAAAAGGTGGAAAAAAGGCTAAATAAAATTATTAAAAGGCTAACTAAAAGCTAAAATTAGCAAAAGGCTAAAAAAAGCTAAATGTTACCAGTCAATAGTAAAATACATGTTAGAAAAGCTTCATGATATCAAAAGATGCAGATTATCTGGTAAACAAAAGTTTTTATTGTAAAATGTCTGTTTTTGAGTAAAGTGAGTGATGAGTTTGGAAACTGTCTAAAAGTGAGACTCAGAGACTCAGCGACAGAAAATAATTATATTTTCGATGAATATTTGATGAGACATAATTTATCTCCTCTAATCCTATCCATGATGAGATCAACGTGTGCAAAATCTTCTGTTCRGATCTCTTCCATGAAGGATAAATAATAACACAACCAGATTTCTGCCAAAGTACTTTTAATTATTTAAAATCTCACAGGATACTTAGAGAGTACACATCAGAGTACCTGATTTTATCATCATATGTTTACTTTTCTGTACTTTCTCACTCCTACAACTCAAACTCTGACCCGGTCCTGGTTCTGAAAGCTGCGATCTATTCCCCAAACCAGATGCTCTCAGCTTCTTTCAGCCTCTCTGGATCAAGTTTGTGAAAACAGAAGCACCCTGGTGGAGTCCAACACCATCTGTCACACAACAGCTGCTGGACTCATAGACAC
>NW_013952487.1:2006210-2009059 GCF_001266775.1 Austrofundulus limnaeus | reverse complement strand
GTGGAGGAGCAGCGGCTCTACTCTGAGTCCCTCCTGGATGGCCAAGCTTCTCACCCTATCTCTAAGGGTGATTTTTTTATTCTTCTGGCAAATATTTGACTGCTTTTATAAGATCTGTTAGCTCATATTTTATTTGTGTTTTAGGTGTTTAAATGTTTTTAGCTTGTAGTTGTCATTTTTCTGTTTAACTTTTAGGTGTTTTTATCTTTTAGATGACATTCAGCTGTTTTTAGCTTTAACAGCTCTGTCATTTTCAGCTCTTTTAGCATTTTTAAAACCATTGATCATTTTATTGTTCTGTGAGATGTTGTTAGGAAATTCAGACAAATTGTGAGACTTTATTTGCGTTATCTGACAGATGATTTCCTTCTGCACTGATTTGATTTTAGCTTCCAGTCTCTTCATCTGAAGAAGCTTCATGGTATAACCAAGCATCACAAGGATCCTTGTTTTAGTGGTGATTTATTAGTTTCTGTGATGCTCCTGCATCTTCAGGCTTTAGAAAGTGATTAAAAATTAACCATATAATAATTATTGTAATGTTTGTTTCCTCAGTTCTAATAACATAAGACCCATCTCAATGAGTTCATATTTCTCATTAAATATAATCACTTCCCTGCAGCAGAAACATCTCCTGAGACTCATTTTGATTATTAAAAATCAATTCAAATCATTCTTGAACAGTTTGGGTTTTTGGAAAGTGTTGTGAGAGGAGTGTGGGTTTAGAAGGCCATCGTGTGGTCAGAAATCAAACAATCAAAATAAAATTGAATCAATTTTTTCTGCCACTAGATGGCAGCAACACATTGTTTCCACGAGTAAAAAAAAGCGTTTTATGTTTATCAAACAGAAATCATGTAGAAATAAAATGATGTAATACTTGAAAGTAATAAATTAACATTCAGAACAGAAACAAAACTAATGTCATGCTTAGTTGAGTCATTCTGCATTTGATAAAATTCATTTTTCACAACAAAATACACAGAACTTACTCTATAAAACAATTTACTATAGCTCTGTATATCATTCAGTGCACACACAGCCTTCAGGATGAGAATAATGTTGATTATAATATAATGATTATTATAATAATGTTGATTTCTAAATGGATTTCTCAGGTTTTCTTGCTGGGAGTTCCCACAGTTAGTTTAATGGATGAAGAGAGGAGGATGAGGAGGCAGATGGAGCAGAAGGAGGAGTGGGACGATGGTGTTATGTGGGCAACACTTCGAGGTGAAGAAAATAAAAAACAATCTGTGCGACAAAGTCCAAAGTTTAAACACCGTGGAGTATTTCTCACACAGAAAACTGCAAATACTTTTATATAAAAKCTTTTTTTTACGGATTGTCTTTATTTGATGCTTAATGTTTTGTTCTTCATGGATCAAATTATGATCACTGATGCTCTGTGTATCAGACTGAGTCTCAGTCAAAAAGATGARTTTAGTTTAATTCTCTAAAATGCAGCAGAAAAGATGAGTTTTTAAAGGAAAGACCTAATGACATCTTTTTATCAGTGCCAATTCAATGCACACTATTGTGATTCGTTTCCCATCCAAGTCATCTCAACTTTGCCATGCTTCTCCTCCTGCATACTTTGTCCTAGAGCTGCCTTTGTAATTTATATCTGTAAATATTCTGTGCCAAATGATGGCTATGCCTTTTGGTGCCTGTAAAGCTTATAGTTTATGAAATAATAATGTCTAATGAGTATAATGACAGTCAATGGAGCCTTGTATTGGTCCAATACTGCCCCATAATGTACTCAACTTGGTACTGCACCATAGTTTAATATTTCAACTCAGTAGTTCAGTGTTTACAATACTAATATGATTATATTTTGATGTTTTACTATAATATTGTCTTAATACTGCTCTATTGTTGTAATATTATGCATTTTTGTGTCAATAATTGTATTGGCAATATGGCCTCTTTCTGCAACCCCTGCCACCACCTTCCGCCACAGCTCCATTGGTCTAATGGTTTATGTCATGGACTTTCATGTGGGAGATCAGGGTTCAAAAACCAGTTAATGCAACTTTAAGAAAAAAAATCTCTTCAAAGTTCATATTGTCACACAATTACCTTAATTCTAAACACCTGCTGATGTGACAGGCACAAGCTGGTATAGCAAACACATTTGAACTTGGTCGAAGTTCATTCGGTAAGTCCAACGCTGCAGGCAAATCCATGCTACATGGCAATGCACACTTGTTTTAACATCGTAAAAACCCATGTCTAGTTAATGTTGTTTTTGCTCTTGAAATCACTGTTTAGTCATTCAGTCCTGAACTTTTTCAACATTATTTTTCTTCCTTAAAATAGACAGATGTAGTCCTTTTCAACGTTTCTGAAACCTGCATAATTATAACCAAAATATCCCTTTTTTTATTCTGTTGTAATGTAGAAATCAAACTCCTTTAAAGGGGCAATATCATGTAAAATCAACTTTTGAGTTTTTTTTATCATGTTATAATGTTATCCTCTCATCAAAAACATGCCCAGAGTCTTGCTTTGATTCATTCATGCATGTTTTAGAAACCCTAGTGTCCTGATGCAGCCAGGCAGGGGAGCAAAAACAACCGGTTGAGTCTAGAACCGCATTTTAGGATCAGCTCCTCCTCTGGGCTGTGTCTCCAAACTGAGCTTCCTCATCACAGAGCACACACACCCAGCCCCGTTCTTAAAGAGACAGAGGCCAATTTCAAGGCATTTAGAAACAGATATGATGAGAAGTCAAGTTTATTTTCTATTTAAACATATAAATATTTAATAACTGAAGGTGACATAGTTACTTTATCATGGTATAGAATTTAAATATATGCCTGATAAACACACAATATTTCCCC
>NW_013952487.1:2001434-2004990 GCF_001266775.1 Austrofundulus limnaeus | reverse complement strand
ACACACACACACACACACACCCTCCCTTTGTGCTCTGTTCTCCTAAAGGTGACCGGAGACTCTTGCGTCGTCTCCAAGTTTGAGGCAGACGGTTCTGATGGAACCGCCCGGTGCTGCGCGCGGCTTCCAGCTCGAGCTCTGCAGGTGACTCTTCTCTGCGCTCTTCWTCCTCCGCAAACTCGTCTCGCCGCTGACGCTCGGATGTTAGWGAGAAGTAAAGGACGCGCATGCGTTGCATTCTTCTTCTTCTTCTTGTTTTTCCTTTTTTTTTTTTTTGGTGGAATAACAGCTCTGCAGCCTAAGTTGCACCCGTGAGGAGCTCGCGTGGCAGGAGGAGCGATGCGGATGATCATGTTGGACCGGAGGTGCTGCTGGTTCTGCAGCTGGTCCCTGCTGGTCTCTGTGGTCTGCGGCGCGCAAAGGTGAGATCTGAGCTTTCTTATTCCGGCCAGGCCTGAGCGAAACACTGACCTGCAAACCTCTCCTCTGCTGCTTTTGCTTTTATTTTATGATTCTTTCAGCGCAAACGAACCCAGCAACATGTCGTATGTGAAAGCCACCGTGGACAAGTTGCTGAAGGGTTATGACATCCGTCTGCGGCCTGATTTTGGAGGTAAAGCTGCGACCATGTGTGGCGCCCAGCGGGCTGCTCGCCGCCTCCTAACAGTCTGATCTGTCCGCAGGAGCCCCCGTGGACGTGGGCATGAGGATAGACATCGCCAGCATCGACATGGTGTCTGAAGTCAACATGGTAAGTTGGAGTGTTTTTTTTTTTCCCCTCTGACGTGGCAGAACTGAGCGCGTGTTTGTTCCGACATGAACATGTGGAGAGAGATGTTAGTTTGGTGCAGCGCCGCCTCCTCCTGCTGCTCTCCTTTCAGCACCACGGACAGATCCGCAATGTGTTTGTCCGCAGGTTCTGTCCCGCCGTGTCACAACTGGCTGTATGGCAAGCCAAAACTGCCATAATTAGCATATATTATACATTCTCACTCTCGACTCGTCAACAAATTGACGCATTTCCAAAGTTCCCTCTGCCTTGGAAAGCTGTTGGGGCCATAAATCGGGCGTATATTTACGTGCAAATCCTAACGCGCAGTGCCGTAAATAACGTGCGAAGGCGCGGTGGCGTTTTCTACCCTAACCCCAACCCAAACCCTAACACTAACCCACCGCGGGTTCGCGCGTAACGCCACCGTGTGTTCGCGCTTTATTTACGGCGTTCGCGCGTGGCGCCACGGCGAGTTCGCACGTTATTTACGTCACCGCGCGTTAGGATTTGCACGTAAATATATGCACCGCGCGTTAGGATTTGCACGTAAATATACGCCCGATTTATGGCCCCAGAGGCCAACCATACTCTGTGTCTTATTTTGACGTGTCAGGTGACCCCCTCGCGTCAGTCTTTGCCGCCAGCGGCTTTTCTTGTGTGGGGGTCTGAGATTWAAATGACAGATCAGGATAAATGGTTAAGTTTAGGTAGTGGGGTCAGGGATAGGATGTCTACAGCGAATATTAGGTAATTTTAGGCTTTGGAACATGTAGTTGACYTGGATTTCCTACATTTTCTAAAAATGGTTAATTTTAGGTATCAGGGTTAATGGTTAATTTTAGGGTCAGGGACAGGATGTCTAAAGGGAATAAAGGTAATTTTAGGCTTTGGGACGGTAGTTTTTGTGAATTTTCTACACTTTCAGAAATTATGACAACAGATTCCGCCCCATCTCGTCAAAAAAATAACGCAAAYGGAGTACCCGACGCGTCAAAATGGGACGCAGAGGGAACTTTGGAAAAGCGTCAGTAGGTGACGACTCGGGAGTGAGAATGGGATGGCATATTTTATACCCTGTCTGACTTAAAAGTGATGTTTAAATAAGTCAGGCCACCATGAACCTCAGGAGGGCTTTACACCATTTATACCTCCTTCTGAGCAGAAATTTGCACTTTTACTCACATTTAAGTCACACAGCAGCACAATTTTCTTGTTGAATAATAATAAACCAAATATTTGACATATTATGGAGGGCTGGGGGGAGCTCAGTGGTCTTGCAAATCTGAGGCTGCAAGTCTGAGCTCAGGAAGGGCATCCAGAGTTGAACTCTTGGCAAATCATTTATGCAAGTTCTTCCTGACGAAGTAAGCAGCTAAAAGAAAAACAACAAACAAACAGCAAAACAAACAAACAAAAAAATAACAATAAATCTCTTTATCAAGCAGTTAGAATGCATCAAGTTCAATTAAAAAGGCATATTTTATGTTTATAAAGTGATTCAGGGAACAAAAACTGTGAACCAAACTAAATTATTTGAACGACATATTACACAATGCCACTGATCTTGACAGGGAAGGGTGGGTGGATGGAGGGTGGTCTTTGCCTTAAGTGGAGGAATTTTTAGGACCTGGATGATTTGTTCATGAGTGATAGAGCAAGAGATGGATCGCCGGATTGGGGCCTCATCCTCAGTAATGAGGGCGTTGCTTCGGTTGGTTGTGGTGAAGAAAGAGCTGAGTCGAAAGCTCTCGATTTACTGGTCTGTCTATTCTAACCGTCACCTGTGGCCATGAGGCGTGGATCATGACTGAAAGAACAAGATCCTGGATATGAGCTGCTGGAATGAGCTTCCTTCGTAGGGTGGGCCGGGCTCAGCCTTAYAGACAAGGGGAGGACCTCAGAGAGGCGCCGCTCCTCTGCATCGAAAGGAGTCAGTTGAGGTGGTTCATCTGATCAGGACGCCTCCTTTTTGAGGGGTTCCACACGGCCCACTGGTAGGAGACCCCAGGGAGTCTCGCTGGAGGGATCATATATCCTCCCTGGGAACACCTTGGGGTCCCCCAAGATGAGCTGGAAAGTGTTGCTGAGGAGAGGGTGGTCTGGATTTTGCCTCTGCAAAGATGGAGATGCCTAAATTTATCTTGTTTTCTGCAGAGCCACACGGCTGTGCAATCGGCGTTGGACAAAGCTGTGTTTAGTAACTAGAAAYAACTAAAATATGCAAGGTTTCACATTCTGGTTTACTGTGTCCAAACTTCATAGATGGAAATTTCAGCCTGACTTTTCCACCAGARGGGTTGTAAAAGTGGTGAATTGTGGCACTTTTTTGTTGCCATATGGCAGAGACTGAGAGTTTGTGAGGCAGGAGGGAGGTGGGTGCTTAGTGATTCCACACACGATCTGCGGCCTCAGCGTGCACGAGGACAGAGAAGGTGATGAAAGGAGGAGGGACGTCGTGGAGCCTCTCTTTGTGTTGTTTTTTGTTTTGTTTTTGTTTTGTTTTTGTTTTTGAACTCAGTGCAGTAATTATTACATAACGGCTGTCAGACTGTCTGCAGGATCTGATCTGACCACCTCACGCAGAGTGTGGTGATGTGTGCAGAGGAGCAGAGTCCGACAGAGACATTTTACCCACGCAGCCTGCGGAAACTCACACTGACAGCTGCACGTGTGACTGAATGAAGACGTGAAGCTGCAGAGAAACAACACACACACACACACACACACACACACACACACACACACACACACACACACACACACACACACACACATGCAACAAGC
>NW_013952487.1:1999306-2000873 GCF_001266775.1 Austrofundulus limnaeus | reverse complement strand
CACACACACACACACACACACACACACACACACACACACACACACGCAGGGTGAGATAAGGGTGAAAGCCTCGGCTGTTTCGATGAGTGAGTTTTAAAACTTATTTCATGCTGAGTCCCTGCTGTCAATTACAGCTATTATCATTAATGTGACCTGCTGGTTTAAATCGCTGCTGGAGAGAGGCACAAAACCAAAAGGTAACAAGAAAATGTACAACATGAGGAAAACAAAGATTAATTGTAAATCCATTAATCTTTAGATCTTTGATAACTGTTAAAATGAATAAAATGTTTATTTCAAGCATCTATTACAGGGATTTTGTTGGTTTTATTCAGCCCAGTTCTATATAATTTTAATTTATTCTCTATTTAAATGTGTAAAAAATCAGTCTGCTTTTAAAGGAATGCATATCACCTGCCACTCCTCAAACTTGTGATAATCTGTTGAAAAAAAAACTTTCAGTCTTGTTTGTCAAACCTTGAACGACCTCACGTGATCTGTTAGCACTCAAGCTACGTGATGTAAACAACTCACTGCTTCTGTCGCGTTAGATTTTGTCTCAGTTTCTGCAAATTAGTTGGTTTCACTTCGATCTCACCAGGTGAATGATTAAAAATAATTTCTTATTTAAAATGTTACATGCTAAAACACTTAAAAGGGGAGGAGTCTGACTGATGACGTTAGCTGAATTAACTCTTGTTCAGTTAGCTGCAGGACAAATMAATTCTTACAGAAAGTTTCACTAAAATTAGTTTTGAGATTTCTTATCATTCATAAGATATTTTCCCCCATTTTGCTAAAAGAAAAACAATTTAAACTATTTTAGAGTATTAGAATATGGGAGATTGTGTCTCTTACAAACTTGACTAAAATGACCATAACTCTGTTCCTTCTCAGCAGATGATGATCTTAGTATTAAAGGAGACATATGATGTTTTTAAATCCCTCTTTTTCACATTTAAATCCTTCAGTTGGGGTCTGTGTAAAGTGGAACTGCAACGCTTTGGTCTGAATTCCTCCTTATTATAACTCCACAAGCCCCGCCTCTTTTCTGAGGTGTGTTTCACATCAATTCATTTTGAGGCTGCCTCTTTAAATCCAAACGAGGCGCTTCATGCCCCGCCCACCTCCAGCTTCCAGACCGGTTCATTACAGTTTGATAGAGGGGTTTACGACTATATAGCTGCGCAGAAACGTTTTATTTACAAATGAATTAAAAGACGTCAACAAGAGCCGTACACGTTGGAGCCAGAGTCTGACCCAGAACCAGAGGAGAATAAAGACCACCGAATTGTAAGTTCAGACCAGCGTTGTATGAAGTACCTCAAAGTGATACTTGAGTAAAAGTACAAGTATCTTATCATGAAAATACTTTGGTAAAAGTTAGTCTTCTCTAAAAATATTACTTGAGTAAAAGTCTTAAAGTATCTGATATTTTTTGTACTTAAGTATCAAAAGTAAATTTCTGACACAAAATCTAAAGTATTAAAAGTAAAAGTACTGAGTAAAAGTGAGCAGTTAGATCAGAGGTGCCCAAAGTGTGGCCCGCGGGCCAAATTTGGCCCGC
>NW_013952487.1:1994143-1998214 GCF_001266775.1 Austrofundulus limnaeus | reverse complement strand
CAAGTAAAGTACAGATAACCAAAATTTCTACTTAAGTACAGTAACAAAGTATTTGTACTTAGTTACTTTACAACTCTGGTTCAGACTTTATTTAGAAGTGCTCTTGCAGATACTGTGATGTAATGATTCAGAAAATGTAAAAAAAAAAAAAAAACATGACTCAAACAGAATATAAAGWTACCTCCGCAGCCCCTGGAGAAATACTTCAACTTTTCTGCCTCCTGCAGACACCAGGTTCACAACTAAATGTATTTATCAGCCAAAAAAGTTGATTTTGCAGGATATGTCCCCTTTAATCTCTGCCACGAAAGGAAGAAAGGGTGATATGCATCCTTTGAAGGAATGAGAAGTCTCTAGTTTGTCTGCAGTTTTATTAGAGTCCATACTGAAGCAGACCTCAGCACTTTGAGGGATTGTTGGAGGATCCAGCAGCTGCTCTGAGAGGTCTGAAGAGTCTCAGCAGCAGGTCCACGGTGGACGGGTCCTCACGCTGTGGGTTTTTAACGCTGTTTAAATTCACGTTCACGCCCACAGATCTGTGATTTCTCACTAGTTTTCTGCTCGTCTCGCGCCGCCGCTGTGACAACCTGCGAGCGACGTGTTTGTACATTCGGATCAGAACGGCCGGGTTTAATCCCGTCGCCTGATTCTTCACACGTTGCTGCTTAAACCTTCTGCTTCGTGTGGTGATCTCCTTTTGGTTAAACTGTAGTTTTAAGCAGCTTCTGCGTTTTCCTGCTTGTCTGTTTTGGTGAAGTGACGACCGAACTGTATGGAATCAGCTCAGTTGTTCGTCCGAGGCGTCAAACTGACCCCTGGAACTGGTTTTACACYGGGACAAAGGACAAAGCAGCTCGGTCTGAGTTCCCTGAGGGACATGTCTCACGTCAGTCTGAGACAAATCAAACAGCCCCATCCCCGATGCTGATGAGACTCTGGTGGACAGAGTCTGTACGCCGGAGATGCTGGAGCCAGGGTGGCAGTTAGTGAGCAGATTACAGGACGGGTCTGGGCTCACTGTCAGGTCTCGGCTGGTCTCCGTCAGCAGACATGGCGAGCTGTCAGAACCGGGCAGGAGAGACATCAGTGATGCTGCGTGGAGGTTACTCTCACCCTGAAAACTGGGCCAGAWCTCCTCCGGAATCACGCGAGACACTGATAAGGTCACGCAGGAGATGATTACTGAGAGTCAGAGCTGCTGCTGGATCTGACGATGGGCTCGGCTTCTGTCTGGAACATGTCACCTTGTTCATCTGAGGTCATTCTGAGAGGGACCAGAAACCCACCTTTTACTTTACGGAGGTGAATTTTATAATTATTGAGCCAAAATGGAATGTAGTGAAAAAACCTACTAACATATTTTTCATTTTAGCTCACTTTCAGAGTGTTAAAAATTTTCCACTAACATTTTATTGTAATTTAGCTCACTGATGTTACATTTAACTAATTTTTACTAAATGTTAAATTTAAATGTAAAAATAATGTTTAAATAAATCTTAAATCTAAATGTAAACGTTCAACCACACATTTAGYTATTTTGGAATAGAACCCAGCCTTTGCTGTTGCTGCTCGGCTCATGTTATGATGTCATCATCCTGAGACAATAGCAACCGCTAGCTCCAGTGCAGCTAAAGCTTCCCTACAAGACATCAAACCTGCAGTTCTGGCTGGTGTCTGAGCTGCAATTTAAACTGCTGGACCACAGGGACCACCTGTAGTGTTTTTATGAACATATTCTGGATTTAGATTTTAAATATCTTTAGCAGTGTTAGCGGCTGTGGAAGCACGATCCGTACCAGAAGCTCATMTGCGCATGCGCTAAAAGAATTACTTCTGGAGGGCGTTTTGTCTTTAATTACAGATTTAGGCAACTGCATTATTTGAAGACTTCACTGCTAAATACAACTTGCAAATAAACAAAAAGGATTTTCAAGAAACTACAAAGGCTATCCCTCAAAACATTTATGTACGTCATGTAAGAAAAATACGTGTTCAATACGACTGAAGTCAAGATGAAAACACCATTGTTAAATAAAATGATTGGTGGACGGAATAAAATCATACAACACCATAATTCTGGAACTGGGTGAGGTTTAATTGTCACCGGCTGACGAGGAAAACCACACTGGCCAAAACCCAGGAAGTACATCTTTTTATACGTGATTCTTCAATGSCTGAGTTCGCCCCCTGCTGACCTACGGCTGAATCACAGGCATTCATCCATAAACTCAACCTCATGTTATCACAACGGTTCACTTATGTGTTGTTTATGATTCGGACATCTAACTACTCTATTTCAATTAACACATAATAGATTAATAATAGATCAAACATTATAAAAAGGAAACCCTAATAATCTAGTGTTGTGCTTCTAACATCAGTACTAATCTGTAATAACTATAAATTTCTTCAGTCCCCCTTTTCACATGACCAAATCATGTGAAAGTCGTAATTTTTTCCAACCCCTACTAAATAAACCTGGTTACTCCAGAGCTTTTAGTAAATGGGATTAAACGATTTTAGTTGATGTACGTAAAACTGTAAAGCTGTCTGGGATGATGTGCAACACTGGCTTTTTCACAAGATTCCAAATTTACTTGAATTTTCTAAAAAAATATACTATCTTTGGATGTCTAAGAAAGTAAAAATGAAAAAAGAAAACTTGAAAATGTGTTTAATGTAATAATTAATTCGAGTACACTTTTATTCAAGAATGTCGAAAAACACGATTAATGATATGAACCTTTCAGAAAGCCCCTTGTAAGTGACGTTTTTGTCTTTTATTTTGTTAATTGTATCAACTTTAAATGAATGTATTGATATAAATATAATAATAATATTTTAGCGCATGTGTAAATGAGCTTCGTGCTTCCAGGACACATAGGGCAGCCACAAGCAACGAGTAGCGGTGGCTAGCAGCGGCCATTGRCAATGTTTGTCGCAGAATAATGACATCATCCTGGTTATCTGAAGCTAGCTTCTGCTAAGGCTTTGCCCCGTCACTCTGAGCATGACATCTTGTGATGTTGCATGAAATTGTCTCAATATTTGACCAAAATGGCTGCAGCTTTATTATTTCTCAACAACCTTCAAGGAACGTTAGGCCTTTTTTTAGCCGCGTTATTTATCCTGTTTGCAGTTTTATGTTGTGTTGCTGTTAAATAAAAATAAATGTGAGGATGTTAGCAGGGCTTCTGTCCGCCTCAGTGTTTTATTTGAGCACTTCTGTGTGGCTTGATGACAGAAAACATCATCTGGGACGCCTCCTCTGGAAAAAAAATCAATGCAATCAGCACACAAGTAATAAGGAGCTCGTCAGCTGATGAGAATGTGCAGATTAAGTCTCATCAGCATCTGCTTGTGACTTCAGTGTGGCACGCAGTCAGCGCAACACTCATTTGTGCTTTAACAGAGTTTGACTTGTGATTATTTTTCTAATTATTTCACGGGGGCCGACCTGCGGGGGAGATGCTGTGCGTTCGTGCAGAGTCGTGTGTTAGCAGAGCGCGTCCACCCGGCTGGCTTCCATCGATCGGCCGGGTGGAGCGATGCGTCCGGCACCGGCTCTGGAGCAGGATTTATGTGAAGCGGTGCAGACCGAGACTCGCTCCTTCAGACCAGGAGGGGAGGGGTCAGCAGGGCTCACATATCTACATCAACAGAGACAGGTCTGACTTTATTAAAACACCTTCTAACTGTAAGGTGTTTTTTGTTTCTGAGCTCCTACAGCTTTATTTAATAAGGACACAACTTCACTGTTTTCAACCTTTATGTTCCACCAGGAGCTTTGTTTTAAAGGGATCCACGATTAATTGTAACATTAGACTTTATATGATAAACATTTATTTTAACTGTAAAATAAAGACTGTGAAAATGCTGTTGTTCAGTTTTGTAAATTTAAAAAAATATATTTTAACATGGATGGAGCCGTTTTATTTTCACGCAAAGAATACTGGGTAAATGATGATGTTTGATGACGTCTGCGAGGACAATATCTGATGTTTAACTCTTCTAAATGAAACCAGAGAGCGTTGACAGAGAGGAGAAGGTAGAAATGACTCAGTCTGGAAC
>NW_013952487.1:1992684-1994053 GCF_001266775.1 Austrofundulus limnaeus | reverse complement strand
AATGGATGGATGGATGGATAGTGTGAAAGCTAACAAGCTAAACTGAGGTCCTCCATCCATATTTTCAGTTGCAGGCTGTCATTTTTGTGTTCCCCTCTCTGTCATGTGGATGGAGGACCTCAGTGGTGAGAGGAGAATGTGTAGCGCTGAGCGGGCTAACGCTAAAGCTAACAGGCTAAGCTGGGGTTCTTCTTCCATGAAGCAGCTCTGTTGTCCTCCATCTATATTTTCAGTTGCAGTCTTAATTTTACAGTTAAAATAAATGCTTATTAAATAAAGTCTAATGTAACTAATCATGGATCCCTTTAATAAACATGCAGCAGGTACTGTTGTGTGGTTTCAAACCCACACGACTCTTGAACCACAGCCTCACACTTCACTGCTGCACAGCTGGCTGACCTCCGTCCTCCTCTCGAGTCCAGCCCGCTCTTCATCTCATGGATCAGAAATGCCATTTCCGAGCACGTGATCGAATGGAGCCCCATTAACCTCGTATTCAATGTCTCCGTCTGTCTGCGCYGGCTGCCGGAAAACAGAAATCGGAGCCGTTAACTCGTTCACACAAAGCTGGTTCCTCCCAGATGGAGGCCGAAAGGCAGCTGCTGCAAAAAGAAACAAGGCTTTCTCTTTGTTTAAGTCTTTAACTTCATTGTTGCAACATTTCTCTTATAGTTATGGTAAATCTTGAATTTTCATCACAGATTAATTTAGTTTCACGAGTTTGCGTTTGGGTCCTTTAAAACACCATTTTTCTACAAAATTAGAGGATTTTAAAATTTTATTTTCAGTTTGCKATCCAGTCTGAAACTTAATTTTCATGCTTTACACTTTGTTCYGAAGAAACTTTACACTCATATTACAATATAAGCTAACTAACAGCATAGCTTTAAGAATGATCTGATTAATTTCATTTTTTAATCCAACCAGTAAAGATTGGACCAGGGAAACTGATAGCTGCAGATATGAGGCTGATGTAATCGGACCTTTCAGGAAATCATTAAACATCCAGAGAAAGGATTCTGTGCTAAATAAATTACACCTGAGGGGTCAGCTGAGGTCTGCTCAGTGTTGTATAAAGTACCACAAAGTTGTACTTGAGTAAAAGTACAAGTATCTTACCAAAAAATACTTTGGTAAAAGTTAAAGTCTCATTTGTGACTATTACTTGAGCAAAAGTCTTAAAGTATCTGATTTTTTTGTACTTAAGTATTAAAAGTAAAAGTATTGATTTAAAGTGAGCAGTTAGATTTTCTGTAAGGACATTTATTATGACCTCCACAAAATAATGCAGAAATGACTATACTGTATTAAAAATAATTAATGTTAAATTTAGGATGCACTAGTCCAGCTGTTTCAGTTTATATACATA
>NW_013952487.1:1989337-1992674 GCF_001266775.1 Austrofundulus limnaeus | reverse complement strand
GCCCCCAAGAGACACACAGCAGGATGTTTGGACTGAGCTGACTTCGATCACTGGTACTCTTCAGGCATGATTAGACGATTATGGATTATGGATTATTAGAATCACACCTAGGCCTGGGTGATATGGCTGAAAAATGTGTCACAATATAAAATTTCACATTCATCCAGATCAATAATTATTCATCATTTTTTGTTTTACCTTTTTAAGGACCATTAAAAAAAGCTTAATTTAAATACTTTTATTTTAACCTTTCAAAAGAGATCAACACAACTATGAAAACCTATCAAATAAATAAACACACAGGCCGGTGTGCAAAAACAGACATAAATGCCTAATCAAACTAGATGCAAAGTGTTGTAAATAAGAAGTTAATGTGCACCTAAACTAACAATTTTGAAATGTGACAAAGTAAAATGTCAGCATATCAAACCAGCATAAAATTAGAATAAATAACCAAAAAACAACTCAACGTGGATGCAAGAAAAACTTTTACATCTTTACAGTTAAGAAACGTGACACATGATTTTATTTTGTCACATAACTGGCAGGTTTTCTTTTGAATTAGCTCAGCAAAAGTGAAACAGGAAGTAACATCAAAATGGTAAATGGCTTGAACTTATAGCCCCTTATCAAGTCCACACTTCAGTCATTGACACATTCACTCACTGATGGTGGTAAGCTACAGTGTAGCCACAGCTGCCCTGGGGCACACTGACAGAGGCGGGGCTGCCCTGCACCGGAGCCACCGGACCCTCTGACCACCATAAACTCTTTAACTAATGTAAAGAAACATCAGATTCTTCTCTACAGTCTGGGTTGTTGGCTGTTGTAGCAACGCTCTGTTTACATGCTGACATTCCCCTCTGACATCACTTCCTGTTACTGCACATGAAAACATCTCAATTACTGTTCATCTCAACAATGTGATATTTTTTATTTTTTTGCAATATGTTATCAATGTTATCTTTCCAAAGATGCATTAATATTTATTTCAAAGAACTGATGTCACATGCACTTTAGAGCCAACCTGGTAAATGTGGCAATTAGCGGTGCAACGATACAGAAAAGTCACGATTTGGTTCGGTTTGATTCAGTCTCACAGTTCGATATTTTTTTGTAACAAAACAGAAAAGTGTCCATGGCCTTGTTCACTTGTAATTTATTGAAATTAATTCTGAACATTTTTTAACCTATAAAGTACAGTTTTTATATTAAATGTTGCTGAAACGGAGAGTTTCTGAGTGGATCGGAGCTCCACAGTGCAGTCTAGGTGAAATAGTCGAACACAGATCCACTGATCCTTCAACACAGCATCGTCAGAAGACAAGTTGATAAAAAAAATTTAAAAACTTGTATAGTTCCATACAATATGTATTGAACCTTGATCACTGTATTGAAGGATTGAATWCAGATGCATMTATTGTTGCACTTCTAGTGGCAATATAAACAAATAAAAACAGCTGTAGATCAATAAGGAGCAATAAAACAAACACGTTTAAGAAAGTATTTTAAAATATGTGCATTCAAACCACAAACTAAATCCTGAAAAYCATAAAGAAAAAAATATTTAGCTTTACACTGCAATAAAATAATCTTAGTAGTATAAAGGCAGCAACCATCAGCAGATTAATTTAAATAATAAACTAGATTKATAATAGAGGCTGTCCACTAAACTTAACTTATAATTGACAAATGAAACTGTGGCTGTTAAATTATAGTTTCTATCTTTACAGTCTGAATGTTTTTATGGTTTTTGGTGCCTCAAAGTAAGAAGTAGAAGAAGCACAAAGAGTGATTTTAAATTCTGTTTAAACATGAGGAGGTGAATGTTTTTATATCTGCATTGATTCCATGTGGGTTTGGATGAGTTCATGAAGAAGAAGCAGCAGGTAATAAAGTTGGCAGTGATTAAATGATCTGTTAATTAAACAGTGTTTTTCTGAACGTAATATAAAGAGTCATTAAAATAAGTTGATGACTCATCTGCTGCTCAAGGGTCAGAACAGAAGCATCATCATAATCTGGGTTTTAGTAAATACTATTACTCATTTTCTTAGTCATTTTACTATAAAAACAAGCTGGCTGATTTGTTACAGGATCTGTTTCAGATCATTTTGAACGTTACGGTGTTTACTGGGTCAAAGTTGTTAAATCGTGTGGCTTTTTCAGACTCTCGTCTTCGTGCCGGACGGTGACCTCTGGAGGTGCAGATGCTCTTAAAGCACACACTCGCCTCTTTTCAGAAAGTTAGTTTCCCCTGGAGCTCCCTGAGAAACGCACGCAGCAGCATCTTTGTAAACTGCTGTGAGAGGAATCCTAACGGCTGCTTCAGCTCGATGGAAGAGCAGCGACGCAGCTTTTCTTCTCTTCATCTCAAGGTTGCCGGCACTCAGCCGAGACGTTTTGATGAAACACTGAAACGTGTTGGCAGCTGCTGGGAACTGAAGAAAACATGTTTTCTGAAGATGGGGGGTGAACGCTGAGGACTGAACGGATTTGATGAAATTCTGTCTTAAGTACAGCTAATAAAACTTAATAAACATTAGTTTATAAGTGTTTTCTGTGTGCAGCACCAGGATTGTTTTGTTTGTTTGTTTTTCCAGTGAGTTATTTGAAAAACGTATCTGGTATGTTTGACATTTACGTTGATTATTTAATGTTAGAACGTTATCCTTSTGGARGCAAGCGGCCAAAATGAACMTCCTTCYTYGGGTGGGCCGGCCTCAGAATTACAGATGAGGTGAGGAGCTCCGTCATCRGGAGGGAGCTCCGAYTAGAGTCGCTGCTCCTCCACATTGAAAGGAGTCAKTTGAGGTGGTTCATCTGGTTYGGATGCCTCTTGGACTCSTCCCTTTAGAGYTGRTCCACACARCCCACTGGTATGAGGCCCAGAGGAAGACCCAGGACTCGCTGGAGGGATTATYTATCCTCTCTGGCCTGGYAACGCCTCYGGGTCCCCCAGGACGACCTGGGGAGAGGYACGTCTGGGTTTCTRTCCTGGACCTGTTGRCTCCACGACCTGACTATGAATAAGCAGAAGAAGATGGAGATGGAGGTGTTATCCTACATTTATCTTTAATGTTTGCTACGTCCTAACTTATCTGATTTGCTGGGGGCTTTAAAGGGATCCCTGATTAATTTTAACATTAGACTTTATTTGATAAACATGTATTTTAACTGTAAAATAAAAACTGTAAAAATACTGTAGGCTGTTTAGTTTTTATCATTTTTAAACTAAAAGGCTAAAAATTTATTATATGGATGGAGGACAACAGAGCTGCTTCATGGAAGAAGAACCTCAGATTAGCCTGTTAGCCTTTGGGCTAGCACTGACGCT
>NW_013952487.1:1986905-1988828 GCF_001266775.1 Austrofundulus limnaeus | reverse complement strand
AGCGTCAGTGCTAGCCCAAAGGCTAACAGGCTAATCTGAGGTTCTTCTTCCATGAAGCAGCTCTGTTGTCCTCCATCCATATAATAAATTTTTAGCCTTTTAGTTTAAAAATGATAAAAACTAAACAGCCTACAGTATTTTTACAGTTTTTATTTTACAGTTAAAATACATGTTTATCAAATAAAGTCTAATGTTACAACTAATCATGGAACCCTTTAAAGGTAACGTGATCCTGAGATAGAAACTAGATTGAGTTGGTTTTAAAGCTGCTTTTAGGTGACTTTTGTTGTGACTTCATGCTGTACAAAATAAAAAAAGAAAGATTTACTTCTTAAAGGGGCAATATCATGTAAAATCAACTTTTTGGAGTTTTATATCATATTATAATGTTATCCTCTCATCAAAAACATGTCCAGAGTCTTGCTTTGACTCATTCATTCATGTTCGAGAAATCCTAGTGTCCTGAAGTAGCCAGGCAGTGGAGCTTTGTTTAAAACTTACTTTATTATGGTATAGAATTTAAATATATGCTTGAGAAACACATAATAATTGTTTGTAATTTGAAGGGAATAACCCTCAGGATGAATCTCTGCTGTGTCTGAAAGTGAGAAATGCGTCCCGGCGGACACACAGACCATGAACCGATCAATAACCTGATGATGTGCCATTTTTCTGCCTTCGTCCCTCAGGACTACACCATCACCATGTACTTCCAGCAGTCCTGGAGGGACAAGCGTTTGTCCTACACYGGGATTCCCCTCAACCTGACCCTGGACAACCGGGTGGCCGACCAGCTGTGGGTCCCAGACACCTACTTCATTAACGACAAAAAATCCTTCGTCCACGGTGTGACGGTGAAGAACCGCATGATTCGGCTGCACCCTGATGGGACGGTTCTCTACGGGCTCAGGTAGGAGCCGGGGGGCTTCAAACAGCAGCTTCTTTTTAGCGTTTGTTCTTATTGAGCTAGCATTTAGCTACTTTTAGCTTCTAGTCAGARTCTTAGTTTTTYGTGTTTTGCTACTTTTAGCTAAAGGAGCATTTTTTTTAGGAACAACCTACAGGAATGGTCAAACGTGCAGATGGTGCTCAGGTTTTGGTGAAGGGAAACCAGGTGGCTGAGCAGCAGGTTCTCTGACTGCAGACCAGAACCGGATCAGAACCAACGTTGTTTTCATGGCAGCACTGTGGTGACTGGAAACCATTTAGTACACAACGCAGCAGGACACAAAATGAGGATATGCTTTATGTTTTATGTCAATTTTATTTATAAAGCACTTTGGAAAAAAACAGCTAAAGGCTGCAACGAAAACCACAAAAATGGTAAAAATACACAATAATTTACAACCAACAACAGTAAAAACTGATAAATTACAATTACAATGTCAGGGTTTTACTTTAATTAAATGCAATTGAATAAAATTGAGTCTCAAAAGGACTTATAAGTTTTCAAAGCTTTGAGTATTTCTAATTTTAAAGTACAGTTTATTCTGTAGATTAAGATTAGGAGCAGCAACACGATCACCTCTACTCCTTAATCTGGATCTTGGAACATTTAGAAGCAGTGTTGTATAAAGTACCACAAACTGATGCTTGAGTTAAAGTACAAGTATCTTACCAAAAAATTACTTTGGTAAAAGTTAAAGTCTACTTTAGGAATATTACTTGAGTAAAAGTCTTATAGTATCTGATATTTTTTGTACTTAAGTATTAAAAGTAAAATTATTGATTTAAAATGAGCAGTTAGATTTTCTGTAAAGACATTTATTTGGAGGCGACCTGCCCAAAACAACACAGAAATGACTATATCATATTAAAATAATTATCCATCCATTCATTATTTATACACGCCTTAAGGGTCACGGGGGTCACTGGTGCCCATATCCAGCAGCCACAGTGCGAGGGGCAGGGTACACCCTGGAC
>NW_013952487.1:1979202-1980604 GCF_001266775.1 Austrofundulus limnaeus | reverse complement strand
CTTGTTTTTATTACAATAACAAGCTGTAATAAAAACAAGCAAAGTGAAATAAAAGTAACGACTTTCTACTTCTTGTCTTTTTTAAAATGTGAGTAGAAGTAAAAAGTACGCTGAAAAATAATTACTCAAGTAAAACACAGATACCCAAAAATTCTATTTAAGTGCTTTAACAAAGTATTTGTACTTAGTTACTTTACAACTCTGTCTAGAAGCATCTGCCTGTTTGACCTCAGTGGGGAAAAAAGAAGAAGAAGAAGAAAAAAAGATGCAAAAGATCTTGATGATAGTTTGGGGCTGTAGGCCGTTCAAAACTTTAAAAACTAACAATAAAATCTTAAAATCAGTTCTATAAGACACGGGCAGCCAGCGTAGTGTCAGGGTTAAAAGTCGAGCTGCAGCATTTTGAATCATTTGGAGACGATGTCATGAGGACTGATCAGTGCCTTTGTACAATGAATTATAATCCAAACATGTTGTGATGAAAGCATGAAAAATCTCTGACAAAAAAACAGGACTTTACCTTGGCTAAAAGATATAAATAAAACTTGTTTATCCAGTTTCAAACAGCTGTAAAAGACAACACCGAGATTCCTAACAGCTGTCTGACGAAAAATGTTATAATAAAATTAATTGTTTTATGTTTTTGCCAAGAAATTAAATATATAGAAAATCTATTTTCTTAAAAAAACACATTTAATACGGTTACTTATTGATAACAAAACATTTTTATATTCTGGCCTAAAAGCTGGATTTCAGTTTGTTCCGGGAGAGGAAGTTGCCATCTTGGACCAGAAAGGTCAAAGGTCAGAGATTATGTAACCTAAACTAAAGATTTTTATTTTTTCTGTGGAAAAAAAAAGCACAGAAGCTGAAATTCTGTGATCATTTCATCTTTCATGAGCTCCATAGGCAGTGAGAAAATGAAAATATAGCTAATCACTAAAGCAGCAAAATGTTAAATGAAAAAAAAAGCAATCTAAATGTAGTAAAAGTCTGGTTAAAATAGCTAGCTCCAGTTCTCTTGCATTAAGTAGTTTCTAACCTTAAAMTCCTGTTAAAACCCTACATAAAGCTCACAGACGATGAAAAGATGATGAACTTGTCTCGGCTCAGAGGGTTCTCAGTGTTTCCTCGCTCGGGGCTGGAGGAAAGGAGGAAGGAGTGTTTGATGAAGGCGATGATCAGGGGAGCTGTCACAACATTCACTTGTGTTCAGTCGAGTCCTTTCCTCTCTTCTTCTTTTGTCAGGGGTCATTTAGCTCTGAATGTTGGTTGTTTCTACCCCCAGAAGGAGCTGTCGGCTCAGATCAGGTGCATTAGCTTCCAGATGAAAGCTGCTTTTCTCCAGATGAACACATTTGCAGCGACACGAGGAGAGAGAGACAAAAAAAAAAAAAAAAAA
>NW_013952487.1:1975947-1977852 GCF_001266775.1 Austrofundulus limnaeus | reverse complement strand
ATTTTATATTTCTTGTGAATTTTGTCCAAGGTAAGGTAAGGTATATTTACATAGCACTTTTCAGCAGCAAGGCGATCCAAAATGCTTTACATGATTTAAGAAATGATACAAACAAATAAAAGAAAGAAAAGAAAGGCAGAATAATCTAAGACATCATAACGTATTAGGTAAATAAAATAAAAGAGCTATATTTTTGGATGGAGGAGAAATAGTAACCTAAAAAGCATGAAGCTATCTGAAAAACAACAATTGCTTATCAGGGTATTTCTGTGTTTGTTGCATGAGCACGCTTAATATTTATCTGCTTTAAATTTAACATTTAATAACATTGTCCCCTTTAAAAGGTAAAAAAATATATACTTTTTACAGATTCTTCCACTTTAAACTCTAAAATGAGAAGGACAAAAAAATTGCTGCGTTCACTACGACAAAATAACCTGTTTCTTATATTTTGTATGGGTGTTAATCCATGGCACGGTATAAATTTAGGGTATTAAATTAGGCTTCTCTGCATTGAATTAGAATTTATAATGTCATATAGATATTTCTCGTAATTCTCAGTGCATGTCGCTTATAGGGTTTTTATGTCAACCATTTTTGTTGAGAAAGTTTCCTTTATTTAAAAAAGTTGATAAAAGTTGCTAGCCTTTCTAATGCTAACGCCAGCTTAGCCATGCTAGTTATTAGCCTCTCTGATGCTAACGCCAGCTTATCCATGCTAGTTACTAGCCTCTCTGATGCTAACGCCAGCTTATCCATGCTAGTTACTAGCCTCTCTGATGCCAACACAAATGAATTGTCTCATTTCTCATTTTCCAGCTCCAGCCTCTCGGTTAGCGGTGTCAGCCATTAATCAGATCAATAGCTGGTTTAGGAATAGATATAGCCTCCTGCTAAGGATGTAACAACCGCTGGTTGCACAATAGTCTTAATTTTGGCCCTCTTACTGTGCCATATTAAGCATCATTTTGGCTTGAGCCAAGAGGACATTTCTTCTGCTTTCACCAGTCTGGTTTCACAGAAACTGAAGGACTGTGGATGATTTCCTTAACTCTGCTCGGTTGCAGAATTATCCCCTGAAGGCTCCCACAATTATTCATCCAGCGTTCTCGCTGCTCAGACAGGGGCTATATTTAGGCTCCCCAAATTGACCTCAGCGCTGACTGACTCACTCACACACACTCACACCCCCGTTGTCAGTTGCTTGACWTCTCGTTTTTGGTGAAAACACACCAATAATATGTTTATTCCCGTTCAGCAGCTGCAGCAGATCTGTGCTGCTGCTGTCACTGAGAAGAAACAACAACAACAACAACAAAAAAATGTATAAAATAAAAAATCTGAACTGAGAGAAATGATGACTCAGCGGCTAAGTTCAGCGTCTGCTGCCGGGCCTGAGCTGATGCGCCGTCCAAAAAGCTTTTGTTTCAACAGAGTCAGAGTTCTCGTGAGGTTACATGTGACAGCATCAGACAAAAACAGCTTCACGCYATGAAAATCTGCACACATGTGGCTCCCAGACTTTTTAAAAACACAGGAATAAATGTTGGTCACATAAAAACTGAATTAATCATCTTTTCATGACTTTGTAGAATCAGAACAGGTTACGTTCCATTTATGTGCTTCAGCTCTCTGCACCTTGATAATGCATCTAGTGGGTCCTAATGCGTAAACTGTGTCCACCACAGAGATCAACAGCCTGAGAATATCCTAAAGATGAGAAATGAATGAATATTTATGTCTTGATGGACCTTTTACAGGGTGAGTGTGTCAGCTGGGAAAACCCTGAACNAGCTACAGGTCCCAAAAGCAACTGTGCAGACAATTATACGCAAGTATAAAGTGCATGGAACAGTTGTGTCACTGCCACGATCAGGAAGAAAACGCAAGCTATCACATGCTGCC
>NW_013952487.1:1967891-1975648 GCF_001266775.1 Austrofundulus limnaeus | reverse complement strand
GATGTGATGAGAAGTCAAGTTTATTTTCTATTTAAACATAAAAACAAGATTTTAATAACAACCGAAGGTGACTTGGTTACTTTAGTAAGTATAGAATTTAAATAAATGCCTGAGAAACACATAATATTGTCCCTTTGAAAGTCTTGATCATGTCAAACAACATTAGGTATGAGAAAGACTGGTCTCATTTATAATAATCCAATAGGTTACATATTTTTCCAACTTAAATATAAGAATATTGTGCAATTAAATACAATAAAAAAAGAATAAAATAGAAGACCCTGAATAAATACCTCAACAAATCCAATGAAAAACAAAATGTACCTTTAAAAAGTA
The DNA here is from genome assembly GCF_001266775.1 of Austrofundulus limnaeus. Lineage (NCBI taxonomy): Eukaryota > Metazoa > Chordata > Actinopteri > Cyprinodontiformes > Rivulidae > Austrofundulus > Austrofundulus limnaeus. Next base: position 1,975,312 of record NW_013952487.1, on the reverse strand, counting down.
AAATATCTATTCAAGGTTTCTTATGTTATTTAAGGTGAATCCAAGCACTGCTGGATAGAAATCCTGAGCAGATGACTGGAAAGGACTGCTTGTATCTGATTTTTAAAATTTGAGATTTTAGATGCAAGTTGATATAATCTGATATTCATTTTTTGACTAATATCTGTCCAATATTGATATCGGATTGGGACARGTCTACTTTCAAATGCTTTTCCTTATTTAAATCCTTCAGTTAGGGTTTATATYAAGTAGAACTGCAATGCATTTTCTGCCTCCTAGAGACTCCAAGTACGAAACAAAATGTATTTAARGGCTAAACAAGTGGATTTAGCATGATACGTCCCCTTTTAACCTGCTCTGGATTTATGGTTGCTCATATGTAGGTTCTGACCGCACTTTGGCACTAATCTGTCCCCGCCTCTGCAACGCGCAGGAATATCCCTCTTTCTGGTTTCTGTTTGCAATCTGCTCTTTCTCCTCCGTGCACACGTCCGTGGTTCTGATGAGTGATCTTCTGCATCGACGCGCGGTGATCCYAACGCCTCCCTTTTTGTCTCTCTGCATCAGAGCTGCTGCCAGCTTCAGTTCCTGCAGCAATCGCAGTTTATCCGACCAAGACATTCAGATTAGGACCATCCCAAAGCTTTCCCCTCCAAGCTCCAACGTGCATCTCCAGCAGCACTGATGATGAACTCTAAATGAGTTCTCCACAGGCAAAGGCTCAAACTGCAGACGTTCATTTGTGTAGAAATATAGATTTGAGAAGATCAAGCAGCAGGAAAAAAAAACAGTTTTTCATGAGCAGACTTATAAAATGAAGGGATATCTGAAGCATTTTAACCAGCTTCAGTGTTGCAGACATGTTTTTTTTTTTATTTTTAAGTACATGAGGCATGAAAGAAGTATTTATTTGGCTTGTATTTTCTCTGTGCTGATAAATGTTCTGTTTAAAACACTGTTTCTGCAGGTCAACCAGAAAAACACATGTAATTTATATGAATACAGCCCAACAACAGTAAAGTGCCCATGGTGATGATTTACGGTGACATTTGATGTTACTTGCTGCTGTAAACTCACAATTATAAGGCTGTAAATTCCAAATAAATAAAAACCATTCCTGTAAATAAACAGAATCATCTCCGCTTTATCAACACGAWGCTAAGAAATAAGAAAATACTGATTATTACTGTCCAATAGAAGGGCTTTTTTTTAACATTGGATGTTAAACTTTAAAGAGAAGACTTACAGGTTTAACCCGATTGTCTGGATTTTACTGTTAATTACTCATAGTGGTAATTAAGATTAAACACAAAGCTTTTGAAAAGAAGCAGAGCTGCAATCATGAGTTGAGCAGAGCAGGAGTAATTATGGGAGAAAGGAAACAGATAGTTTTGTTCCAGTCGTAGTGTAAAAGGATTTAAGTCGAGGCTCAGAAGGTTGGTTTTGGATTTGAATGTCAGAAAATCTTTCTCCCATAAAATCACAAAATCACATTTATTTCATCTAAAATTCACATTTTATTAAAAACCGTGTCTGATCTCATTTAGCCATAAAAGCATCTGTAGACTGAAAACTGTGCTGGACTTCAGTTTTTCATCACGTTTACGTTTGTTTCAAATCACATTTTGTTGTTTAAGGATCACCACGACCGCCGCCTGCATGATGGACCTGCGCAGATATCCACTGGACGAGCAGAACTGCACCTTGGAAATTGAAAGCTGTGAGTGACACTGATTTTATTTGCGTAAAAAGGGAAAAAAAGAATGCAGAAATATTTAAAGAGCATCTTTGACTGAAAACTTTTTGTCCTCGTTCTGTTCTGCCGTGTGGTGCAGAAAATGTAGAACAACTCATCAAACAAACACGACGTGAGGAGAGAATACAACTTATTGTGTGTCGACAAAATGATTCGTATGTCAGAGTTACGTGTCTTAAGGGTTCTCAAACTGGGGTCCCAGGACCCCTAGGGGTTCGTGAGCCCTATCATAGAGGTCCAAAATGAAAAAAATGTTCAATAAATTGTTAATTTGGTTTTCATTTTTAAAAATGCATATGGGTAACAATGCACTAGTTAAACAAACATACTAAACCAAACAAAGGAATAATATGTCCATGACATTTAGGGGTTAAAATGACAGTAAATTAATTTTAAAATAGCGTGGGGTTTATGAGGGGGTCCCTGAAAAATTTMCACCCTTATAAGGGGTCCTCAGACCCAAAAGGTTTGAGAACCCCAAACAAAACATTTTCAGATACCGGACTGAAACTGAGCGAAAAATCAGCCAAAAACCAATAAAATCTTTTGAAAGACTTTTGAATGTTTGGGAAATGAAACTTAGCACAAAAGTAAGGAAATCTGTGTTTGGCAGAAAATTTCTTTGTTGCTTTTTAAATTAAATTAAATTAAATTAAATTAAATTAAATTAAATTAAATTAAATTAAATTAAATTAAATTAAATTAAATTTATTTCATTTAAACTTTTATTTAACCAGGTGTTTCAAGATTAAAAATACTTTTCAAAGGAGACCTGGCCAAGAATAGCAGGAGCACACAGACATTACCAAATCCAAAACTACAGATATTAAATTACAATCAAATACATCATGATAAATAAAAGAAAAACAAGAAACACCCACAAAAAGTAAGATAGGACTAAAATAAAGCACAAAATCAGTTAAAGCATTTACAAATAAACATGTACAAAATGTTTAAGAATGGCCCTAAAATCATTAAAAGGAACCAACTCTTTATATAATAAATCTTGACTAGCATTAATCTGTTAATTTCCCTTTTAAATGGTGTCACATTTGTAAGGAACATGCATTTGTGGGATGAGCAGTGGTATGTGTTATTGATGCTGGTGAAAGATTTAGCGCTAAGAATCARTGGTAAAACAGAAAAATAATCTACAAAACACAAATTTCCTTACTTTTGTGCTAAATAAAGATGCTTTAAAAATAAAGGCTACTTGGAAGGAACATTTCAAGAAATGTAAGTTGGATCAGAAGTTCAGAGCAGAACAATTTGCTCCCAAACACCATTAAAGGTTTAACCCACAGTGACATCCAGTGTTCCGCTCGCTTCATCATTGTACTTTAATTAACTCCCAGCTGCAGTACACAGACTTATCAGTCACGTTGAGGGTGTTTAATCCTATTTAACTTTGAAAAACTTCTACATTTTRCTCCTCTTCCTCCTCCTCCTGCCACCTGTCTGCACCTGTACTTCCTGTGGTCGCTGAGGTCAGAAGGAACTGATACAAAGAGACGTTTCCTGTTTGATCAGAGTGTTTCAGCTGAATAATTTATAATACTGTCATGAAAAGTTGACTCCAATGCTTTATGTATGTCTGCTTATAGAGGAGATGCACATCCTTTTCACCTGGAGCTTCATTCATAAATCATGGATATGAAAACCACACAGCTCTGCAAAGAAGCATTTATTCTTTTTGTGTGGAAACAAGAAGAGGGCTACAGTATCTTAGAATAGAATAGAATAGAATAGAATAGAATAGAATAGAAACAACCTTTATTGTCCCACGCAGGGAAATTTTGGTGTAATAGCAGCAGCAGATGCATAAATCAATCCACAGAAACAGTATATTGCTGTGTGACATTATCAACTGTAGCAATAATAATATAATTAAGGATAGTAACAATAAAAAATAAACATAGATCAAAATAAAAATAAGAACAATAAATACTGTATCGTACTATCAAGACGAAATTAGATAAAAAATGAAAGATAAAAGCAAGATACTGTGCAGAAAAATACAAAATTACAGGATAAAACTGTCTTGTGGTTCGAGGGGTTGTGCAAAATGAGTCGAACTCAGTCATCAAGTTAGTGTTCCAGTACAGGAAAAAACATGTACCTCTGGTTATTATTTATGTGATGATTGGGAGGTAGAGTTCTTTGATGTGCAAACACAAAGACYGATGCTTATCATGATTGTTGCGAGCGGTGATGGTTATAGAGTCTAACAGCTGATGGGAGGAATGATCTGCGGTAACGCTCCTTTGTGTATTTAGGATAAGGCTGTCTGTCACCGAAGGAGCTCTGCAGATCGGCCACAGTTCCATGCATCGGGTGGGAGACTTACTCAGAGAGGGTTACAAACACTTTCAGAAGAAATCCGTTCACTTTTTATAAGAAATAAGATTATGCAAAGAACATCAGTGCTTTTGAATCGTTCCAGTTCTGCAGATAAATCCCACCTCGGTTACATTATTGTAATTGTCCGCTGAAACCATTATAATCTTTGTTTTCTCATGTGTATAAAACGAATAAGGAAAAATGGGGTAAAATCATAATAAAGCTCTTCAGCTCATGATAAGCAATTAATTGCAGGAAATTCTGTAGCTGCCTGAAGATAAGAGTCTGAAAAGATAGACTCACTGGCCCAATTAAATCGGTCTAATTACCGACGGGCTGGTTCGCTCCGGTCCAGGCTGTAGGTGTAGCCTAGAGAYCTGCCAGGAAAAGCAAAGGGATGACTTTATTGTTGATCCAGTTCAGCCTGTGGGAAACTGGAAGGCGTCCAGCTGCTGGACAGAGAGTCACAGAGCCACTTTTAGTCTCACTGCGAGTAAGCTCTTAATTATGAAAAACGAAAAAGACATTAGACTGAAGACTTTTTTCATTGTTGCAAACCAAAACTAACGTCAGTTTGCTAAAATCTGGGTTCTGAATGGAAGTCAGAATTAAAATCAACAAAGAGGAGGTGAAGAACAGTGGTGAAATGAGTGATTTGGTTCCTGCAGCAGAACTGAAGACGGGCAGCTGGGGAACAGATCTGTGCACGCCAACGAAGAGAGTCTGTTATATCAGTTCTGGGAAAAGTGTCAGATTGATATTCGGTTGAGGATTAAGTCCTGGTTGACTGAGAGTCGACACCAACACTTAGCCCCTGTTAGCGCCACACCTGTGCAGGTGCCTGAAGTCACAGTCGGGTTCACGCCTTCCATCCTCCTGTCTCCATCAGATGGATACACGACTGACGACATCGAGTTCTACTGGCAGGGAGGGAGCAACTCCGGCTCCGTCACTGGGGTGGAGAACATCGAGCTGCCCCAGTTCTCCATCATAGACTACCAGACCCTCTCCACGAAGGCGGTGTTTGCCACAGGTAACCAGTCACATGAGGTCACTCATCCCAGTCTCAACCAGTGGTGGACAAAGTACTCAACTCTTGTACTTGAGTAAAAGTATTGATACTCAGGGTCAAATCTGCTCAACTACAAGTAAAAGTTACTCTGTCAAAGATCTACTCAAGTTAAAGTACTGAAGTATACTTTTGAAAATACTTAAGTATTCAAAAGTACATGCATTTAAAAATACTAAAGTATTCAAAAGTACAGATTAAAATGTCTAATATCAGTACATTGCTGTATTGTTTTCAGAATAATTTTACAGAACCTCGAAACTCTCAGAAAACACCTGATGTTTTGACACGTAGAACCACTCTGCTACAAATTTTGCATGTGACTAACCTGTTTGTCCATGTGGAGGCAGTGCTRATAAYGCTGAATTCACCTGAAACTCATCAGACTGAAGAAGTCTCTTGGAGGAGAGACGAAACTTTTCACTAAAGAAGAACCCATCCAGATGAGCTACTTATTTTTGATCTGCTACAAATACACCACCTGTAAAGACTTCAGCATAAAAATACAATAAAATGAGTGATGAGTTCTTAAATGCAGAAATGTAGTTTATCTGCAGTGAACCCATAAGACGTTTAAACTGATAGGAACTATTTTTCAGTCCTAAAATCTCAAACGTGGACCTGAGATTTGGTCATGAGTGTTCTGGTTTCTGCACCCTCTTCGGATCTTATCATCCATTAAATGGACYTTATTAGCCATTATCAGTCTCATAGAATGGCTTCAGACTGGCTTCAGACTGTCCCGACTGTGCCTCCTAGTGGGTTCTCCGTCCCATAGAATGGCTTCAGACTGTCAGCTGGTTAGTATGAGGCATAAAGCCACGAGAAAATGACATGGGCTTTGAAAAAGTAGACCGGACTCCGGCGGTAGCAGATTGTTGCATTCCAACGTATATGACACTGGTAACCCACTACTTCAACCGTCTCCATCGAAATGAAGGTGGAGCTCAGCTCACCCCCGTTAATGAAGATGATGTCATTCCAAATCAATCCTAGATGTGAGCTACGACTGTGATTGGTTCCACTTGTGAGAAACACAGTGTGGCATTTCAAGAAAGAAAAATAGCAACGGCTGYTTACAAAGCTACGCTGAACCAGAAGTGACTAAAAGCTTTCTAGAAATGTAGTGGAGTAAAAGTCATAAGTACCCCAAAAAAGAATTACTCAAGTAAAGTAAAGATATACAAAAAATGTACTTAAGTACAGTACTCAAGTAAATGTAGTCAATTACTGTCCACCACTGGGCTCAACCCAGACAGGTTCAGGTGTGACTTCCTCCTCTGGTCTCATTTCTGGATGCAGCTGCAGAGTGCGTTGATGGTCCTCCGAGGTTCTCCTGAGTCCATGTGGAGATCTTGACCATGATGATGGTTTATGACCTTTGATTTGCACACAGATATCCTCAGACTTCATGCCTTGTTGGCTCAGTGGGAGCAGTGTTTGTTTCAGCAGAACTGGTCTCAGTGGACTACTTGTACAGGGTTTCCCATCAATAGATGTTTTTATTTTCCTTCTATTTAATAAATGTACTCTCATAGAATGCATAAGGAAGTCACACTCTGATTGGCCACCAGAGTTTAGATATCAGTCAGAATCTTTGGGACGGGTTAGAGAAGGATTAAACTGCAGAGAAACTCTCCTGTTGCTATTCATTCAGAAAAAAAAAATCAAATAACATAATAATTCAGTAAATATACTCTAAATACACTCCCTGTTTTCACAGGTTCATATCCACGTCTGTCGCTGAGCTTCAAGCTCAAGAGGAACATCGGATATTTCATCCTGCAAACCTACATGCCCTCCATCCTGATCACCATCCTGTCCTGGGTCTCCTTCTGGATTAACTACGACGCCTCGGCTGCCAGGGTCGCATTAGGTCTGTGCCTCCTCAGCTCCTCAGTGTTATGAATTATTAAATTCAAAATGTATTTTTGTTGTTGTGGTTATGACTCTGTGGTAGTCTTTTTTTTAACAGATGGAGTTTTATGGAGGGATTAGAAAAAATACACAAAATCACTTTGGAAAGTGTTCAAAATGTGTTAAGTTTTGTTTTTTCCTCCGTGCTTTTTAAGGTTAATCCAGGAAACTGTGTCATAATTTCTTACCAAACTGTTTGAAAATCAATCTGAGACCGCTCTGGATTATTTTGAGATATTGCTGATAAACCTATTTCATAAAATGCGCTGAAACATGCATGTTAATGCTGTGTGTGTGTGTGTGTGTGTGTGTGTGTGTGTGTGTGTGTGTGTGTGTGTG
>NW_013952487.1:1962920-1966991 GCF_001266775.1 Austrofundulus limnaeus | reverse complement strand
ACAAAAAATGCAGAAATGACTATATCGTATTAAAATAATTAATTTATGTTAAATTTAGGATGCACTAGTCCAGCTGTTTCAGTTTATATACATATATCAAGGCTGCACAAAGCTTTTCCCCAAAATGAAAATCTATCTGAGGGCTGCGGCCAAATGTAATAATATAACTCATGAAATACAAATATTTCTTAAGTACAGTCCTTTTATTTTAATGATTATGTCCTGTTGGAGTGTGTCATGGTTTTTTTTGTGTACAAACTAATACAGTATCAGAGTTTTATATATTTATACTGTACTTCTCATTCAACCACAGTTAAATTCACTCTATCTAGGAGGCACAGTTTATATGGAAAGTATTTAATTTTTACAATAACAAGCTGGAATGAAAACAAGCAAAAATGCAATAAAAGCAATGACTTTCTACTTCTTGCCTTTTTTAAAGAATGTAAGGAGTAGAAGTTAAAAGTAGACTGAAAAACAATTACTCAAGTAAAGTACAGATACCCAAAAATTCTACTTAAGTACTTTAACAAAGTATTTGTACTTAGTTGTTTTACAACCCTGGTAAAAATGATGTTGAACTCAAAGAGGACTCTGGAGACCACACCAACACTGCAGGGGGAACATCAGTCTCCATCTCTCAGGAAGAGAACCGAGCCTTGTCTGACTGGAAGCTCTGAGTTACTGAGGTGATGTCAGGTCCAAGGCCCATCAATTTTAGTTTTTAAATCAGCCATTAGTCTTCCATTAAGGGCTGTGTGTGTGAACCAGAGGTGAGTCGGGGCAGAGCAGAGCCTCTTCATTACATCCACTAAAGATTTTACAGGAATCTGCTCCTCACACGGCAGCACACACCATCTGTGTGAACATCAAAGGCTAAACTCTCCTTTTAGCATTTTAGTTCTGGGCTATTAGATACAAATGGTTCTGCATGGTGTCAACATTTACTAAGGCGTTTAAAAATATGCACTTAAACTAGAAAAAAATGTATTTTTTGTTAAAATGTAGTGTGAAATTTACTGAAGAAACTGAAACTCAGCTGAGTGCTATGCGCAAAATGCTGGGTAACATTTGGGACAAATGCATTTTTATCTGCATTTTGTAGTAGATGCATTTAATTTTATCTGCAAAATCCACTTTTTTAGCTGTTAAATACATTTTGATACGTGCTGGGAGTCTTTAGGAGGCAGAAAAGTTTAACTTAGTCTCTCCTGGTGCTGCAAAAATATCGTAATATTCTGTTTGGGTCAGATTTTTCAGCCTGTTCAGTTTTCTATATTTACTATGACGTTTTCTGAACTATTATGTCAAATTATCTGCAACAAAATTACCATATAAGGTCTGGACTTACAAACTACAATTACCTTGTCTTCATTCGTTCCAGGTCAGACTCTGGTTCTTGGTCAGACTCTGGCTCCAACATGTAAAGGCTGGATGGACAAGTCTTCTTTATTCACATCTTTCAGTTGTAAATGAAACATCTCTGCAACACTAGAAAACATAACCCCCGCTCTCACGAGCCGGAGTGGACCGGTCTGGAAGCTGGAGGGGGCGGGGCTTGAAGTGCCCTAAAGGAGTATTAAAACCAGCTGCTTTGACACCAGAAAAGTTGTGAAAGAGGAGCTGGTAAAGTTAGAATAAAGAGGAATTCAMACCAGAGTGTTGTAGCTCCACTTTATAAACTGAATGATTTAAATGTGAAAAAGGATTTAAAAGCATCATATGTCTAATTTAAAGTGATTTATTGATGCATGTGTGCATTCCTTGCTTGTAATAAATAATGGAGCACATTGAATTATCAAAATGTAGCAATAAATGAGGCTCTAGAACAGTGGTTCCCAAACTTTTTATCTTCTGACCCACAAAATATTCATTGCAAAAACTTGTGACCCCAAATATTACTGGTCTGAGTACACAAATGTTAATAACCATAAAAACAAAGGCTACACAAATACTTATTTATACTTATTTTGTGTTTTTGTAATAATTTTAGGGAAAATATTACATCACCAATCATTTTATTACCCTTTAAATTGATTTCTGAAGTGACGTGGTTCCCAAACTGTTCAGCTTTTGACCCACAAAATAACAGTAGCAGAGACCTGAGCCCACAACTATTTTTGGATGATAAACATTTGTATCAGGTCAACTAAACATGGGCATAGTAACAATATTTATTATTCACATTTATACATTTTAGGCAACTAAGGCAAAAATGTAATTAATTCAGAAAATCTTTTCAGGACTCCACCTTGATGTTTCGGGACCCCACTTTGGGTCACAACCCCAACTTTGGGAAACACTGATCTAGAAGATCTCATTAATTTTCTGCTCATGTCTGCAGGTATAACCACTGTGCTGACCATGACCACCATCAACACCCACCTGAGAGAGACCCTACCCAAGATCCCCTACGTCAAGGCCATCGACATTTACCTGATGGGTTGCTTTGTCTTTGTGTTCCTGGCCCTGCTGGAGTACGCCTTCGTCAACTACATCTTCTTCGGCCGTGGTCCTCACATGCAGAAGAAGGCGGCAGAGAAGGCGGCCAAGTCCAACAATGAGAACAGGAGCAGGCTGGAGTCCAACAAGGTGCAGGTGGGTACAGGTCTGAGGGGAGCTTTAAAGCTGTTCTGGTAGCTTTGCACACCGCTGCTAATAAATACAACATGCTAACTGATGTGCAGACTTCAGCTAGTCATCATGCTGCTTTCTGTAAAAACTGTGGATTCGTAATGCTCATTAAACACACAGAAAATAGTAAAAAAAAAAAAAGGAAATGCAGTTTCTGGATTTTAAGCTTGTGCGAATAAAACCTGCAAAAACAAAATAAATAAATACAAAACCTTGCGAAAGTATTCGGCCCCCTTGAACTTTTCAACCTTTTGCCACATTTCAGGTTTCAAACATAAAGATATAAAATTTAAATTTTTTTGTGAAGAAACAACAAGAGCGACACAATTGTGAAGCGGAACAAAATTTATTGGATATTTAAAAAAATTATTTAAAATGGATGTATAAATATAAATAAAATATATTTTAAAATGGTTATTTTAAACTTTTTAACAAATAAAAATCTGAAAAGTGGGGCGTGCAAAATTATTCAGCCCCCTTGCGTTAATACTTTGTAGCGCCAACTTTTGCTGCGATTACAGCTGCAGGTGGCTTGGGCCACAGGTTCATGCAGGGTCTTAAAAAAAGTCTAAAATTTGAAAATCAAAGTTTTAGGTCTAAAAAGTCTTAAAAACACCCAGATTTTCATCCAAAGTCTTAAATTTTATTTTGTCAAGTCTTATTTTTTTTTACTTTCAATCATTCCTGAGAAGCATTGGCTGCTTTAAAGTAAAGCACAGTAATCAGAGGTTGATGTGATCTGTCTTCATTAGTCCTTAGTTTGCTACCAGTCTTTGCATACGTTAAACTACAAATCGTGATAACTGCAGGCAAAAATGGCACACTTCCATGTTTTCGACCTCTTTGCTGCTACAACCCCCCATATACGACGGTTTGTTCACCTGCCCAAAAACCAAAGGAYTTCAGTCATGTCCACTGCTTGTCGTTTAAACATGGTAACGTATGTTTTCAGTGATGCTTGGCTTGATATCAGTGATTTTTGCATTTGGTTGGAAGTGGCCCACAGCAGTTGATATGAAGGTCTCATAGATATGATTGTTTCATTAAAATAATTTAGTGTTCTTGTATTAAAATTGAATATTCTTTCATAGCTAGGTCGATAGCAATAAAAGGTTTCTATGTTAAAAGTTTCAGGACAATTTGAACGTTTTTGTTAGTGCGTCAGCTTGGTATTAAATGTCATTCCTAAAGGGCTCGACACACGGGGAGCGACAAACTACAGCGATTAACGGCTGTCATCGCAGCCAGGGTGAAACCCGACACACGGGACGTGATAGCGATCGCAGCGTTGTGAATTGCGCTCTCAGATCACTTGTCTTCACAAAATTTGATTGGTTCTTGACTCTGAAGGCGGGTGTGCGTTACGGACGTGTAAACTAAACAAATCTTGCGATGCTAATGATATTGAAAAACAAACACTCATCAAGATACAGTTTT
>NW_013952487.1:1957365-1961046 GCF_001266775.1 Austrofundulus limnaeus | reverse complement strand
TCACCGCACAGGCTCCATAGGAAATGAATGGAGAGCGAGCGACGTCGCCTCCCATGTGTCGAGCCCTTTATGGTCTTAAAAGGTCTTTAAAAGGTCTTAAATTGAACTTACTGAAACATGCATGAACCCTGAGGTACGTCTCTATCAGTTTTGCACACGGAGAGACTGAAATTRTTTCCCATTCTTGCTTGCAAAGCAGCTGCAGCTCAGTGAGGTTGGATGGAGAGCGTTTGCGACTAATCGCASCAAAAGGTGGTGCTACAAAGRATTAATGCAAGGGGGCTGAATAATTTTGAAGGCACAGTGAGGTGTAAAAACCGGGTCTTCTCGGTTRCTGCAAACTGCTGCTSCTCCTGAAGAGAGAAACTCTGAAACAGGCTGGTTGAACAGCAAAAATCTTTATTTTGCAGTCCAGGAGATTTARAGCCAAAAATCAAATCGTGGCCTTCTAAGCCAAATGAATCACCAGGTAAAAAGATGAAGACGAAGGCGAAGAGTAGGGGCGTACAAGCCTTTTTATAGGTTTCACAGTGCAGTCCAACAGATGTACCATYAATTTTGTCACGGTATACCTTAAGCATTCCTTTCCTGATATGGTAACGTGCCGAGTTCTGAAGCTGGGGTCAAAGAAAGATACATCTGTGCATTCCTGAGAAGAGGCCCCCACTTTTAGACACTACAACAGTTTTTCAGTTTTTTATTTGTTAAAAAAGTTTAAAATATCCAATAAATTTTGTTCCACTTCACGATTGCGTCCCACTTGCTGTTGATTCTTCACAAAAAATTAAAATGTTATATCTTTGTGTTCAAGCCTGAAATATGGCAAAAGTTTGAAAAGTGCAAGGGGGCTGAATACTTTCGCAAAGGAACTGTAAATTTCATCCTTACATTCTTGACTGTGCTGCCTGCTGTACTGTCGCTCATAAAGTTTATTTAAAGAGCCTAAATCTTTCCGAAGGTCGACGCTCACGGTAACATCCTCCTGACGAACCTGCCCACCGAGATGGGAGGTCCAGATATGATGGGAGCGCTCAGCGACCCACGCGCCACCATGTTCTCCTACGACAGCGCCAGCATCCAGTACCGTAAGCCCATGACGAGCCGGGACCTATACGGGCGACCGGCCCTGGACCGGCCCATGGGGCACAAGAAGAACCGCTTACGGAGGAGGGCCTCGCAGCTCAAAGTCAAGATCCCGGACCTCACAGACGTCAACGCCATAGACAAGTGGTCCAGGGTCATCTTCCCCATCACCTTCACCTTCTTCAATCTGGTCTACTGGCTTTATTATGTCCACTAGGGCGGCGGTAGTGAGCATGTGTGGCAGAACCGAACCTCCGCATTTTTTATTTATTTACTTTTTGTTAAGAAAAACTTGGTCCTGAACAGACACAAAAACGTGAATGTTCAGTTCATTTGTAAAAATTCTCTTTTGGAACAACTAGTACTAGTCTTTACAGTGTACATACATTTTAAAATATGATAGATATATATATAATATATATGTAATATATAAGACAGAGATATAATTTAATAAAATAAAATCTATTGCTTTTGCTGTACACATACAAATAGAGAAAAATGGTCAGAGTTGAAAAAGGTATAAATTCAGTATTCAGTAAGTCCAGCTTGCCAAATGAGACTAATGTCTAACATTTTAACTAACCTTATACTATTTTTTATGTAATTTCATCATTTCTGTTTGAAAAAAAACACAACTTTTATTTGCTTTAGTTTCAAAAACCAGACTAAAAGAGGTCCAGTGCAAAAACTGAGTCAAAGAAACAGATTAAACTTACTGACAAACAGGACATTTGATTTAATTTCTAACATAGTGAACAAAAGATGGAGAAACTGACCAGAGTCAGCTTCCTTTCTGAAGCCAGCTATGATGGGAAATGAGAGGAAACAACCGAAGTTGTGGATTTCCTTCAGCTGCTGATTGAAGCAGTTTTTTTTAATAATTAGAAATGATCACATTACTGCAGCGTCTTCTTTGAAGCCTCACAAACTAGAGATCTCCAACAGGTTTTATTTCTTTTAAGTGATTTAAATCCCGCTGTATGACATGAAGTTGTGGATAAACAGTCACAATCTTATTTTACATTTAATTCAATTTAAGTTAGGGTTTGATTTATTTATTATTTTTCCATCTTCTCACAGGTATTATATTAGTAAAAAGGGCTTTTCCTGTTGGTAAAAAAAAAAGAAGAAGCAAAAGTTCATGTTATTTTTAGAAGCAGCTGGTTTTATCCCAGAGATGTGAACGTTTGCTGACATTTTAGCCCCGTATTTCAGGAGCCTCGGCGTGTTAAATACCAGCCGAGTTACCGGCTCTGCTTTCTCATTGAGCAGATCAATAGGTGGCTTCAGGAAGGACACGTCCTCTGTCAGCGTCTTGGAGGTTTGATTTATTGTCTTTCTGCTCCTTTATTGTTTCTTGGTTCAAGCTCGGTGCTCCAGCTGGCTTTGTCTTTATGATGATGATGATGATGATGATGATGATGATGATGATGATGATATAAAACCCTTTGATGCTGGAAACATCTCAGACAGTTGGTCATAAAATACTACTTTTTATGTTTAAAACAAAAGCAAAATTCAGCCTTTTATTTTGAAATTCAAAGTCTTTGTTTCAGTTCTGTAACAAGGAGCAACCTGGACTCATGATTTAATTTGTTTGGTTCAACCTAGCAGACAYCAGAAGGTATAGAAGACAAGGATGAAACATTTTTAAGGCTTTTTGCAGCCAGAAACAAATATCCAGTATAAACTCACGTTCAGATTGTGGTCCTGAAGTCACTTTTAAGACACTTAGAGCACTTTCTCAAACTGAAAAAAGGACTGAAAATCTGATTTTTGTAGCTCAATTTGAACTTCTAGTTTTCGTTAAACAAATGCTTTTTGGCCACAGTTGAGTAAATTCATTGTGTGATGTGAAGGGACAGAGTTCTAGACATTTTGGTCAGACCTTGTAAATGACTGTGTGTGATCTCATGCAACGTTGTGACATCTTGAGGATGACTCTCAGCTACTACCACAACAAATTTGAGCTCAGTATCTGTGAAATTAGCCGAGTGTTAGCCACTGCTGTCGGCAACCATCTTGAATTAAGTTGACCCCTAGATTACTTTTAAGTTTCATTAAATTATGTCCACTTGTAGATCATTTTTATACAAAAATGATAAATATATATTATGTTTCGCCTCATCGCTTCATTAAAAAAGTGGCATAACTATAGCAGTTTTTTAAAAAGTTTTAATTATTATCATTCCTTGTATGAAAAGCTTTGAAAACCTGACTCGTCCTTGATGTTTTCAAGGTGTCTTCACGTTTTCTACCCTTTAAAGTAATGAAGCTGAGCTCATGTTTTCCCTGTAGGGCTTTAAAGCAAAATATCAAAATCTAACCCAGACAGGACTCTGCAGTGATGGTGTCAGCTGAATATTGTGCCTTTACAATGAATCTTAAATCTTTTCACAGGGTCTAACTTCTACGCAGCCAGTAGAACCTCAAACATCTTGTATTTTTGTAGAATAAGACGATCAAGGACAGAACCAGACATGAACTCACGGGGGTCTTTACGGAGGCTCGGAAACAACATTATGTATTATAGTGAGACATTCCAGCATTATGACGACAATCTCTCAGTGCTGATCCAAAATGTGGAATATATATATA
>NW_013952487.1:1955183-1956785 GCF_001266775.1 Austrofundulus limnaeus | reverse complement strand
ATCTATGCCACGAAGAATTGAGGCAGTTCTGAAGGCAAAAGGGGGTCCAACCCGTTACTAGCGCGGTGTACCTAATAAAGTGGCCGGTGAGTGTAATTTGAGTGTTTTTCTAATATCTGTAAATATCGGTTATCGGCCATAACAGCAATAATTATATRGGACATTGATATCGGCTGAAATGTTCATTTTGTGCATCCCTAATTCTTAGATATCACTTGTGTTTATATTTGTTTTCCCTTGACCCAGCATTTCCTTAGGATGAAATCTTGCTTTATTAAGATGACATAATAGTGTTTGTTAAACAGTATAAATGAGGCCTGAACTGCCTCAGAAGCAGGAGCAGAGAGCAGGGGGCAGTCTGATGGTTCGATGTTGTTCTCGTTGCAATAAAGCTGACCGTTCAACGGAGTGCCTTCATTCTTGGACCACGTATTTCTGTCTTTGTTAAATAAATATTCCCTCAACACTGAACACATTGTTTAAATGCAGCAGAATGAGAAGAAAAGCTTTTAATTCACAGCCAGAAAGAAGAGCAGTACAAAAACAAACCTTTAATCATTATAACAACAGTGTTTTATTAGTTCATCACTTCAGCTGCAGCACCACCTGAAACACACAAAAAAGATCAAATCAGTCATTTAAAYACTCACAAATCTTTTATTTTCTTTCAAGCATAATTTTTACACCCAGACAACAGAAACCTAGTGAACAAACATGTTTTTTTATCCGTTCTGAAGCAGATAACAGCCTTTTCTCCACATTTAAACACTAAAAGGGTATTTTCTTTGATAATGCTGCCACCAAGTGTTTAAACTAAAATGTATTTAATTTATTTTTTGTTGTTGACTCAAGTTGGCAAAAAAAAAAAAAAACCTCCACAAATTAAAGTAAACACCTCTGGAGGTGAGGACTTATACAGAAGTGAAACATCAGCCACTGTGCTGCCAGAAAACCAGCTGCTGCACTGCATTGTGGGTAAAGAAGGTGTCATGTTCCAGCAAACAGAGCGGCGTGTTAATAAGGTGTCGCCTTCTGTGTGTGTTTGTGTGTGTGTGTACCTTGTTAGCAGCCTCCAGCGAGCTAATGAGCGCGCTCAGTTCCTCCCTGCTCATCTCCATGGCGACGGGTCGGAGCGCTCCGTTCTCCCTCACGTCCAGACTGAGGCTGAGCAGAGGCGTGTTGAGAGACGAGATCTTATCGCTGGACAGAGCCAACTGCAGAGAGAGGAAGAGGTGAGGGTGGAAGGTGGAGAAACGCTCGGCGCAGGCAGCTTCTCACGTGTGCGATTATTTTTAGGATTCAGAAGTCTTAGTTTATTATGAACAATAGAATAAAGCAGAGATTCTTAACCTATGGGCTGCGGCCCACAGCGCCACCTTGAGGGCCTCAAAAGAACAACAGTTTTTAACTTTGGGCCGCATTGATTTTGAATAAGGTGCAATACACATTCTCACCAGTAGTAGCAGTAGTGCACCACTCAGATGTTTAACAACTCTTTTAATATGTAAAAGAAGAACCTTAGAAACCTGCCGAGAGTGGAAACCTATTTTAAATGAAAAGTAGAAGCAAAAATGAAAGTAACTCATCAAAAAACACCAAAGT
>NW_013952487.1:1952317-1954745 GCF_001266775.1 Austrofundulus limnaeus | reverse complement strand
ACATAATCATTATAATAAAAGGAATGTACTGAAGAAGTATTTGTATTTCATGAATTATATTATTGCATCGGATAGATTTGCATTTTGGGGAAAAGGTGTGGACACCCTTGATATATGTATTTAAACTGAAACAGACAAGTAATAGTAATAATTTAACATAAATTTAACATATATTATTTTAATATTACAGTTATTTCTGCATTTTTTTATAATTACAGTAAATCTAACTGCTCATTTTAAATCAATACTTTTACTTTTAATACTTAAGTACAAAAAAATCAGATACTTTAAGACTTTTACTCAAGTAATATTCCTAAAGGAGACTTTACCTTTTACCAAAGTAATTTTTGGTAAGATACTTGTACTTTTACTCAAGTATCAGTTTGTGGTACTTTATACAACACTGGCTAAAAGCTAAAAAGAGCTGTAGCTAAAAGTAGGACAGTGGTAGATAAAGTAGCTAAAATTAGCACACACCAAAGCAAATACTAGGGAGAACAATGTTTTTCTTAGCTTAATATAAGTATATCAATGTATTTCTATGGAGAAAATCAAAAGTAAAGTTAGAAAACCCATCTGTCACAGCACTTGTGTCCTAATAACCTGAATATTTTATGTAAATATGGTGGAACTCGTACATCTGAAAATTTCCAGCCACGTTTGACCCAATTTAGTTATCTAAAGTTTCTTTATAACAACTTGCGAGGATAAATTACATGTCTAGAATAAAGAAATTGTGTATTTACAGAGTTGTCAAGAAAGCATTATGCTTTGATTTTATTCAATATGTCAAGATTTGCATGTATCATATTTCCTCAAATGTTGATCTTAATCTTATTACAAATATCCTTGTTTTTTTAAATTGTGAACAAACTATTAATCATTGGATTTTTCTATATTTAACAGAAAAAACAGTTACAAACATGATGAGTTGTTGTTGAACACCCGAAATAACAAAAATAATTAAATAAATCATTGAGATTTGCATATTTTTGTTATTCAAGCAAACATGCAAGATTTCAAACTAAATTCAAGAAGAATTTCACCCTTACTTTAACACAATCTGTGTTAGATACTCTGTTGAGTAAATCCGTCATGTTTCCATTCAGTTCTGCTTCCGGTTCTGGTCAGCTGACTTCAGTCACATGACGGACCGAGCTGCGTTCACGGACCGTCAGAAACTCTCACTGTCACCTTTAATGTCTTCTCCGCACGCGCTGAAAATAAGCGGAAAGCTCGGCGTCATTCATTATTTATCCGGAGAGAGGAGCTGTCTTCTTGTTCATCTCACAAACAGCCAAAAATGCGCCTGTTTAGTCTGGTTGTTTATTGTGGGAAATGAATCGGTAACAAAAAGTGAGGTGGGGAACCTGAAGCACCGCAGCCTTCCTCAGACCCGGGGACRTGTTTCACATCCTGTTTAATTTTCGCCAGCAGCTCCAGCGAGATGTGACCGAAGCGGTTCAGCCGCTGCCGACACCAAGCGTCGGCCGGGCAGCGAATGGGAACGGAAAACCGGGTAACTAGGTTTGATTAAATATTTTTTTCTCCCAAGAAAAGACGCGAAAGCAGGTCTGGGGTTTTCTTTCTGTGTGGCTCAGAACCGCAGGCCTCTCTCCGAGCTACCAGTGGAGTTGGTGCCGACTGTMCTGAAAGTAAACACATSAAYCTACACCAGTTTTTGTTAGCTTTAYTTTTGMACGTGGTGAACAATGTTGGATGAATATCACTGYGTTTATCTGTCAGATCGGTTTGGTGTTCACTGCGAATGCCATTATAAAAGCTGAAGCAGTGTCTCTCATTTTAATCCCAGTTCATCAGTGCTAATCCCATCTTCTGTCTGATTTCTTTAGCATTCKGTAGAGAAGTTAGGACAGCTTAATTGTGTCTCGTGACAGGCTGCAGGGAACAAAGAGCATCCTGTTGAAAATCAGTTCTTTAAGTTGTGTGTTGACACAACCCTGGTTTATTCCTTAGCTTTAGGAGTTTTTTTTTTTATGCCTGAATGAATCAAAGGTGACATTCAAAGCCACTTGGCACGGTTTACACTTGACCCAGGTCACTCACAGGTGGCTTCTTATCATTTATTTTCCCTAATTACGATATTTGTCCATCAGTATTTTTGATCATTCTTCCCTGACCACTTTGCCGTGGAAGAGGTCTTAGACCAGGGGTCTGCAACCTTTATCATCAACAGAGCCATTCCTGCTCCTCGGCTCATTAATAAAATGTGTTTAGAGTCACAAAACAAGCGACAACTGTAATTACCAACTGGTGGTCCGTGGGCCTTTTCGAGGCCTTTTCAGGAACCTTTATGGCCAACGGAGGCAACATTATAAAACAAAAAAATTGTGAATTTTATTATTTATTATTATTTTTGCACATCAGGACAAATGAAAAGACCAGCTTCATCTAAACAAGTTTTTAT